>NW_027509193.1:10842500-11355000 GCF_051911475.1 Siphateles boraxobius
TTTCACCAAGTTGGACCATCGTAACGCTTACCACCCCGGCGTTTGGGGTACGCTTGCTTCCATTCGTCAGCGTTTTTGGTCCCCACTCGGGAACGTGACACGCGTCGTTTCGTGGCTGCTTGTTCTGTCTGCGCGCAGACTAAGTCCGGGAACTCCCCTCTTGCCGGCTTTCTCAGACCGCTTCCTATTCCCTCTCGACCGTGGTCTCACATCGCCTTAGATTTTATCACCGGACTGCCTTTTCAGAGTAGCCTCGGGTACCAACCTCCGCTGTTCTCGTCTCAGCTCGCCGAGTCCTGCGTCCCCTCCGCTCAGGCTTTTGTCCAACGTTGTGAACGCACCTGGAAGGGGGTCAGGTCTGCACTTTGCCGTTATAGGGTGCAGAGCCGCTAACAAGCGTAGAACTAAGAGTCCTAGATATTGTCGCGGTCAGAGAGTATGGCTCTCCACTCTAAACCTTCCCCTTAAGACAGCTTCTCGCAAGTTGACCCCGCGGTTCATTGGTCCGTTCCGTAACGGTATTTCTCAGCTCATTAGCCCTGTCACGGTGCGACTTCTTCTCCCTCGATATCTTCGTCGTGTCCACCCGGTCTTCCATGTCTCTTGTGTTAAACCCGTTCTTCGCGCCCCCGCTCGTCCTCCTCCCCCCCCCATTCTTGTCGAAGGCGCTCCTATCTACAGGGTCCGTAAGATTCTGGACATGCGTCCTCTGAGCCGTGGTCATCAGTTCCTGGTGGATTGGGAGGGGTACAGTCCTGAGGAGCGGAGTTGGGTTCCCTCTCGGGACGTGCTGGAGCGTTCGCTGCTCGATGATTTCCTCCGTAGCCGCCAGGTTTCCTCCTCGGGAGCACCAGGAGGTGCTCATTGAGGGGGGGGGGGGGGGGGAACCCTCTTCCCACCTTTTCCCTTTCCCCTCTGATTAGGTCTCTATTTCCCTCTCCATTCATGATTCTTTCTTTGTCAGATTCTCATTAGAGTTTCACATGCTAGAAAAAAACTACCGTCTCGTTTGCTTCATCCTTGTCCTGTCCGGTCCTGTTAGAATCCGCCTGGCAAGTGCAACCTGTTCTCAGTTAACCATCTTGTCATTTGTATTGTGTCCAGTTCATCTGATGCTACGAGAGCCAGGTACCGCTGTATCTCTACGACCCGTGCCTACCCAGAGAGACCTGCAGCCTGTCGCCGCTAACCCAGCTATTCTCCTCTGCTGCTTAAGGCTCTTTTGTAGTTATCAGAAAGAATTTTTGTTTCTTTTGTCGCCCTCTCTGCGGGTTGTTTATTTTCCATTACCACAACTGAAGAAGATCCGTGTCTTCTCCGTTACTTCCCTGTGTTTACATTAAAGACTCTGTTTTTGTTAAACCGCTTTTGGGTCCTCACTTACCTGCACAACATAAGTCAGATAATTGGCAGAGGCATTTGTTCACCATTGAGGACATATTTATGAATAAAAATATTGATTTTAGATAATAAAATACCTAAAAAAAATACACATTGTCCCTTTAAAGGTAGCATTAAAAATATCAAAGTATTACTTTGGCCAACCAAAATAATTATATTGCCAATTGGGACGATTGGATGAGTGATTCCTCTTGTTGCCAGCCCTGTGTGAACAAAAGCTGGTTAATTCCTAGTTAAATTACATTTAAACCCATGTGACAATACAAATTTGAGATATATATATATTGCTTCTGACAACTGCTGTGCTTATTTTAACGCACTCTCCATTTG
The DNA here is from genome assembly GCF_051911475.1 of Siphateles boraxobius. Lineage (NCBI taxonomy): Eukaryota > Metazoa > Chordata > Actinopteri > Cypriniformes > Leuciscidae > Siphateles > Siphateles boraxobius. The sequence continues at coordinate 10,844,232 of NW_027509193.1, forward strand.
CATCAAGAGACATGAAGTTTGCTTGTACAGCACACAGCTCGCGGATCAACACTAAACTATAATGGATGGTGGTGCTAAAAACATACTTTAACACATACAAGCTCCATTTTAAGCCCCAAAACTCTACATCGCAGAGAATCTGTCAAGCCAGATTCTTTCAGAATGTTTCTGAAAATATGTTTTAGCTGTTTTTACTGGGCTGTCAATTGATTAAAATATTAAATTATATAATATGCTGATTCATTAAATACATTAATTCCAATTAATCACATATATCAATATTTGCAGAAAAAAGCCTGTAAATTATGCATTATTGTGGCAAAACTAACCTTGAAGTGTGACAAAAGGCCTCAGTCTCATCTTTTTTTAAAGAAAATATATTATAGTTATATTTGTATATATCATATAAAATATAATATATACATATCTTATTAAATAAATACAATTACTGGTAAGACCAGACACAGATTTGAACCTACTCTGCATCTCCTGCATGACCACCACAGTGTCCAACTTTCCTGGATCAAGAGTACCTATTAACTATAATAGGCTAACTAAACAAAGCCTCCAGCAGATCACATGCTAACAGCATTACACGATTAAGAGGCTCTCTTCTAGTTTTAAATATAATGTGGCTCTCTTCTAGTTTTAAAAAAAATACATATGAATTCCAACAGTGCTCTCAGTAATGAAGCTAAAAATCTCTAGCTAAAAAACAGCATCTAGTGGTAATCACATGCTCCAGTAAGCAACTAGCTGTGGTGAAAGCCCTCCCTGCTGTCTAAATATAAATCTGAGCATTATCCTTGCTAGCCCACTCCTCCATCCGACTTGGGACGATTGGATGAGCGATTTCTCTTTTCGCCAGCCCTGTGTGAACAAAGGCTTAGCATGCCTGGTTAAATAGCTTCCTTTGAGGGAAGATAAAAGCCCATACATTATTAATCACCCCCATGCTACTTCTGTTACACCAATGGTCAGCTAATGAATCTTGTAGACATGTAGTATCAATGTCTCTGTCTAACAGGCATGCCTGTGTTTCAGAGAGATTCACCTGCAAAGATGTTCAAATAAACTAATATTGGTTTGGATGCTCTATACTAAATGACATAGCAATATATAGGCTTCTAAAGTCCTATATATATATATATATATATATATATATATATATATATATATATATATATATATATATATATATATATATATATATATATATATATGGGGCTTCAGAAGTATTTTAGATTGAAGAAAATGTATGTAAATTCTAAAATTAAATTCTAGAAGCCAAAAAGCCAGTTATGAGTGCATTTGCTATTTATATCCAAGAATTCAACTAACTTTGCCAACCAGCATCTAGCTGGGACATTTGAAACACATAAAACAGCATAAAGGTAAGCCACAAATAAAAAGCAAACCATGTCTGTCTATGAAGGTCGGATGACAGTCTTGCTAAAGATTCCAAGTGACAACTCTCAACAAGAATGCATTGACTCTATTGTGCAGTCTTTGGAGACTTACAGTGTGCTTCCTGAATGAAGAAAGCTATATGCCTCAGTTTCTTGACAAGTGTCACTCTTTCAACAACACTACTTCAACCTTCACATTACATTAGATTCACAAAGTCTAAAGGTTGTAAAATGGGAACTAACTGATCCAGATTGCAAAGAAAAGTAACCTTCAGCAAAGCTTTTTGCATTGGTTTGTATGTATGGAGTCTAAATTTCTAAGGCCACAAGTGAAAATGCTTCACACTTCACACACTATTAACTCTTGTATAATAGAATCATTTTTACTGCAAACTATATAATGAATAGTATGTGCTTCTTTGCAAAGCAAGAACATCTGACCTTTTGCACAAAGAGGTTCAATTGGGTTTTAAGGATTAAAATCTCATAGAGTTATGGGATGATGTATGTTTGAAGGCCAAAACTCAGACTGATGAAACCGGAAGTACTAAAGTGCTAAATTGTTTCAAAGTCAATGGGGTTTTTGTATGGGTTTTTGGTTAAATGCTTGAAATAAGGTCTGTGGTGAACACAAGCTCATGACATTTTCACATTTTATGGAAAGCCAGTTGTACACTGTGCGATTTTAGTGTGAAATTCTGGCAGTGTCAGAAGATTTGACTCACAGTCCTGCAGTGTGACTTCTCCTACGACGACCGTCAAATTGTCTTCGTTTTTCAAGATAAGCCGTGACCAAAATTAACGTTAGAGTTCCCTTTCGAGGGAACTCGCGCTGCGTCGAGAATCGACACATTGGGGAACGCCTCAAGCGTGACGCGTCTGAAGCCTGTATGGAACAAGTCCAATCTTGATTGGTGTTGCGTCATGACGTCACCCGTGACATCGCATGTGACGGTGAGCGGAAGCTATAAAAGGGAACCGGATCATAACAATGGCAGCTTTGTGTTCTTCAGCAAGCGTTCTATGTTACTGTGTTGTCTTATTTGGTGTTGTTTGTTCGGTAAAGGTATTTAAAAGAGTGTGATGGAATATAAAGAGAAACAATTCAGGCAGTGTACGTCCCCTTGCCCACGCTATTTAAGCGAGGGTGACACACATGTGCTTTGTGTTGTTTGTCTGCAAGCGGAGCATGCACGGGCAGCGCTCGAGAGCGCTGTCTGTGTAAACTGTGAAACCATGCCCCTGAGAACGCTCCGCTCCCGCCTGAGCCTGTTCGATGAATCAGGCCAGGCTCGCGCTCCCCAGGGATCAGGTCCCGCGTTTGTCGAGGCAGCGCGGTGCCTGCATTCATGGGGATCATAGAGGGATCTGGTTGACACTGTTGAGACGGCTTCGGCCCTCTCTCAACAGTCTTCAACCAGTTCCCGTGGTCCCGCTCACGGTTTGGAAGCCCGCTCTGCGGCTTCTTCCGACCGAAGAGAGGACCCGGTTTTTGAATTATCTGGCTCCGAGGAGTTAGATAATTTGAACATCAAGGCAGGAGAATGTATAGATCCATCACCACATTCCCCTGCCTTTGAGGAGATGCTGGAGGTTGTGACCAGGGCTGTGGGCAAATTAAAAATCGATTGGCCCCTAGAAACGCAGGAAGCGACGAAAAAAAGCAAACTCGATGAGCGCTTCCTGCAAGTCCCCGGTCACAGCCTTCGCGCCGGAGCCTTCCATTTTTTCCGATCTCCACACCGAGGTGTCGAGATCATGGAATAAGCCCTTCTCCTCTCGTTTGTCAAGCCCCAATGTACATATTTATTCATCCATTATGGGGTCGAGAGAGAAGGGCTATGGGACGATGCCGCGGGTCGAAGAGACATTTTCATCTCATCTCTCGCCCGACGCTGCATCGTCCCTGAGAGCTCCGGCGCTTCCCTCCAAACCCTGCCGTACCACCTCGGCTTTGGTTGGGAAAGCATGTATGGCGGTAGGTCGGGCTGGCGCATGCCTGCATACAATGGGGCTGTTGCAGGCATACCAGGCCGACCTCCTCAAAGAGGTAGACGACAGTGGGGAGGTCACCCTCGACGATATTCAAGAGATGCGTCGGGCGGTTGACTTGTCTCTCCGTGCTACCAAAGAGATGGCCCGCGCTATTGGCCGCTCTATGGCAGCACTGGTAGCTACGGAGAGACATTTATGACTGAATCTGTCGGGCATTGGGGACCAGGACAGGCCCTTCCTCCTCGATGCCCCGATTTCGTCTTCTAGCCTCTTTGGCGACGCAGTCGACACTGTCGTCGAGAGGTTTCAGGAGACGAAAAGACAGTCAGCCGCACTAAAACATCCAATCCCCCGCCGTCGTTCTAAGTCTCATGGGTCTGGTGCCAGGGGGCAGTCCCATGAGGCAGCCGCCAGCTCCTCACACCTGCAGCAGCAGAAGGAGAGTGTTGCTTCCCACGCTCCCCCGAAAAAGGTCTGGGGCCAGGGGCAACACTCTCAGCCGAAGCCCTCCAAACCGAAGGCAGATCTGAGGACTGTCATTCAGTCCAGGAAGGCTTTGGCGAAGAGGCCATGACGCATTGCACAGGCCTCTGAGGGCGGTCCCCCCCGTGATCGAGCACCAACAGATCGCTCCTTCACGGAGCCCTCAGGAAATCGATGTGTGGTACCCGCCCTAAGCGCGCTTCGGGGGGCATCGGTTTCCAGCGAACGCAATTCGCAGTGTCTGCCCGTTATTACGGCACTGCCTGTTGTGTTCCCTCTCACGGGGCCTGCAGAAAGATTAAATCGGTTAGCTCCTGCCAGTCAAATGCTTCAGGTCACCGATATTTTAAATATAACACCAGAGGTCAGCCCCGAGAGGCTGATCCCCCTAGCAGATTATTTAGACACCTGGGAGGGTCTTCAGAATATATCTCAGTGGGTCTTGCACACAGTGGAGAAGGGATACAGAATTCAGTTCGAATATCGTCCACCTCGGTTCAGCGGGGTGGTTCATACGACAGTCAGTCCCGAGCAAGGTAAGGTTATGGAACAAGAAGTTCAGTCTCTCTTGTTAAAGGAGGCCATAGAGGAGGTTCCTCCACAAGAATGGGAAACTTGGTTCTACAGCCGGTACTTCATAGTTCCCAAAAAGGATGGGGGGTTGCGCCCTATATTAGATCTCAGTGTATTGAACCGGTCTCTGAGGAGATACAAGTTCAAAAAGAGGTAACAATACCTCTTATTGTGAGTCAGATCAGGTCCGAGGACTGGTTTGTCACCATAGATCTGAAAGACGCTTACTTCCATATCTCCATCCTGCCCCAACACAGGAAGTTCCTAAGATTCGCTTTCGGGAGAGTAGCTTATCAATACAGGGTTCTTCCATTTGGCCTAGCACTGTCTCCTCGCACCTTCACGAAATGCATGGATGCTGCTCTTGCTCCATTAAGACTTCAGGGCATTCGCATCCTAAACTACATCGACGACTGGCTAATTCTGGCACAGTCAGTGGAGATGGCAGTTCAACATCGAGATGTTGTTCTGAATCATTTAAGGTGCTTAGGTTTAAGACTCAATGTCAAGAAAAGCTCATTAATTCCTCTTCAAAGAACAACGTTTCTAGGGATAGTGTGGGATTCAGTTACAATGCGGGCACAACTGTCTCCCGCTCGTATAACCACCATCTTGACCACAGTATCGAGTCTCAGGTTAGGCCAAGCTGTCACTGTCAAACATTTTCAAAGAGTTCTGGGTCTTCTAGCAGCAGCTTCCAACTTGATTCCTTTTGGTCTGCTGTATATGAGGGCCCTGCAGTGGTGGCTCAGGACCAGAGGGTTTTCCCCGAGGGGAACGCGCGGGTGCCTTCGTTCTTTGGTCATGTGGAAGAAACCTTGGTTCCTGTCCCTAGGTCCTGTGTTGGGAGCACCGTGTCAGAGGAAAATTCTAACCACGGATGTGTCCCTCACAGGCTGGGGTGCAGTAATGGAAGGCCGCTACACCAGGGGTCTTTGGAGGGACCATCATCTTTCCTGGCACATCAATTGCCTGGAGATGATGGCGGTGTTTCTGGCCCTCAGACATTCCCTTCCAGACCTCAGAGGTCATCATGTTCTAGTACGAACAGACAATACGTCGGTGGTCTCATATCTAAATCGCCAGGGGGGCCTGAGATCGAGTCCTCTGTGCAGGCTGGCGCATCAGGTTCTCCTGTGGTCTCAGGGGAAGCTTCTGTCGGTCAGAGCAATATTTATCCCTGGGGACAGCAATTTGGGAGCAGACATCCTGTCGAGACAGGGGCTGAGGCCCGGGGAGTGGAGACTCCACCCCGAGTCGGTGGAGCTAATTTGGAAAAAGTTTGGTCAGGCGGAGGTAGACCTATTTGCCTCTCGAGAGAACTCTCACTGCCCGCTCTGGTACTCCCTCACTCATCCAGCTCCTCTGGGACTGGATGCCATGGTGCAGACGTGGCCGATGCTGCGTCTGTACGCATTTCCCCCGATCGCTCTGCTCCCAGGGGTGCTAGAGAGGGTCCGGCGGTACGGGATAAGTTTACTCCTAGTAGCCCCGTACTGGCAGGCCCGAGTGTGGTTTTCGGACATTATGACTCTCCTGGCAGGCCCTCCGTGGCAAATCCCTGTCAGGAGAGACCTTCTCACCCAAGCAGAGGGCACAATATTTCACCCTCGTCCAGAGCTATGGAAGCTGTGGGTCTGACCCCTGAGGGGGACCAGCTCATAAATTCTGGTCTCTCAGCTGAGGTTGTTGAGACCATCCTAAACTCTAGAGCCCCCTCCACGAGGAAACTGTATGCTATGGTGTGAAAATCATCAGTTGGACCCAGTTAACTGCCCAGTGGCTTCAGTACTGGAGTTCCTCCAGAGTCGTTTCTCTGACGGGCTCTCCCCGTCCACACTTAAGGTCTATGTGGCGGCCGTGGGTGCCTTCCACACGCCTTTAGGGGTGGGCACTTTGGGGAGACACCCACTCATTGTACATTTCCTTCGTGGAGCAAGGAGGATGAGGCCTGTCATCCAGTCCAGGGTTCCCACGTGGGACCTGGCAGTGGTTCTTGAAGGGTTATCCCAGGCACCTTTCGAACCTCTGGATGAGGTGTCTGAGAAACTTATGTCCTTAAAGGTAGCTTTCCTGCTTGCCATTACATCCCTTAAAAGAATCGGGGACTTGCAGGCCCTATCTGTCACTCCTTCTTGCCTCGAGTTCGCTCCCGGCAGAGTAAAGGCCTTTCTCCACCCTAGACCTGGCTATGTGCCTAAGGTGCCATCAAATGTGGCACGGTCTATAATTCTCCAGGCTTTCCATCCTCCACCGCATGTGTCGGATGAGCAAGTTAACCTACATTTACTGTGCCTGGAGGTCTATGTACAAAGAACCTCGGGCTGGAAAAAAAGTCGGACCAACTACTTGTGTGCTTTGGGGCACCTAAGAGGGGCTCTCCTGCTTCAAAACAAACCATAAGTAGATGGATAGTAGAGGCAATTTCTACAGCTTATGAGGTGTGTAACTTGCCTTCACCTCTTCTGCTAAAGGCCCACTCCACTAGAGGTGTGGCTTCCTCTAAAGCTCTCTTAGCAGGAGTTTCCCTTCAAGAGGTCTGTGATGCCACAGGCTGGGCCTCCCCCCTCACCTTCATAAAACACTACAGTCTGGATCTGCCCTCTACACCGGGTTCACAGGTTCTCTCGTCTTGAGTGTGCCAGATTGCTTCACACCAGGGCGTAATCTCTCAGTGTGGCGCAGTGGGCATTTCGTTCCCCAATGTGTCGATTCTCGACCCAGCGCAAGTTCCCTCGAAAGGGAACGTCTCGGGTTACGACTGTAACCCTCGTTACCTGAGAAGGGAACGAGACGGTGCATCCCTCGGCCACACGTCTAGCGCTCCTGAGAACAACTTGCTTCGACCAATCAAAAGCTGCCATTGTTATGATCCGGTTCCCTTTTATAGCTTCCGCTCACCGTCACATGCAACGTCACGGGTGACGTCATGACGCAACACCAATTAAGATTGGACTAGTTCCATACAGGCTTCAGACGCGTCACGCTGGAGGCGTTCCCCAATGTGTCGATTCTCGACGCAGTGTCTCGTTCCCTTCTCAGGGAACGAGGGTTACAGTGTAACCCGAGACGATTTCTTTGTAGCCAACATTTCAATCCTGCGTGTAATGCAGCTCACTGTGAACGAACATGTCATTGATTGAAGCGTGCGTGCGTGTGCTCGTTTTTAACCGTCTTGACTGTCGTACAGTCTGACATTAATGACAACTGAGATCTTACAGTGTGACATGGATTACAGCGATGATCATGTTCATACAGTCTGACAAGTAACAATCGTAAAGGACTATTATATCGCACAGTGTGCACCCGACCGGCTTAAGGGATAATCCATGGCTAGCTGTGCATTGAAAGATTTTAAGATTTGTGCATTAAAAGATTATAATGCACGACATTGAGGACCACCCAAACCATGGAATTAAATGTAATACTTTTTAAGACCTTTTTTAAGACCCCTTCCATACATTTTAAGACCTAATCGCCACTTCAAGTTTTAACCGTTACATCGGCGACACCTTACATTACTATATATTGATAATAAGATAGCACAACAGTCTTAGTTTGTGATAACCTCCTTAATGCAAAAGAAGGGTGGGAACGAAGCACAAGATAATTAATTGAGTGACTAATGCAATGCAAGGTTTATTAGAAAGAGAAAAAAGAATTAGACACAATAAACAAAACAATTGAGAAAACTTATTGAAGAAGGAAAATAAACCTCTCCGAGCTACAGGGACAATGAGTTTACAAAGTATATTCAAAAGACGTATTTGTAACATCAACTTTGAGGTATACACTTCTCATGACAAACATCTGACTGGTCAGACAGTTTACCTGAGATTACCACGGAGTGCTTGATTTGATGCACCAGAGCAGAGTGTCAGTATTAGTGGTGTGCACGAATATTCGGTCTGTAATTATTATTAGAAAAATAAAATACTATTCGAATTTTACTACGTTGCTTTGCTGGACGTAAATGCTGTGAATACATGATAAATCCCAAGCACTAACTCGCAGTTATAATTAAATGCACTGGGTGGCGCTGTGGAGCGTGTTTATATTTGATCACATAATGTCGTCTCCGCAAAGTTTGGAATTACTTGGATGAAAACTATTTTACTAAATATATTACAAAATGGAATTACTTTTAATCAAATTAATGATACTGAGTCATTACAATGTCACCACCAAAATGAGAAATCATATGAAAACAGCAGTCGAATGACAAAAGACAGCTGTCCACCACTGCATAAACGGTAAGCGCAGTTGAACCCAAGTGAGCCAAGAATGACAACTTAACTGATAGCAAAATGATTTTGAGATATATGCTTCCTTTGAGTTTCGTTAGGGAAGACCGGTTTATTAACAGAATAAGCAAAGTGCTGTTAGAAACTTCGTTATCTGTCACTGTGTCCCTGCAACGTCTGTCAGCGGCAGCGCAACGCTTTTTCTCACTCGAACATGTGGATATTGTTTTTCTCAACATGAATGTGAAACAATATAAACAAGATAACCATATGCTGACTCATGTGTATGTGAATATTATTTACGATAAGTGGAGCAGTCTGTTTTACTAGCGTTTTGTTTAGTTCACACTGCTTGAGCTTAGGCCTAAATGCTTTTGTTCTTTACATTTTTTGTTTACACATATTGTTTAATGTTTTCAATTAAAAGAAAACCTTAAGATGTAACAAAAGCTTTTTGTGTATATTGCATTTCCCTATGGGCGTAAAGGGACGTATCTAGCGGGATTCCTTAAAAAACTACACATACTCCCACTAGTCATCGACGCAATGATTAAATTCAGGCAAACTTTAGCATACAACCTCTTTGGACAAATATACTTAACGAAAATATGATACAAAATGTAATACCTTTTAAAATGGCATTTAAGACTTTATAATACTTTTTTTAAGGGCCTTAATTTTCTCTAAATTGATTTATCAACTTTTAATACTTTTTAAGACCCCGCGGACACCCTGTTGATGTTTGCAGCACAATATTTTTCCGGAGGGGTAAAAATTACAGTTATTTGTGTCAGTAATGGCTCGTTAGATCTAGGATTCTGCCTGCTTTGAATCAGATCACAGAGATAAAGTAGTGCGTAATATTACATTTATTTGAATTAATGAATTGAATTTAAGCGTGTATGAATTACCTGCGTCTGTTCAGCATCTATCTCCATTAACAAAAAAAGGAGTGAGTTTAATTACTTCAAAACCAGCAATGTTACACCCTCTTTGCTGAGAAATACAATGTGGTGATTCAGTAGCGAAGCAATTGTATTAATAAAAGTCCCGGGCAGCGTTGATAAGTTTCTGTGCTCCTGAATGTTTCTATATGGGCAGCGCAATCTCCGCTCTCTGTGTGCGATTGACATATCATTAATTCAGAACGGTGATTAAACTGACTTGGAACTAACTATCAAAATCAAGTATTTAGACAGACCATGCATGGTATAATCAACTATATAAAATACGCTCGTGTGATTAAAAAAAAAAAGCTTTTACTTGTCTTGCAAAAGTGTCTAAACAGAGGTTGTTGGAGACATTAAATGTCATCAGCCGAACAGGTAAACTCATCTACTCATTAGTTTGCTTTCTCAAAGACTAAAAGTGTTGTCAGAAACTTAGTGATAGTGATGTCGAAGCCATGTGACCGTGGCATAGTTCGTCTATAGCCTACATTTAGCTTTTGACTTATGATTATATTTTCACAAAAAGTTGTGTTCATCTGTGAAGATTATCACAATGTATAATGTGTATGTGCAACCACATACCTCCTCGTTGAGGATTTCCTGACATTGGGAGTAGTTTCCTTTCTTTGCCCAGGTACCATTAGCCAGACATTCTCTGTACACATTATCTGGGGGGGGGGGGGGAAATACATATATCACACTGGTTATTGACCAATCCCCACCATATTTCATTTCTAAGGCTGATACTCTAACTAGTTTACATAATGTTTATTCTGAACATCTGCGGACAGATCTGTCACTTCTTTATTGCATGACATGTAATTCATTACAAACTTAAAAAGTTATGCAATATGACCTAAAACACTTAGAATATTAATAGGGCTTCAATCAATATCTGATCTCAAAGTGCACATAGGTTTGACCTCAGCATGGATATCTGTTTAACCTTGACTTTGTGGTAAAATCTCTCACATAAAACTGATCTACAAATTCCAAAACATCAAACATCTTTTGTCAATTATAGTTTACAAACATCTTCTGAAACATAAAACGTCTGTGGTAAAATCATTCATGGGTGCAGGCATGTATGAATGAAAAGTGATTTTAGGTTTCATTTCCCATTTCCATTCCAGTGGATTCCCATTTCATTGTGGTACATTTACTCTACAAGTCTTATATTGTGCTTTGAAGAGCTTTTGTTAGATCTGGTGAAAGTTTTCTAAATCCTATAAAATAGGTTAAAATTCAACAACATGAGAATCTGGGGCACAGAGAATCTGAGCACTCCAGAACTCTGCTGACAGAAATATTGAAATACAGAAGAGCCTGGAGCATTTTATCCAAAGACACTTATATTACACTCTTGCAGGAACATCCAAGCATCTCACTCTACAGTATTAAAGTTGGAAATGGGGTTAGTATTTAGGGATGCACCAAAAGTTCGGCCGCCGAAAATTGTATTTTCGTTTTTTGGCCGAAAGAGAAAAAAGGCAGAAAATACAGGTCCTTCTCAAAAATTAGCATATTGTGATAAAGTTCATTATTTTCCATAATGTAATGATAAAAATTAAACTTTCATATATTTTAGATTCGTTGCACACCAACTGAAATACTTCAGGTCTTTTATTGTTTTAATACTGATGATTTTGGCATACAGCTTATGAAAACCCAAAATTCCTATCTCAAAAAATTTGCATATCATGAAAAGGGTCTCTAAACGAACTATTAACCTAGTCATCTGATTCAACTAATTAACTCTAAACACCTGCAAAAAATTCCTGAGGCTTTTAAAAACTCCCAGCCTGTTTCATTACTCAAAACCGCAATCATGGGTAAGACTGCCCACCTGACTGCTGTCCAGAAGGCCATCATTGACACCCTCAAGCAAGAGGGTAAGACAAAGAAAGAAATTTCTGAACAAATAGGCTGTTCCCAGAGTGCTGTATCAAGGCGCCTCAGTGGGAAATCTGTGGGAAGGAAAAAGTGTGGCAAAAAACGCTACAAAACGAGAAGAGGTGACCGGACCCTGAGGAAGATTGTGGAGAAGGACCGATTCCAGACCTTGGGGGACCTGCGGAAGCAGTGGACTGAGTCTGGAGTAGAAACATCCAGAGCCACCGTGCACAGGCGTGTGCAGGAAATGGGCTACAGGTGCCGCATTCCCCAGGTCAAGCCACTTTTGAACCAGAAACAGCGGCAGAAGCGCCTGACCTGGGCTATAGAGAAGTAGCACTGGACTGTTGCTCAGTGGTCCAAAGTACTTTTTTCGGATGAAAGCAAATTTTGCAAATGTCATTCGGAAATCAATGTGCAAGAGTCTGGAGGAAGACTGGGGAGAAGGAAAGTACTTTGTTTTCCAAAGTACTTTTTTCGGATGAAAGCAAATTTTGCAAATGTCATTCGGAAATCAAGGTGCAAGAGTCTGGAGGAAGACTGGGGAGAAGGAAATGCCAAAATGCCTGAAGTCCAGTGTCAAGTACCCACAGTCAGTGATGGTCTGGTGTGCCATGTCAGCTGCTGGTGTTGGTCCACTGTGTTTTATCATGGGCAGGGTCAATGCAACTATCTATCAGGAGATTTTGGAGCACTTCATGCTTCCATCTGCTGAAAAGCTTTATGGAGATGAAGATTTCATTTTTCAGCACGACCTGGCACCTGCTCACAGTGCCAAAACCACTGGTAAATGGTTTACTGACCATGGTATTACTGTGCTCAATTGGCCTGCCAACTCTCCTGACCTGAACCCCATAGAGAATCTGTGGGATATTGTGAAGAGAAAGTTGAGAGACGCAAGACCCAACACTCTCGATGAGCTTAAGGCCGCTATCGAAGCATCCTGGAAACACTTCCACTGCGTCAAAAGGGGTGTATACGGGAGAATTCAGACAATGAATACGCCCGCTAAATGTGCTGTTTGGCAGGGATCTTTGGAACTTTGTTACGCGTACCTGTAAATGCCCGCAAAGGCCCAAAAACAGGAACTTGTCTGACCACATGCTGTTAGTTGATGGCTTGCTTTGTAAATGCTAATTTGTTTTGGGACTGGCAGCTCAAGATTGCCCCTATTCCCCTGCCCCCCTCATTAGTATTCAGGAAAGGTGGGCTGATAAGTGCTTTACATTGTGTCAATCTACAACAAAGACTGTAGACCCTGAAAAGCAGTTTGTATCTGGGTGTCCTCTGCTCTTCAAGATGGCTTGCAAAAGATCGCTGGAGTTTTACGGAGAGCAGGGTAGAGATGTTACTCATTTACGTCGGGACAATGTGGCTATTCAAACTCCGAGTCCGAACGAAAACAGACTGGTGTATATGGTAAATGCAAGTTTGAAGAGGATATTTGAAAAGCAGGAGACGATGGACAAGAGGTTGGATAAGATGGAGGTTGACATCAATGAGCTCAAAGAGGCAAAAGAGGAGCCTGCTTCAAAGAAATTAAAGAGAGCTGGGAATAATTCTGTTGCAGTAAGTTATTTTCTGACCGTCACAAACATTTGACAGTGTCCGCTTAACTTCGTGTGCTTTATTTATTAATGTATTTGAATTGAGCCCTCATACTATGTTGGATGTTTACAGAAAGCTGTACGGAGATTGCACAATGGGGAAAACAACATACACAAATATGACCCACAGACAAGGTATATCTTTAAAACTATTGTTTCATAACAGTCCTTTCTTCTAAATTATATTTTTAATCAACCTTCTTCAATTACTGCTCCACAGTCTATCCTCCCCCCACAACCTCGAGGTCACAACCTATCTTTATAATGGCGTCTCCATGGCTGTACTGGACGTAGATCCTGCTGTTTTTAAAGGTAAGTCACAAGAGAATGTCCCAAGGCTACAACTATTTATCTGTATAGATTAGTTAGTTATAAATAAACACATTCTCCCCCCTCACTATCTTCCTCTCTCTAGCATCCTGCCAGACGTATTTTGAAACTGTTAGAAGGGGTTACAGGATGGCCCAAGATGAGAACAAAGACAAGATGGAGGACAGCAGGATCATTGTGCGCATGAGACAAAGAAAAAGAAGAGTAAGTGTAAATAAATATAAATCTCAGTAAAAGACTCAGCCTGGGAGAGGCTCCCATCCCAACCAATTTGATATTTTCAGTGGTTTAATTACTTTTTTCCCTCCTATTTTGCAGCTGCTGAGCAGCAGGACTGCCGTTCTCCAGACAAGAGGAAGAGGCAGCTATCTGGAAGACTACAACAGTTGACCACATGTCTGAAGAGGAGGATGCTATCTTGGATGGAAAGTCAGTGTGGGTTGTTCGGCCTCCAACCCGCAGTACAGTTTTGTCTGCGCTGTGTGGGGTGCTACAAAAAAGACTGGAAGCAGACCAGAAGTACTTGGGAACTCATCATGCACGAGTTGGTGCAGATCGAGTCGCGGTGGAGACCACAGAAGCTGGCCTGTGAATTATTTTAGTATTAAGCATCTAAATATTATTCCATAGTATAATTTGAATATTCTGTTGTTTTTTTTATATATAGTATTATTTATATTATAAAGTATTATTTATAGATTGTATTATATATAATTCTATATAGTTTTCTATATATATACTGCATTTATATATTCTATACAATTCCATATTGTTATCTATTTATAAATTGTGTTATTTATATATTGTACTATTTATATATTCTAAAGTATTTGTATATTATATTGTTTTCTATATATTATACACAGACCTTATATATTATATGGGGTTATATATTGTATGACTAATAGTAAAGTGTATTCTGTGCTAATGTATTTTTATTTATAGAATTTTGAATGTGTGTATATATATATGTCATGTGCCCAGTGTCATTTACACCAATGATAATAAATATTAATAATGCGTAATAATAAACCCAAATGAGGCCATAAACTGGACCAATAGTGTGGGGGTTTAGAGGAGGGACAAAGCATTGAGCAGCCAATCCTATGTAAGACCTCTGACCAATTGAAGGAGGCCACTGCCTTGTGTCCCAAAGGTGTGAAATGCTAATATTCCCTTGCATTGACCCCGACCGGGGGATTATTCACCATGGTAACTGATGGCCCTTAGTGGCTCCCTGCTGTGCCCCAAACTTGGTACATATCCAGGAGTATTCGGGATTGTGTGACGGGACAGCAAACTCCCGTACACACACGTTTATTTGTGGAGTACACAGGAGTACTCAGGAGTTTTACATGCTGGATTACAGCTCTTTTCACGCAGTGTCTTTTATTGGTCGGATGAAATATGCTAATTTTTTTAGATAGGAATTTTGGGTTTTCATGAGCTGTATGCCAAAATCATCAGTATAAAAACAATAAAAGACCTGAAATATTTCAGTTGGTGTGCAATAAATCTAAAATATATGAAAGTTTAATTTTTATCATTACATTATGGAAAATAATGAACTTTATCACAATATGCTAATTTTTTGAGAAGGACCTGTATATGCTGCCCCGCCCCTCAGTGTTTAGGGCTCAGGTTTCACTCTTATCCAAAATCTTATCAAAGATTATCAAAAATCTTTAGAAATACAAATTCATTTGAAAAGCTTAAAGACATTACTAGTTCGTCAGAATATATCTTGAAATAAATTTAATTTTGTTTATACATTGACACATTTATTGTTATAAAAAGACTACTGTTCAAAGAATTTGGGGTCAATGAGTTTAAAAAAAGAAGATATATCAAAACTTTTATTTAGCAAGGATGCATTAAATCAATCAAAAGTGAACCTAAAGGTATTTTCATATTATAAAAGTTTTATGTTTAAAAAAAATGCTGACAATTTTAAAATAAATCACTGTTTCCACTAAAAATATTAATCAGCAAAAACAGCTTTCAAAGTGTTTTTGCATCAAATCGGCATAATAGAATGATTTCTGAGGGATCATGTGAGCTTAAAACGTAATCGTTTACTAACGTAACCTCGGTTCTCTCTAGAGAGGGAACGAGTACTGCGTAATATCTTACGCTATGGGGAAAATCTCTTTTCCACGAGATATTGAAGCCAAAAATTATCCTTAATTTTGAATTAATGTAAAACGTGTTGCAGCAGCATGCAGACATAGGCAAGACGGTTTGCGTGCCTATTGGCTGACCTGCAGCAACAGCAGCAGCCTATCGAGAGAGGCCCTGCGTGACGCCATATCCAATGGGTCACTACGTCACATCCCGTCGAAATAGGCGTGGCCTTGACCTTACGCTATGGTGAACACAGTGTAAAACGGCGTGCATACTGGGATCCGACAGCAAAGTCCCAAGGGCAGTAACCCGGGGCTCATATAGTGCATAATCACCATGGACTCAAAGAGAGTCGGAGAAGAGAGGCTGTAAGCATCATTCTCCATAAATATCTTCCTACAGGAGCTAACCATGTTAACAGTGTACCATTCAGTCAGGGTGAACAACGTTCAGCCTGAACTGGGTAGTAGTACGGGTCTTTCAATACCCATGGAGCTGCTCTATCGATCAGTGAACGATGCACAAGCAAAATTCAGCATTCTGAGCTGGAGCAACGGGGCAGATAGTGATGATTACTAGACCGACAGAAGCTTAGCCTGTAAGGCGGGAACCTCTAGGTTCTAAAACCTTGTAAATGTAGACGGCGAGGCCTAGCCTGCCGCCGTACAGATATCCTGCAAGGTAATCCCGCTAGACCACGCTCTGACACCCCGCTAGAGTGCGCTCTGACACCCAAAGGACAGTACAGGCCCTTAGAAGTGTAAGCCAGCGCTATGGCCTCGACCATCCACCTGGATAGACTCTGTTTGGACGCGGCTAGTCCCTTAGAATGCCCGCTAAACAAAACAAAGAGCTGCTCAGTCTGTCTGAAAGCAGACGAGCGGGACACATAAGTTCTCAGTGCCCTGACAGGGCAAAAGGAGACTCGCGTCCTCCTCCTCATCGTGAACCGGAAGGGCGGACAGGGAAATCACCTGGGCCCTGAACGGTGTGTTGAGGGATTTAGGCACGTACCCGTCCCTTGGTTTGAGTATGACTTTCGAGTTTTCGAGTCATTAGGCCCAAATTCCATACATGTCGCGCTCACCGAGAGCGTTTGTAAATCCCCAATGCGCTTCACTGAAGCGAGAGCCACAAGAAACACTGTTTTGAAAGACAAATGTTTCATGTCTGACAAATGAATTGGCTCGAATGGGGCACCTTTCATGGCTTCCAAAACCGTAGAAAAGTCCCACACGGGGACTGAAGGAGGTCTGGGAGGATTCAACCTCCTAGCTCCTTTGAGGAATCGTACGACCAAATCGTTCCTCCCCAGTGACTGGCCAGACGCTGGTTTAATAAACGCTGCTATGGCCGCCACATAAACTTTGAGCGTGTATGGGGTTCTGCCCTTATCCAGTAGCTCTTGAAGGAAGGAGAGAACTTCCGTAACCCCGCAGTCTAGGGGTGAAAAGCCCTGAGCTTGACACCAGCCAGAGAACACAGACCATTTTGAGGAATAGAGCCGTCTAGTAGACGGGGCTCTAGCCTGTGTGACCGTGTTTAACACTCCCTCCGGGAGGTTATCGGGTACCCGTTGATGGCCCATGCATGTAGGGACCATAGCTCCGGGCGAGGATGCCAAATCGAGCCCTTGTCCTGAGGGAGGAGGTATTTCCTCATCGGTATTGGCCACGGGGCAGTGCTGGTCAGCTGCATCAGGACTGGGAACCAAGCCTGGTTCGTTCAGAGCGGAGCCACAAGCAGCACTGTGCATCCGTTTTCCCTGATTCGTTCCAACACCTGAGGCAGCTGGAGTACCGAAGATGCTGAGGCCATAAGGCCCAGCATTTTCTGAAACGTTTGGGCGGGACTATAGTGCCGTGGCGGAAGGATCTCGCGGCTCTGAATGTTCAGTCCGTACTTCGGCGACAGACGCGCTGTCATAGACAGCGAGTCCAGTGTTGTGCCCAGAAAATAAATTTTCTGACTGGGAGACATAGAACTTTTCGCCCAATTGACTGTGAGACCCAGATTCTAGAGATGCTCGAGTAATATGGTCCTGTGTTCTATGAGCTCTGAGTGTGATCAAGCTAGAATCAGCCAATCGTCCAAGTAGTTCAGAACTCGCATGCCCTGAAGTCTCAGGGGTGCGAGAACCACGTCCATGCACATCGTAAATGTACGGGGTGCCAGGGACAGGCCGGACGGCAGGACTGTGTATTGATATGCCTGACCCTCGAAGGCGAATCTCAAGAATCGCCTGTGACGTGACGCTATTTGTATTTGAAAATACGCATCTTTCAGATCTATTGTCAGAAACCAGACCCCTTGGCAAATCTGCCCGAGGATTTTCCTGGTCGTGAGCATTCTGAACTGGCGTTTCACAAGCACTTTGTTTAGCTGTCTCAGATCTAGAATGGGTCTGAGACCCCCGTCTTTTTTCGGTACCAGAAAATATCTGCTGTATAGACCCCCTTCGCTCTGAGCTTGAGATAAAGGCTCTATGGCCCCTTTGCTCAATAGTTTCGCTATCTCGGCTCGAAGTAGATGAGCTACTTCGCTTTTTACCGTAGTTTTGACCCGCGACAGTGTAACGGCAGGGGCGTCGAGCGAACTGCAGCGATTAGCCTCTCTCTATAGTGTTCAGCACCCATTCTGATACCCCGCTAGGGGTAAAATGAGATCTGGGCTCTGACCGCAACTTAGTGGCGGCCGGAGAGCTCCGGTGTGCTGTAAAGTAAACACTGTGCTTGCAGCATCTGAGGCGGGGGGGGCGCGCTGATCACAGCGGGCGGTCTGGCCGCGCTCAATTTCTCTATGGCAGTTTACGAAGAGAAAATGAGCGGGGTGAAACGTGGGACATGGATTATGTAGTGTTTGTGGGCACTGAGATGTGGGCACATACACTACATGTAATGCACAATCGACATGAGTCGCTGGCCACGCTTGATTTCTCTATGGCAGTATGCGTAGAGCGAGCGAGCGGGACAACCCGTGGGTTTTAACATGTCTGTGAGTGAATGTGTGCGTGGGACAGAGGGCACATTTACTGCGCTCAAAACACCGTCTGCCTGAGCTGACTGAATGTGTGTTGGTTTCGTTTTTACAGAAACCACGGGACATGCATAGTGTAGTGTTTGTGGGTACTGGGTTGTGGGCACATTCACTACATGTAATGCACAATCGACAAGAGTCGCTGGCCGTGCTCGATTTCTCTAAGGCAGTTTGCGGAGAGAGAGCGAGCGGGACAATACCCCGTGGGGTTCAACCTGTCTGTGAGAGAACTTGGGCGCGGGACAGCGGGCACATTTACTGCCCAGAAAACACCGTCAGCCTGAGCTGACTGAATGTGTGTTGGTTTCGTTTTTACAGAAACCGTGGGACATGCATTGTGTAACGTTTGTGGGCACCGAGTTGTGGGCACATTCACTACATGTAATGTACAATTGACACCATCGGCCTTGGCCAGAATACAGAAAATACACTTCATGTGATTTATCCGGGTCCCCGTGAAAACGGCTTTTGTTTGCAGGCAAGCGGGCCTTCCACTCAAGGCCGAGGCTCGCCGCGGCCTGTGAGAGCAGATGTATCAGCTCGGATTCGATGCTGGCTCGTTTCCCTGACGACTCGCAGGCAGAGGGGGGGAAGCCCACAGAGCTCGCCCAATCCTCACTGTCTGACGCCAGGATAGTGCAGCTGTCCTCTTCCACAGAAGCAGCTATCTCGTCGTCACCAATGGCGGAAGCGGTGGCGCTGTCCGTCGGTGAGCGACTCGAGTGGAGCTGGCGAAGCTGGCGGCCAAACCGGTGAGCTTTCGCAGGCTGGAGAAGGCTTGGGGACCCGTTGAGTACGGCACTATAGCGAGTGGAAGTGCAGACTCAGGGAAAAAATGCCAGGAGAGTCCTCAGAGTCACCATGGCAATAGCTCACAATGATGGCAGCCTCCATCAGCGAGCGCGAGAGCTGCATGATCCTCACCCAGGCAGGAAACGCAGATGACATGGCGATCCCCTTCGCTGAGTGCGGCTCGGCACGAGCCACAAGAATGAGGCATCTTTAAAAAGACGCTTACTCTTTTAGATAAGAGAGAGAGATTGTGAGTCGTGGCGGCGAACACACACTCGGCAGAGTAAAAGGATATACACGCCGGAAAACGTAGCAGGTACGGCGACTGAAGGCGGCGAGATGAAGGCCAGCGGCTTCAGATGCAAAGGCTCGTCCCGCAGAAGGCTTATTCTCAGACGCCGCGCCTTCTCACTCTGGATCCAGCGATGCGTGAGCTTCGCTGAAGAGATGAAAAATCAGTTTGTATCAGCCTGTCGAGCTATATTTATAGGACAAGGCCACGCCTATTTCGGCGGGACGTGACGTAGTGGTCGCAAAGCGCCCCAATAGAATATGGCGTCACGCATGGCCTCTCTCGATAGGCTGCCGCTGTTGCTGCAGGTCAGCCAATAGGCACGCAAGCCGCCTTGCCTATGTCTGAATGCTGCTGCAACGCGTTTTACATTAATTCAAAATTAAGGATAATTTTTGGCTTCAATATCTCGTGGAAAAGAGGTTTTCCCCATAGATATATTACGCAGTACGAGAGAACCTCTCGTAAGAGAACACTTACCTACCCAAACTTTTTAATGGTAGTGTTTAATAAACTATACAAATCAATGTTGCTTTTCAAGTAAATTTTAAGAATGTATACATATTTTCTGAATAACAAGACAACAATACTTTAAGTTCAAAGATGATGAAGGCAGAAGAAGGTTTTAGATAAAAACTATCTGAAAACAAAAGTAAATACAGGTAAGCAGTAGCACAACAGAACAGTGTACACTTAAACACATTTAACAACAGACAATGAAGGAACTGAAACAGGGGGCACATCTACACAGGATAATGAACTACATACAAACAGTTGGATCTAATTAATGAGTAATCAAGGAGACAAACTAGTTACAGGAAACTAAGAACAAAGGAAAACTAACTAAATTACTAAGGTTAATAAATCTTATTACATGACGATAAGAAATCATAGATGAATCATAAGGCACACCACACACTAACAGATTCCATTCACAAACAACCAAAGTCCCGCCTGCGGACACAGGGAATCTTGCAAAATCTCTCACTTCAAACATGACTTTAAAGTAAACAAACTTGGCTGACGACCAGCAAGAAGAAATGGAGCTTAAAGACTGCTTTTTACAGAAAATATTTAGATGAAGTCGTGTAGACAGTGTGAACATGGACTTTACATGTTGCCGCGCGAGCTGGAGGTGGAAGACCCACCTCCAGCTCGCGCGGCAACATGTAAAGTCCATGTTCACACTGTCAGCTCGCTCTCTGATTGGGTTTTGTTTCGTTTCACGTGATAATCTCCATGTGCACGTTTGTCCTCAGGGTTCCCCCCAACACAACAGGATTTCTGATCGTAAATATTCAACAGGTTGTTCTTCCAAGCAGATTCAGTCACTCTTAACACACCTCACACCACAGGAAAATCTGATAAAATAATCTGTAGAACCATAAAGATAATCGGGACCTTACCTAGGATTAACTATGATTTGATACTGATTTAGAATATATATATATATATATATATATATATATATATATATCCAGTGCAGTGCACAGACATATATTTGAGCATTCAGACCTTGTAGCTTAACTTTAACGATGCATCTAAATATTCCTTTCTCTTGAACTATCTAAAAGTGCACAAAGGCTTTTAGCTATTAAAAGAGCCATCCACCATTTTGAAAAAAAATAAATACAATAAACCTTTGTCACAGAATCTTCTGTCTCATACTTCATTTTTGTTTCCATGGGAACTGCTGCAACTGTTGCAACTTTGTCAATTTGTGCGGGTATGTAGAGCAAAGATTCAAGTCGAGGTGATGCTGCAAGATGATTAGAGCCCTGATTGTCCTATGGGCGCAGTATCAGCACCCATCATAACAAGATGCAATTATGGGAATGATATCAGCAAGAGCTGACCATCCATCATGGAGCTGTGACAGTAGAGGTCAATGGAATTTAAAGGATATGGCTTTTTTCTCTCAAATGCAGGCTGGCGACACACTTTGCATTGAGAGAATGATAAACATACGATAACTGTTGGGCCAAAACAGCTTTATTTGTCAGGCCTTTATTTTTTTCCACAATGTCTGTCTCTAAGATCTCTCACCATCCCTCGCCATTTTTGCTTATATTTATTCAAATACTTTATCTATCTATCTATCTATCTATCTATCTATCTATCTATCTATCTATCTATCTATCTATCTATCTATCTATCTATCTATCTATCTATCTATCTGTCACTCACCATTTCTCTGGTCAGCTGCAAACTATTTAGTCAACATCTGTCAAATATCAACCTAAACCAATCAGACATCTCTGTCTCTCGAGTTGACTGCCAATGAAATTGACCATGTGCAGAGTCACTATTGCGTCTATAATAAAATTGTAGCCTGCTTCTCAAGTGTCCGACACTGATGTAAAAAATGCTCACAGTCACAATAACTCGCATACATGGTGCTGATTCAGCACGATTGTGTCCCTGGTGAAATTAACAACAATTTTGCCCATCCCTGATGAAGCAGTTTATAAATTACATTTAGAAATGTCTTTTGTTACCTTCACACCAAAAAACAAAACAAAAACAAAAAACTATAGAAAAGTTTGAATCACCACCAGTATTTTCCTGTTAGCAAATTTTTTTGCAAAAAAAAAAGTTCATAACTGTTTTGTCTCCAGGGAACGAATTTAATACTAACATAAACAAGTAGTAAATAAACCAATGGAAATTAGGAAGCACCTTGTGAAACTTCTGATGCAACTCAAAACTTTAGCTTGTCTGGTAAAAATAGCTGAAGATCCCAGAGTGAGCCTTGAAATAGCAACTCAAACCAGTGGCGTCATGCCCATTCAACGTGCCTCCCTGATAATTTTTTTGTCACAACTTTATTCCTTTTATGCTCCATAATTATCAGAGCCTACAACGACTCAAATGTATTCTTCTGGATGTGTAATAAATCGGTCAGCATCAGCCCGCCCCTTTTTCCTAATATGGTGTCTGTGTATATCAAATCTAGAGCGCTACACGCGTAGCGCTCTACAATCTTTGCTGTGTATGTTCAAGCAACTCACTCGTCTCGTACGTTGAGCTGGCAATGTTTTACAGATGGTCTTGAAGTGGTAAGTGGGCAAAGCAACAAATCGGCATTGAATTAGTTATCGGATGATATTAAAAGGTAGTGGGATTATTTGTGGTTGACATGGAAATTTTAACTTGATCAAAAAGTTATGAATTTGATATAATCTGCTGCACTATATTAATATTAAAATAACTTAATTTCAGAGCACCACAAAGTCAGACCTCATCACATTTATGTACCTTTAATTTAAGATCGTTCTTAGGTCACATACCAATTTAAAATCATAACATAAAAACTGCAATGGTACTGTTTTAAAATCATGTGTAGTAGGCCTAAGTGTACAGTAAGTGTGTGTGTAAACGTGCTTTAATGAAGTAGACTTCAAAAGCTTTTGAATTTGAGCTTACACTTCTTTCATCAACCTGTCTTTTACATAAACTTACAAAATAGATACTTTAACTTAGTGCTCAGATAGAGGAGGGTTGCTGCTAGCTCCGTTAAGGTATTTCTGTCCCTCCCAAACTGCATTGAAATGGTATGTTTAGCAGCCAGAATTTAAAAATTTTGAGGGGCAGAAACCACCTGACCCCTCCTAACATGATCCATATCACCCGTCAGAAAACAATTGCAACGTCTCTGATTGTGCCCCCCCAGAATTTTGGCTTGCATGACGCCCCTGACTCAAACTCACTTACAGGTTTAAAAAAAAAAAGTGAACTCAGCCCAAACACTTAGTACAGGGAAGGAAACACTCTTTCCATTACTCTCTCACTAACTTCCTCTCGCCTTCCTTTTGCTCATGGGAATATTGATTGAGTATCCGAAGGTGAATGGCAGCTCCAAAGATCACACAAGCCAAAAAGGCACAGAGGAACCGCTACACGGTGAGTCATCTGCCTCCTGTAAACCACCACATCCAGCCTGTCTGATCAACCACACAATTGCCTGAAGCAGATCTGATGGTATAATGAGACAAATAGATGGTTGTCAGTGCTTTCTCAGCTGGCACAGCCATCTTTGTAATGATGAGTAGTGAACGTCACTGGAAAACAATTCAGGATTGTGACATTAAAGTGTGCCAAAATATTTGTTAAACAGTTAGTGTGCGATTATGAGGAAGAGTATAATGAAGAGCATAGAGGGTTGGGTGAAAATTCTATTGCACTACTTTTGGAAGTGGCATGGCATCTTTTCAGACATGCAGCACTCTAAAAAGGTAGGGTTTTTATGAGCATGGTAAATTATGAATATTATTGTAACAAGGTTAGATGTTATGGGAAGAAGGAGGCGGGAACCGGCGAACAAGCAAAGACTTATATAAATAAATAAACAAATGCAAAATGAAAGTAAAAGACAGCAGCCCCTCATGGATGACTGCTGTCACATAATAAAACACAAACAAAACAAAAGACAGGTTCAGGCCTGTTCCTCTCCTGATCTCCACTGTCGTCGCTCCTTCTTTTATGCTTCCGCTCCTCCATGAGAGATACGAGACCGGTGTGTCGCGCAGGTGGCGCTCATCAGTAATCACGCCACCGGCCTCGTGCCGCTCTCTCACAGCCCTCGGCCTCGTCCTGCTCGCCACAATTATGAAATACCATTCAAAATTTTAGGGTCAGATTTTCTGAAGAAATCTGAATAGAATACTAAAGAAATCAATACTATTCAGCAAATTAAGATGAACAAAATATGTTTTCTTTATTTTGTTGTTAATAAATGCTGTTATTTTGTACTTTCTATTCTTCAAAGAAACCTGAAACAAAATGTTCCATTGTTTCCACAAAAATATTAAGAAGCACAACTGTTTTATTAACATTGAGAATAATAAGAAATGTTTCTTGAGCAGCAAATCAGCATATTAAAATGATGTAATGTTTAATGTGACATTGAAGACTGGAGTAATGGTTCAGCATATTTACATATTAATTGCACAATTAAATTACAAATAATTTTCAAATAAAAAACAAAACAAATTTAAACTGTCATAATATTTCACAATATTACTATTTTTTGTGTATGTTTGATCAAAAAATGCAGCCTTGTTGACCATAAGAGACTTCTTTCAATCTTACCAACCGCAAACTTTTGAAAGGGGTGACTTGGCTGTATGGGCAGGTGGGGCAGAGCCCCAACAAAAAAATCATCCAAAACAGACCTATAAGCTGAATCAATAAGTAGTTTTCAGATTTTCTGGAATATATTAAGTTGTAAAGTGAGCAGGATATATTAGAATTTAGCATATGGCTTCGGCAGTATATATGTATGGCAGTATATATAATCATACTAAGTGTGTAACCAATGTAAATCTGTGGTGAAAAATAGAACTCCAGCATGCTCTAATTGAGAGCCATTGGGACAGATTTCAGGCTGCCCCGCTTATTTTCACATTAGCTTGCATAAACCTCGCTCCAGCCCAAGACGATATCAGTCCGCTTCAGCTTTGTGTCTACATCATGTCAGTAACTAGGTGGCATGTTTGTTCTTCCTATGTGGAGTAGCATATCAAATTAATGAAAGTATAAACCCTTTAATTTAAACGTGCTCGTGTAAATAGTCTTTAGAACTGTTGTGTTTGCAAATGCAAATGTTGTGTTTAATAATTTGTTCATGTGCAGTTATTCATTAATAACAGAACAGTATTCTAAAGTGTTATCCAAAAGCTTACTGTGAAACAATGTAGGAATGATGACAAAAATGCACACCGCTACGTACAAAATGTTGTCACAGCTCCATTTCTCTCACATGCTCCGCTCGTGACCCATGGAGAGCAAATGTCACTTAGCATAATGAAAAAAGACCCTGCTCAGCTGCCACTGAACTGGCTTTCTCTAGCTACCATAAGAGCTTGCTGAAATGGTGCTGAATTGCAGGCTTTGCAAAAAAAAAAAAAAAGAAGCCCAGTCAATAAAAGAGTCTGTCAAGGTCAGAGATAGACTGACAATGCCCGAAGGAAAGCAGGAAAAGTGAGACAGGAAGAGAGAGAGAGAGAGAGAGAGAGAGAGAGAGAGAGAGAGAGAGAGAGAGAGAGAGAGAGAGAGAGAGAGAGAGAGAGAGTGAGAGATGGGATGGGATGGGATGGGAAGGGAAGAGAAGAGAAGGGATGAGGAGTTGTGTCATGTCATGTAAAATCCTCCTCCCACAGTGAGAGTGTAATTAACTTTCACACACTTGCCCTGAGGCGGCAACCCAGAAGTTGAAGCTTTTTCTTTCACATTTCTCCCAAGGGCCTTTATGTGCTAAAACAAGCCTTTTATACATTAATCTATTTTTAAACTATAGTTAAAACATGAGTGCACTATATAGAGAAGTAGCAAATGAAAAGTATTGTGTGAATTCCATATTTGATCCAAATACTGTGAACTAAATATAGCTAAATTGAACATAAGGCCTTTGCTAGATTCAAAATCACTCACATGTTTAATTATTCAATGTTCTATATAGTGAATGACAAAAAGTGCACTACACGGGAAAGTAGTACTAGTGAATAAAAAAAAATAGCATGTTCAGACTCATATCAATACTGTGTGCTGGAAAGGACTCAAATGAATCCAAAAGATATTTGCATCCCTTTCTAAAATGGTTCACTTATTCATTAATCACTATTAAGTAAAAGAAAACTGATATGTAAATCCTCTGTGCTGGAGAGTTGTAGAAATGGCTTCATCATAAACACATGCTATTTATAGTACAAAACATTATTTAAAAAAATGAAAATAAATCCAAAAATTTTCCTAAAAATTCTATTAGTCAAAAATCACTATTAAAGGGATAGTTCACCCAAAAATTAAAATTCGGTCAGTATTTACTCACCATCAAGTTGTTCCAACCCCGTAAGACCTTCGTTCATCTTCGGAACACGAATTAAGATATTTTTGATGAAATCAGAGAGCTGGATCACTCCTCCATACTAGTCCATAGGCTTCTTCAGGGATTGAAACTTGCCAACCCCGAAAAGTTATTAAAGACATTGTTAAAATAGTCCAAGTGACTACAGTGGCTCAATCTTAAGTTTATCAAGCGACGAGAATACTTTTTGTGCTCAAAAAAAAAGAACAATAATTACTTTATTTCAACTATTCATTTCCTTCTCTGTTGGCCTCTAGTCAGTTAACTTAGTATGATTGCGTAGTGCTACGTCACACGTAGGCTCACTATTGGCCAACGCTGGGCAGAATTTTCATTTTTGGGTGAACTAACCGTTTAAGTGAACAAAATGAAGTAATTTCAGATGCTGGTGTAAATCCTGTGTGTTTTAGAGTTGCAAAGACTGCTTAATCAAACAAAACATTGTTAAAAATTTTAAATAAAAAATAATTTAATACAATTGGTAACTATAAATACATATTTTGTCACTTGTTCATTTTTTTTTGTTGATAATCAAATATAGGATATATTAATAAAAAAAACAAAACAAGAATCAACATGAATCAACACATAGAATAGCATGCAATATTTGACCTTATTTTTATTCCCAATCAAACATTTCCGCATCCAAAGAATAGAGTCGCCATGATCAGATCTACTTACTAGAGAGTAATTTTGGGCTGAGAGCTTGATTAAATGGCTCAGGTGCATTTGATTAGACATAATTGAACACCTCTGATCAAAAATTACCAGAAAACGTCTCAGGTTACGTATGTAACCCTGGTTCCCTGAGAGAGAACGAGACGCTGCGTTGAGACGCGGTGGGAACGCTCTGCGTGATTGCGTCGTGAAGCACGTGTATAATCAGTCCAATGGAAGAGCGAGACGTCATAGGCGGTGACGTCATAGACCAGGAAGCTATAAAGCACACCAGAAAACAGACCGCGACAGCTTCTGAAAAAGCCTGAAGCAAGTCGATCAGGGCATGCAGGAAGTATGGCAGGAGAACGCAGCGTCTCGTTCCCTCTCAGGGAACCAGGGTTACATACGTAACCTGAGACGTTCCCTTTCAAGGGAACTCGAGCTGCGTTGAGACGCGGTGGGAACCCCATACCCACTACGCCATAAGACAAATGCCCGTTCTGTGTGAAGTCCTTGCGCACACTAGAAGCAAGCAACCTAGCCCCGGGAGTGGAGAGGTGTAGGTCATAAAATCTGACAAATGTATGAGGTGAGGACCAGCCTGCCGCATTACAAATATCCTGAAGGGAAATACCCAAAATTAAAGCCTAGAGGCAGCCATACTCCTTGTAGAATGGGCCTGAACAGCCACAGGTGAACGCTGTCCGGCCGCTTCATAAGCAAGTGAGATATCCTCAACTACCCACTTGCTCATTATCTGTTTAGATGCAGGGCAACCTATCTTAGGTTACCCGAAGCAGACAAAAAATTGTTCTGATAAACGCCACTGAGCAGCTCTGTGGACCTAAGCATCCAAAGCCCGGAAAGGGCATAACAGATTTAAGATTTTCCTGATCTGGGGTATTAGAGGTGGAGGACAGAAGGCCTGGAGCACAAATGACCCGCACATTTAGTAGGGACCTAGAAATACAACCCGATCTGGGGTGAAGAAATACTACCACCAACCAGGTGCAAATCCAAGTACGTGCAGGCCTCAGCCTCATGTACCACGGAGAAGACGAAATTAAGGATCTCTCCTCAGAGATAGCCCAGCAAAGAAACATTCATTACAGAAATCAAGTACTGTACCAACAGGGCAGAAACGAGATTCAGAAGGCGTTCTCTGCACCAGGCAGAGAACAGCATATTAGTCTTCTCGTGGAGGGAGCTCTAGACTGGAGTATGGTCTCCACGACCTCGGTCGAGAAACCTGAATCTATGAGCTGGGCCCCCTCAGAGGCCGAGCCCACAGTATCCACAACTCCAGAGCTCCCAGGAGCAAAGATATCGGGAAAAGCGTATAGGTGTAGCGGCAACCACACCTATTACATTACATCCAGTCCAAGCGGAGCTGGATGCGTGAGGGAGAACCACAAGGGCAATGCATTGTACAAGCGATGCGAAAGGTCGACTTGTAGTTTGACCGAAGTTCTCCCTAAGAAGCTCCACCACCTCGGGGTGAAGTCTCCATTCCCCGGGCCACAGCCCCTGCCTCAACAGGATATCTGCTCTGATATACGAGACCATCAGTGTGTTGTCCGGACCCTTCGCCGACCAACCACTTATGATTGCCCCCGACTTGTGAGGGAAACATCCGTCGATAGCATTATGCATCGACAAGAAGCCCCCAACACTGGGCCTGGGCGAGGAACCAAGGTTCTTCCACATGACCGAGGCACGAAGGCATAGCCGCGTGACATTGATCATGCGAAAAACGGATTTCCCCTCGGAGAAAACCCCTTGGTCCCGAGCCAACACTGCAGGGGTCTCATGTACAGAAGGCCAAAAGTATCTACGTTGGACGCAACTGCCATGAGCCCCAGCCAAAGACCTTTCACCGAGCGGCCACTCATGACCGCCCCCATCCTGTGAGGGAAGCACCCGTCGATAGCGTGACGCGTCGACAAGAAGCATCCAGCACTGGGCCCTGGGCGAGGAACCAAGGTTTCTTCCACATGTCCGAGGCACGAAGGCATAGCCGCGTGACCTTGATCATGCGAAAACGGATTTCCCCTCGGAGAAAACCCCTTGGTCCCGAGCCACCACTGCAGGGGTCTCATGTACAGAAGGCCAAAAGTAACTACGTTAGACGCAACTACCATGAGCCCCAACAGTCTCAGAGACTGTTTGCAGTGAGTGACTGACCTAGTTTTACATTCTTTACGGCTGTGAGAATCGCAGAAATACGTGCAGGAGACAGTCGTGCTTGCATTGTTGTCGAATCCCATAATACACCTAGAAAGTGGTCCTCTGAGCTGGGAGGAGTACACTCTTTTTGGTGTTGAGCCGCAACCCCAACGTCCTTATGTGGGACAGAACGACATCTCGATGTTGAACTGCCAAAAGCTCGGACTGAGCTAAAATCAACCAATCGTCGATATAATTTAATACGCGAATGCCCTGGAATCTCAGAGGAGCCAGAGCTGCATCCACGCATATTGTAAAAGGTGTGGGGTGATAACCTAGGCCGAATGGAAGAACCCGATACTGGTATGCTTCGCCCCTGAAAGCAAACCTCAGGAACCTCCTGTGATGAGGATGGATGGATAAGTAAGCGTCCTTTAAGTCTATTGTGACAAACCAGTCCTCGGACTGAATCTGTGACACAATCATATTTAGCGTAAGCATACTTTGAACTTAAGATTCTGAAACCTGCTGTTTAATTGACGCAGGTCTAGAGTAGGACGCAACCCCTCATCCTCTTTCGGAACAATGAAGTAATGGCAGTAAAACCCCGACTGTCTGCCGGGAGGAGGAACCCCTTCTACAGCTCCTTTTGCAGAAGTGTCAGTACTTCCTGCTCCATAACCAAAGCCTGCTCGGGGTCCACCACAGTGGGGAGGACCCCTAGAAATCTGGGCGGACAAGAACCGAATTCTGAACCCTTTTTTATAGTGTGCAGGACCCACCGAGAAATATGTGGCAGTAGTTTCCACGCTGCCAGAAATTCTACTAGGGGAACCAGTCTCTCAAGACTGGCCTCTGGATTTGGTTGAACAGTCACTACGGTGCCCTGAAGCGGCGAACCGGCAGGGAACAACCGAACTGACCGTTCTACGACCCTCCTCGGAGGATCGTATGGGGACGCTGACACCTCGGTGCCCTGAACGGCGAACCGGCAGGGAACAACCGAACTGGCAGCGCTGCGACCCTCCTCAAAGAGCCGCACCCCAGAGGGCGCCGAGGAGAAACGATTTCTCAAAACCGTCCCTGCCCCGGAGGAGCCCTCAGAAGCTTTATTAGAGATGACGACAGTCCTCAGATCATGCTTCCCTTTAAATAACTTAATTCCAACGACCCTCCTCGGAGGATCATTGGAAAAAGCAGGCACCTCGGCACCCTGAAACGGCGAACCGGCAGGGAAACTGAATTGACTGCTCTACGACCCCCCTCGGAGGATCGTTTGGGGACACTGACACCTTGGTGTCCTGAACGGCGAACCGGCAGGAACACCGAACTGGCAGCGCTGCGACCCTCCTCAGAGAGTCGCACCCCAGACGGCGCCGAGGAGAAACGATTTTCTCAAAACCATCCCTACCCCGGAGGGGACCACCCTTTAGAAGCCTGATAGCCTCGGCGTCAGGGCTTCCTATTGTCCAAGCTTTTTTAGAGATAAAATAGTCCTAAGATCTTGCATATCTCTAACTGGCTAGACTGCTACCGCCACCCAAGTCCCCTTCGATTGTGGAGGAGCCCAAATGGCGATGCTCGTTCTTGCACTCTGTGCTGCGAGGAGCTTAGTAGACTGAGACTGCTCCGCCCAGCAGTCTCAGGAACATTAGATTGGTGAGGAAGAAACCTCTAGAACGCCGCTGAACGGTTTATTCTTAGTTTTTTTGAAAGCGGAGCGTCCAGAAGAACAGATATAATTTTATCTTATTTTTCTTTATTTTTAAATCAGAAAAACGTATATATATATATATATATATATATATATATATATATATATATATATATAAATATATCACTCCGTGGCCACCAGCAGGAAAACAACCAAACTGGCCGTGCTGCGACCCTCCTCAGAGAGTCGCCACCCAGAGGACGCAGAGGAGAAACGATTTCTCGAAACCGTCCCTCCCCAGTATAGTTTATCTGTTTTTGCACGACGCAATTCTCGAATAGTGTCAGTGCTGTTTTTTTTTCAACCTTACATTCATCCATGTCTTTATAATTTACCCACCAGCGTTGCCTAATAAAATTTTTTATTTAGATGGCTGGTGGGTAACGTCGGGGTTAAAAATGATGACGCCGACTCGGGAGAGAGAAAGCTAGCAAGCGTCTCTTTAACCCGAGGCACTGTCATACCATGATACTTAATACCCATAGCATTACTATAGTTAGACGTTGGGCATTAAACACATAAAATAGAAACCGACTTCTTCCACGATCTCGACACCTCAGTGTGGTGTGGAGATAGGGAAAAAACGGCAGTCCCCGACGAGGAGGCTGAGATACAGAGTTTTTCTGTTTTTAGATTTATTTCATCTAATAAACTCTTTTTAATTTCACTCTCATAATGTTCAGCTGGCCAGAAAATATTTAACTAGCAACAGCACTAGATAAACCTCCTTTTAAAGCTCCTCTTTATTCAACAGAGTTATGAGCTGACTTATTTATTCATTTATTGAAAACTCAAACATCTGCCCTTTTTTAATATCTTTATTTGTTTTGTTCTCTTTTTCTAAACAAAACACTAATGATACCAATTCCTCGGAACTGGAAATCGCCAGCACTGGATCTGCCAGGTGAAAGCTGAGATAGGGCGGGGCCCGTCCGCCCGTCCCAACCCCCGCTGTCAGATCCGTTTGCGAACCCCAAAATGCGAGTCGCTGCCGTACATCGGCAACAGCGGGACCCGCGCGGGGAGCGCGAACCGAACCGTCCTCCTCGAAGAACGCCCGGCGGGAGCGGAGCGTCCTCACGGACAGCTTCTCGCAATGCTCACAGTCAGCCCCCTCGAAAACTGACTGTGGCATGCTCCACTCCCAAATAGTAACAAAAAGCTGATGTGTGTGTCCCCACCCGTGATATAACGTGGGCAGGGAACAACACAAAAGCTGCTTGCTCTCTTTTGCCATAATATATATATATTGCAACTTGACAGACAACAA
The DNA here is from genome assembly GCF_051911475.1 of Siphateles boraxobius. Taxonomy (NCBI): domain Eukaryota; kingdom Metazoa; phylum Chordata; class Actinopteri; order Cypriniformes; family Leuciscidae; genus Siphateles; species Siphateles boraxobius. Next base: position 10,876,635 of record NW_027509193.1, read on the forward strand.
TAAATATGACAAGGACAGAATACACAGATCGCTTGCTGAAGGCAACAGAAGCTGTCGCGGTCTGTTTTCTGGTGTGCTTTATAGCTTCCTGGTCTATGACGTCACCGCCTATGACGTCTCGCTCTTTCATTGGACTGATTATACACGTGCTTCACGACGCAATCACGCAGAGCGTTCCCACCGCGTCTCAACGCAGCTCGAGTTCCCTTGAAAGGGAACTAATACCACTATGATATAGATTGATTTTTGTGTATATATTTAAAATGAATAAGGGCTTGATAATAAGGATTTGAACAAAATATACAATATATTGCTTCATTTGAATAAAGACAGTATATCTTGTAAATTTTTTGTTTAGCACGTTTATATTTTGCACAACTACTCAGTAAAGTTTGTCTCTATAGTTAATAGCATTATATTGTACCTGCTACAGGTTTTAAACTGATATTGATTGATGTTTTTTTTGTTTTTTTTTTTTTTGTGTGTGTGTGTGTGTGTAATTGCAAACATGCTGGAATTTTTGCCACTTTTAAATTCAAAATGAAATTTTACTGTCCATCATCTGACAAAGTAATTTTAAGATTATAGAAAAAAATACTTTTCAAAATCTGACTAACCATTTTAATAACGGTTCTTCTTATTTTCTCACATTACTGGGACTGTTTATTTTTATTTCCCCCCACAAATGTTCTCCAACAAACCACTACCAGATGTGGTTTTGTTACGGTGTTTGTTCATTTTGTCATGTTTCTGGTTTGTGGTTTCTCTGTCTTTGGTCTTTTATTCAGTTTGTGCCTTGTTAATTGTAGTCTGTTATCCTAGTCATGTCATTATTAGGTCCCTTGTTTCAGGTGTGTTGTCTTGTTAGGTTGTATGGTCCCACTCGGTGTTCTGATTTGCCCCAGCTGTGTCTTGTTCCCTCATCCCGTCTGTGTATTTAAATCCTGTCTGCTCTTTTGTTCGGGGTCAGTTATTGAATGTATGTTTTAATGTGCGTACCACGAGTATCTTGTCTGTATCTGTAATTAAAGTCTACTGCTGCATTTAGATCCGCCTACTGCCTTTGCTTCCACGCAAATTCGTAACAGAATAACTGACCCCCTAGGATCTAGCAACCATGCCTACCTGGAGTCCTGATGTCCAGATCCTCCGTCTTCGCCAGGAGAATCGCGCCATCGAGGATTATGTCGCAGAATTCCTCGAGCTGGCATATCTCGCGCACATGAACACCCACGGCTTGAAGATCTTCTTCCGCGGAGGATTATCGGAACCACTCCGGTCTCTGATGCCCGAACCTGGTCCTCACGGATCTTTAGAATGGTACGTTGACCTGGCCCTGTTGTGGAGCGGTTCCCCGTTTACTGTGGGTGTGGAGGAGAAGCTGCGAGAGCCTGCGCTTAACGTCAGCCCGGTCGCGCCCGCGCTTCACTTCAGCTGCTCAGCCGAGACCACGCTCCACGAGCCTGCGCTTCATGTGAGCCGAGTCGAGCCCGCTTTCCACGACATGCCTGAGCTTCTTCCTGCCGAGACCGACATGCCTGAGCTTCTTCCTGCCGAGATCGACATGCCTGAGGCTGAGCTTCTGTCTTCCGAACTCGCACGTCGCTTCAGCCTCGACGAACCCGAGTCAAGTGAGTCAAGTGCCGCCGAGTCAAGTGAGACCGCGCTTCCCGAGTCAAGCGAGTCAATTGCCGCCGAGTCAAGTGCCGCCGAGTCAAGTGAGTCAAGCGCCGCCGAGTCAAGTGAGTCAAGCGCCGCCGAGTCAAGTGAGTCAAGCGCCGCCGGGTCAAGTGAGTCAAGTTCCGAATCAAGTTCTGAGTCAAGTTCCGAATCAAGTTCTGAGTCAAGTTCCGAATCAAGTTCTGAGTCAAGTTCCGAGTCAAGTGAGTCAAGTTCCGAGTCAAGTGAGTCAAGTTCCGAGTCAAGTGAGTCAAGTTCCGAGTCAAGTGAGTCAAGTTCCGAGTCAAGTGAGTCAAGTTCCGAGTCAAGTGAGTCAAGTTCCGAGTCAAGTGAATCAAGTGCCGAGTCAAGTGAATCAAGTGTCGAGTCAAGTGAATCAAGTGCCAAGTCAAGTGAATCAAGTGCCAAGTCAAGTGAATCAAGTGCCAAGTCAAGTGAATCAAGTGCCAAGTCAAGTGAATCAAGTGCCAAGTCAAGTGAAACTCGGTGCCAAGTCAAGTGAATCAAGTGCCAAGTCAAGAGAATCAAGTGCCAAGTCAAGTGAATCAAGTGCCAAGTCAAGTGAATCAAGTGCCAAGTCAAGTGAATCAAGTGCCGAGTCAAGTGAATCAAGTGCCGAGTCAAGCGAGTCTACCGAGTCAAGCGAGTCTACCGAGTCAAGCGAGTCTACCGAGTCAAGCGAGTCTGCCGAGTCAAGCGAGTCTGCCGAGTCTGCCGAGTCTACTGAGTCAAGTGAGTCTACTGAGTCAAGTACGTCCAGTAGTGAATCAAGCCCAGTGAAGCGTCGTCGCAGAAGGAGGAGGAGGACTCGTTTGCTTCGCCAGGCTACGGAGGGCGTTCCCAGACACCTCGCCCTGCCGGCCCCGCCTCTGCGCCTCGCCCTGCCGGCCCCGCCTCTTCGCCTCGCCCTGCCGGCCCCGCCTCTGCGCCTCGCCCTGCCGGCCCCGCCTCTGCGCCTCGCCCTGCCGGCCCCGCCTCTGCGCCTCGCCCTGCCGGCCCCGCCTCTGCGCCTCGTCCTGCCTGCGCCCTTCAAGCTCCGGGAGGCCTGCCCGGAACCCATCTACCACCTGGAGGTTCCTCCCGAGGATTTCCCCAAGTATTTTTTGGGAGGGGGCAGAAGGTACTCCGTGAGGGCCATGGAGACGACGTCGACATGGTCCTCATCCTCGTCTGAGTCTGCTCCGACCTGGCCACCATCTCATCGTGTTCCGCCCTGGCCTTTGCCACGCCATGCTCCACCCTGGCCTTTGCCACGCCATGCTCCACCCTGGCCTTTGCCACGCCATGCTCCACCCTGGCCTTTGCCACGCCATGATCCACCCTGGCCTTTGCCACGCCATGCTCCACCCTGGCCTTTGCCTCGTCCTGCTCCGCCCTGGCCTTCGCCTCGTCCTGCTCCGCCCTGGCCTTCGCCTCGTCCTGCTCCGCCCTGGCCTTCGCCTCGTCCTGCTCCGCCCTGGCCTTCGCCTCGTCCTGCTCCGCCCTGGCCTTCGCCTCATCCTGCTCCGCCCTGGCCTTCGCCTCGTCCTGCTCCGCCCTGGCCTTCGCCTCGTCCTGCTCCGCCCTGGCCTTCGCCTCGTCCTGCTCCGCCCTGGCCTTCGCCTCATCCTGCTCCGCCCTGGCCGCCGTCACGTCCTGCTCCGCCCTGGAGGCTTCCTGTTCCGGGCAAGCCACGCCCTCGTCAGCCTCCAGGGCGCCCACCCTCCCGCCCCTATTTGATGTTCATTCGGCGCGGGGTCGCGCCTTATGGAAGGGGGGGATAATGTTACGGTGTTTATTCATTTTGTCATGTTTCTGGTTTGTGGTTTCTCTGTCTTTGGTCTTTTATTCAGTTTGTGCCTTGTTAATTGTAGTCTGTTATCCTAGTCATGGCATTATTAGGTCCCTTGTTTCAGGTGTGTTGTCTTGTTAGGTTGTATGGTCCCGCTCGGTGTTCTGATTTGCCCCAGCTGTGTCTTGTTCCCTCATCCCGTCTGTGTATTTAAATCCTGTCTGCTCTTTTGTTCGGGGTCAGTTATTGAATGTATGTTTTAATGTGCGTACCACGAGTATCTTGTCTGTATCTGTAATTAAAGTCTACTGCTGCATTTAGATCCGCCTACTGCCTTTGCTTCCACGCAAATTCGTAACAGGTTTACCTTAAATGTTGTCCTTAAATTCTTTTGAATTTCATCACTCAATATTAAAGTATTATTTTGAATTATTGAGTATAAGCATTGCTGCAAATAATTAGTAGCACACTTTTTTTTAAATCTCTCAGCACAAATTGTCAGACTTTTTGTCAGGCTTTCATTCAAAAACTGCTATTGTACTTTTGTCACAATAGTTTCAAAACACAATTAGTTTTTAAAAAGTTTCAAATGACACGAGAATAATAAAGTGACATATAATGAGAAAATTATCAGTAATCATCAAACAGAATGATCTTGCAAATTAATTTACTTCCATTGAAAAATTACGACTTGTGAAAAAAAACAACATCAAAATATATCTCATTTTTCAAATTGTACAATGCTTAAATCAATACTTATGACAATTTCATAATGTATTTAACATTAAACTTTTCATTTGCAGCTTTCCTCAATTATTTTAATGTTTACAAGTATAATTTTACCAACTGATCTTCATGGTTTGTAAACAAATCCGTTGGTATACATACAAATATTCAGTTCCCTTTCAAAGGGAACACAATGCTGCGTCAGTTGCTGATGGTATGGGGATGCATCTGAGATATGTGTTAAATCATGCCAATCATTGGCAGACGCAGTGTGATGACACTGCAAGGTGCGCCCCAGCGTATAAGAAGGGTGCCTGAAAACACGTAATCAGATTCGTATTGTCTGAAGGCAGGCATCAGTCAGCATGATGTATTTGGTATTGACGTCCCCGTTAGAGATGCGCGGATGGGCTATTATTTCATCCGCAACCGCATCACAAAACTCATCATCCGTCCGCCATCCATCCGCACCAACGTTTTTGTCCAATTTTCAAAACCGCACCCGCCCGCCATCCGCTGATACAAGGCGCTGCTGATGACAGCCGCGAGACTAGAAACCGCCCTCCACCCGCCCGAATTTAATTAAAATATTTTTTTTCGTCACGTCATCCGCCCGATCCGCGGTTTATCCGCGGAGTCCACGGCTATAACCGCCAACCGCGCATCTCTAGTCCCCGTAGCGTCAGCAACTGACGCAGCATTGAGTTTCCTCGAAAGGGAACATCTAAGGGTTACATATGTAACGCATGTTTGCTGAGAAGGGAATGAGATGCTGCATTGCGTTGCCATGCTTCGTGCATTCCTGCACGTCTTCCTTTACGTGTGCCGCAGACACCGGGTTTCCACGAGGATGCGTCACCATAGCATCAGCAGCTGACACAGCGTCTTGTTCCTTTCTCAGGAAACAGGGGTTACCATATACATTTGGCATAGACCATTGGCAACCGCAATGCGTGCTCCACAGATGAGGCATACAGCTTTATCTTTAACATTAGTGAAGAGGAATTCTGTCTCCCACTCCTCGTTAAAATAATAAGTCTTCTTTTTTGCATGACCTGCATCGTCAGCCATAATTAATCTTTTTTTTTATTTTTTATAGTTCAATTTATCTTATGTATAAATTTATCGGTCTGCCCGCGACCGCCTCAACTCACTGAAGTTACGTTACGTTTTTTTTTTTAAACGTGCTCGACGTGCAGATTCTAAATATTTTTAATTATTTTATTATGTGTTAATGGTATATGAAATGTAACCATTAGTTATTTTCTCATTTTATGCCATCATCATAAATAATAATAAAAAAAACTAAATGAAAGACAATTCAGGCTATTTTTAGAACGTGCTCGGCGGGCGACTCAGAGACTCCATGCGGGCTACCAGGTGTGTGTGTGTGTGTGTGTGTGTGTGTGTGTGTGTGTGTGTGTGTGTGTGTGTGTGTGTGTGTGTGTGAGAGAGAGAGAGATAATTTGCAATTTGCCATTAAAGAGCACAATAGATTGTAAGAAATAATGGATGATAAAAATTCTATTAGAGAGGCCAGGAAAATTGGCAAGTCCATTTCTGAGAATTCTAACAGAATAATTTACAGTACTGACAGTATACTAATCTAATCTACTGGCAGAATGGACACAAAACCTCATGGTGGTGTCATTGGATATTACAAAAATTATGGATTTTATGTCAGTTTGTTTGGGTAATGCAAGAGAATTTTGTAATGTGATTACTGTACATTTCAGCACTGTAGCATTTTTCATTGATTTAAAATATGTATCTTGCATTGTTTGATATTGTATTAACTAATGCCCACCTATTTAACCTTCTACCATGCCTCATTTCCACAAGCTCATTGATTGGTTCATCTCCCTTGCAGTCTGTCCTGTTCTGTGTCGACAAAATGCAAATGCTGAAAAGAGTAACACACTCTGCATATGATGATCAATAGAGGCAGTTCAAATAAACTGGCAACACAGTAATGCAAATTCATTATTATTAAATTAATTTAATTCATTTTGGTTTTATGTGGTTAATACTTTACAAACAGACATAGCTAAAAACAATCTGAAGGTTTGTTGATTAACCAATAAGCTCACCTTTTAATGAAAAGTGTTGAGAAACAGTAGTAATTTTGTTTATGAAAATAATTAAACCTTTTAAAAGACTAAATATTTGATGACCTGTTAGGAAATTAAACCAACATGAATTTAAAAAAAAATCCAACAAAAAAGCATGCACACATAAAGATATAAAATCTTCTTTTTTCCAATCTTTTTTCTTTATCTCATTTAAATACACACAGATTTCATCCCATTGGGATATAAAAACCAGAGAAAAGCCGATATAAGAGCACAGACTTTGTGCAGTGGGCTGTGAATATTGTATATGTTCCTGATATGCCTGAAGCTCTACAATATGCTGATGCCAACAGGACTTAAAAAAAATCAATCGTGCTCTCAGCTCTAGTGAATCTTAATACACACTAATCAACTAAACCAGCATCTATGTAGGGCCATTCCTTAGTGTGTATGAAAGAGTTTATTAACCACAAAAAATAAATAAATAAATAAATTATGCCATCATAAAATAATCCATAAATTACCAGAAGCCATTGATTACAGTTTATAAAGTTATAAATACTGAAATACGATAATTCACTTTAGAAGGAATTTATTAACACCCTGGAGTTGTATGGATTACTTATATGATGGATGGATGTGCTTTTTTGGAGTTTCAAAGTCTAGGGTACCATTCACTCCCATTATTAAGCTTGGAACAGCCAGAATATTTTTTAATAAAACTCTGATTGTGTAGAAAGAAGAAAGACATGTACGCCTAGAATGGCATGAGGGTGAGTAAATTATGGGATAATTTTCATTTGTGGGTTATCTAACCCTTTAATCGTTGAGTACACTCTGTCCCCTGACCCCATATATTTCTCAAATATTTCATAATTCATATTTCATCTTTACTCTCTGAGTTTCTCCTCCTCTTTAGATTTCCATCTATATCTAATTTTTCCCTAAATGACCTACATGTGTTTCTAGGAATATGACGGATGGACATTTTCTCATTGAGGGCCTTGGCTCCATCCATCCATCCATCCATCCATCCATCCATCCATCCATCCATCCATCCATCCATCCATCCATTCATCAGTCTGGACACTGTTGTCAGTGGATTGTACAAATAAGTGGATTGCAGTGCAGATCCACTCATACTTATTGTGGTCATGCACATTGTTGTGCTTATTTGCTCTCAAAAAGTTTTGTAAATTGGAAGATGTTACCAAAAGAGAGGTTATGTGGTACTCATTATTAGGTGGATATTGTCAGGATACAGGCACGGAGACAGAGGTAAGTGAATCCAAACACAGCTTTATTTAATGTGACACAAGTGCAAAGGTCAGTATTTCAAAGTTCAGGTGCAGATTCGGTGAACATCACTACGTGCGGGGCAGATTACAGGTGAGCAGGTCCTCTTCAGGTTAACTGATGTCAAGCAGTCAGAGATCTTTACAGTTTTTCTCAATTGCTAAAACACTAAAATCCATTGGCTGAACAAAGTTCTCAGTTGCCTGAACTCATTTAGCTAATTGTGGAGTCTGTTGTCAATACCGTAAACAATTTCACATGGTAAAACACAATTTGCAGATCTCACTTAGACTTTTCAGCAAAACTCTGAACACATTCTCATTCTCAAAACACATTCTGCACTCTAATGCACATGTCATCCATACTGGTAAACACAAGTGGCAACAATCAAATACAAATAGATAACACATGACCACAACCACTCAAAACTGATTCAACCTGTTTCAAATGATGTGACACAACCAATATAAGCCAGTTCAGAGAGCAAACAGGTTGTTGAAGGTGGGAATGAGAAAGTCTGAGAATGGATAGAAGAAACAATGTGAGAGGACGAGGACGAGTGCGTATGCGAGGTGGGCGAAGAGGAGGAGGAGGGCAAGAAAGAGGAAGAGGAAGAGGAGGGCAAGAAAGAGGAAGAGGAAGAGGAGGAGGAGGGGAAGAAAGAGGAAGAGGAGGAGGAAGAGGAGGAGGAGGAGGAGGGCAAGAAAGAGGAAGAGGAAGAGGAGGAGGAAGAAGAGGAGGAGGAGGAAGAAGAGGAGGAGGAGGAGGAGGAGGAGGAGGAGGAGAAGGAAGAGGGGGCAAGGAAGAGGAGAAGGAGGAGGAAGAGGAAGACAAAGAGTGAAAATATCTGATGAAATTCGAGCAATAGTCATAGATCATGTACTTGTCCATGGACTGACAATGAGGGAAGCAGGACTTAGAGTGCAACCCAATTTGAGCCGATTTTCTGTGTCCACCATAGTAAGGACATTCAGAGAAGAGTACAGTATACTACAGTATTTTTGTAATAGCAAATTTACTGTACTACACTATATGCAACTGTTTCAAAAGACATTTGCAAACTACATTACTGTATGTATAGTACTGCATGCATTTTTTTGTAACTGCACATCTACTTTTTTTTAGAATTGCAAGGCTGCCACATGCAGGTGGAAGGACAGCTATATTCACTCCTGAGCAAGAGGCCGTTATAGTGGGCATGGTCCTTCAAGATAATTTAATACGACTCAGAGAAATCCAGGAACGAGTGATACAAGACAACACACACTTCCAGGGAATCGATAGTGTGAGCATTTACACAATTGACCGTGTCCTCCATCGTAACAGGATGCGAATGAAACAAGTATACAGAGTACCTTTTGAGCGCAACTCACCAAGGGTGAAAGAACTGCGAGCTCAGTATGTGCAAGTAAGTGGACATTCAGAAACATTTACTCTAATCCAGATTGTCTACAGTACTAACACATACTATGTGAATGACATTACTCTTCAGTATATACAATGTATGTGAATTAGAAGTGCATACAGTAGGCCTAATTGTACTCTACAGTATATCACTGTCTCCGTACGACTTACACAACTCTAAATACAGTATGTTGTATTTCTACACAGACAATATTTGACTTGGAATCCTTGGACAGACCCCATGAGTTCATCTTTGTCGATGAAGCTGGCTTCAATCTAACAAAGAGGAGAAGTAGAGGGCGAAACATGATTGGACAGTGGGCCATTGTTGAAGTCCCTGGTCAACGAGGTGGCAATGTCACAATCTGTGCTGCTATTAGCAACCATGGTGTTCTACATCACCATGTTACACTCGGGCCATATAACACCCAGCACCTTCTAAGATTTATGGCCAATCTAAGAGATATTTTATTTCAGCAGCAGGTTGAAGAGGAGCAGGGTCAAGAGCTAAATGAGAATCCCATTCCCACATATGTGATAGCGTGGGACAATGTCAGTTTCCACCGAGCTGCTCAGGTAAGGGAATGGTTTAACATAAATGGGCAGTTTATGAACTTGTACCTCCCTCCATACTCGCCTTTCCTGAATCCGATTGAGGAGTTTTTCTCCTCTTGGAGATGGAAAGTTTATGACAGACAACCCTACACCAGAGTAAATCTGCTGCAAGCCATGGATTTAGCCTGTGGTGATATTGGTGAGGAATCATGTCAGGGCTGGATACGACACACAAGAGGCTTCTTCCCCCTTTGCCTCAGGAGGGACAATATTGCTTGTGATGTCGACGATGTGCTCTGGCCTGACCCAGGCCAAAGACAAGAAGCACATTGATCACATGTTTACTCCTTTCATTTGTGTCCCTTTGAGTATCGTATACTGTAGTACAGTGCACTGCTGTAGACTGTACAATGAAAAAATATGAAATTTGTTTTGAGATTAAAAATGTAGTTCTCCCTGAGAACTATATGTTTTGAACAATGTGTTTTACATTTTTTGGTGTATTGTTTACTGACTGCTTGATAGTGTATAGCATTTTGATCACTTTGTTTATGATTTGAGAGCAGTGTTTGATTTTGAACACAGGTAAAACTGTTTTGAGGCGAAAGTTTCATTTTGCAAGAGGAGTCAGAGGTTTTGTAAATAGTGCTTGAAGATGAGGTTTTGTGTTTAATGTTTTCAGAAAATGGAGCAAGGTTTCAGAAATTGTGTTTTAGCAATTGAGAAAAACTGTAATACTTGTCTTTTCTCTTTCAGATGCAATCGCGAACAAGACAACTCGGCGTGAACACAGGGGCTAAGAAGAATACAGGGTCTCGGGGAAACAAGGATCCAGACAGGATTTCTGAAGACAGTTGAACAGGAATACAGAGGTTAGTAATTCACAGGTGAGTATACGTTACTTGGCTGGCACTGGAAGTATCAGAGACTTCTGGAGACAACGGGAAATGGTCTGTTCCTGTTGGAGGCTTGACAAAGACTGAGGCCGTGGTGAGTGTTTTTATGCACGGGTTGATGGGGCTTACTGATTGTGAACAGGTGCAGGTGATTAGTATTCTGGAGAGAGTGATCGTTGTGTGGTGAAGGATGTTGAGTCTGATTGGTTCCTGACATTACCCCCCCCTCCAGAGTCCGCGCCAGCGGACCTTGGACCCCCGACGTCGTGGGGGTCCACCTCTGGGCCGTGGTGCAGGTTTGTTAGGATGTTGAGTGTGGAATTCAAGGAGCAGATTGGGATCAAGGACGTCGTTCCGGGATATCCAACATCTTTCCTCTGGTCCATACCCCTCCCAATCTATCAGATACTCAAGCTGACCACCTCGACGTCGGAGGTCCAATATCTCCTTTATCAAATAAATGGACTCTGGTTCAATAGGCGGTATCGGGGGGTTATCTTCAGAAACCAGTTCTGTGGCTGAGTTGGCTACAGGTGGGTGATGAGGTTTTAGGAGGGAGACGTGAAACCTGGGATGGATCCGATGTTCTGGGGGCAGACGAAGTTGATAGGTGACTGGGTTGATTTTTCTTACGATGGGAAATGGTCCGATGTACTTGGGGTTGAGTTTGCGGCAAGGTTGACGTAGACGGATGTCTTTCGTGGAGAGCCAGACTAACTGTCCGAGTTGATACTCAGGGGTTTGACGGCGACGATCATCTGCGAAATGTTGTTGGACACCAACACAAACTTTCCCAGGAAGACCCGGAGTACCTCGTCCATGAAACTCTGGAACACGGAAGGAGCGTTTACCAATCCATACGGCATGACCAGATATCCATAGTGCCCTGCAGGTGTGATGAAAGCAGTTTTCCACTCATCCCCTTCTCTAATTCTGACCAGATTGTATACACTCCTCAGATCCAATTTGGTGAACATCTTGCTTTCCCTGAGCTGTTCGAGAGCTGCTGGGATGAGAGGTAGTGGGTAACTGAATTTCACAGTGATTTGATTCAGGGCTCTGTAGTCGATACATGGTCTTAAACCTCCATCTTCTTGGCAACAAAAAAGAAGCTAGCGGCAGCAGGGGATGTGGAAGGATGAATGTAACCTTGTTGCAAAGCTTCCTCGATGTACTTTCACATAGATTCTTGCTCAGGAATTGACAGGGAGTAGATTCAACCCTTTGCAATCGATGCGTCGGGGACCAGATCAATGGTGCAATCCCATGGTCGATGAGGAAGAAAGTTGGAGGCAGTAACAGGGTTAAATATGTCAGAGAACGAGGAATAACAGGTGGGAATATTCGTGGACAGGTTTTCCGTGGGGCTTTTGATGGATGTGGAACTCACTGTTAGCACTTTCTTTGGTTCAGCACCTGGTGGAGCAGGGTGTGTGCTTTTCTTAAGTGGGCAATGACATCCCCAACTGTTGATCTTACCGGACTGCCAATTTATGGTAGGTTGGTGACAAATTAGCCATGGGCGACCTAGGATCATGTCTGTTTGACTATTCTGAAGAATAAAAGGTTCGAATATTTTGTGGTGAATATTTTCAATACATAGCTGGATGGGTGTTATCTGAGATGTGACATACCCTTTGTTAATAGGCTCGCCGGTCACTGCATGGATGGAATACGGCTTGGGAGTGTCGATCTTCCTGAGGTTGAGTTTCTTACAGAGCCGCCCTGATATGAAGTTCCCCGCTGATCCCGAGTCGATGATGGCTGCTACAGATACATGGAATTTTTGGATTTTGAAGGTTACAGGAATCGTGAGCGGTGTCGATACAGCGAGGTGGTCTTGAACGGAGCTTACTGTCATCTGAGCCGGTCGAATGGGGCATGCAAGTCAAAAATGACCATTAACACCACAGTACAGACATAACTTCAATTCTGTACGACCGGTGCGTTCAGCCTGGGTGAGTCGGTGAGTGTCGACTTGCATCTCTTCTGGGGGTTTCTCAGACACATAATTTGTGAGGACATGAGAGGATGTGGCATGAGAGTGTCGAGCATCCCGGTAACAGCTCTGAGATCGTTGATGTATACGGAGGGTTTGTTGTATGAATTTTTCCAGCCCCAGGTTATCATCATAGATAGCCATTTGAAGACGAAGGATGCATGATTTAAACCACCGCGATAAACAGCCAGGAGAGCCGTTTCGTTCCAACCACTCGTTGAGGCTAGAATTCGAAATTCAATGGAATACTCTGAAACGGATTTCTTATCTTGTTGAAGTTGCACCAACTTATCTCTGACGGATGAATCACTGACTGGATGTCCGAAAACTTCCTTGAAATGGTTAAAAAAACTTTGTAATGACATGGTAACCTCAGTTTCTTGTGCCCACAGCACTTCAGCCCATTTCAATGCTGTTCCGGATAATTGCTGAATGATGAAAGAGATTCGTGAGCGATCTGTGGGAAATAGATGAGGTTGCTGTTCAATGAAAAGTGAACACTGCAATAGGAAGCCGTTGCAATCTTCCGCCCGGCCGAAGAATGGCGCTGGTCGAGAGGTGGAGTTAGCAATGCATACCAGCGTGGGAGCGGGGTTAGCGGAAGTGGTGGCGGACCGTGGAAGCGAATTCGCCGCGTCGGTTGCAGGTTGCACTGGAATGGCAGCGGTTGTGTTGGATCCATAGCGGTATTGGTCAAGCCTTCTGTCAGGATACAGGCACGGAGACAGAGGTAAGTGAATCCAAACACAGCTTTATTTAACGTGACACAAGTGCAAAGGTGAGTATTTCAAAGTTCAGGTGCAGATTCGGTGAAGATCACTATGTGCGGGGCAGATTACAGGTGAGCAGGTCCTCTTCAGGTTAACTGATGTCAAGCAGTCACATATCTTTAATACTTGTCTTTTCTCTTTCACATGCAATCGCGAACAAGACAACTCGGCGTGAACACAGGGGCTCAGGAGAATACAGGGTCTCGGGGAAACAAGGATTCAGACAGGATTTCTGAAGACAGTGGAACAGGAATACAGAGGTTAGTAATTCACAGGTGAGTATACGTTACTTGGCTGGTACTGGACGTATCAGAGACTTCTGGAGACAATGGGAAATGGTCTGTTCCTGTTGGAAGCTTGACAAAGACTGAGGCCGTGGTGAGTGTTTTTATGCAGGGGTTGATGGGGCTTACAGATTGTGAACAGGTGCAGGTGATTAGTATTCTGGGGAGAGTGATCGTTGTGTGGTGAAGGATGTTGAGTGTGATTGGTTCCTGACAGATATTAGTTTGTTAATTAAGTTTTAGTTACATTTAAAATTAAGATAACATTCAAGTTTAATGTTTAAAAAGGTTTAACCCATCTCACCTTCCATTTTTAACACCCGAGTTAAGAGACATGAAATAGCTTGTGAATGACAAAAATCAATATGACAATTGTTACAGTATAGATATAAGGGAGAAAGATGTAAAGGTAGGAACAAATTTGAAAGGCAAGAAAGCGGAAAGAAAGACAAAAAAGAAAAGCAGGATGACAGGAAAGAAAGAAAACAGAAGGAAGGAAGGAAGGATAAAATGAGAGAGAGAGAGAGAAAGAAAGAAAGAAAGAAAGAAAGAAAGAAAGAAAGAAAGAAAGAAAGAAAGAAAGAAAGAAAGAAAGAAAGAAAGAAAGGGAAACTACACCTCCGTCCACAGGGAGCATTTAGAACTTGGTATTAGTTTCTGAGGGATACTGCAACAATTTTGTCACAGCAGTGTGTCTCTCTCATTGCAACGCACGCACACACGCACGCACGCACACGCGCACACACACACACACACACACACACACACAAACACACACATTCCTTCACCAAAGAAGATATGGTCGGTACACTCACATTGGCAGAACAATTAGTGAGCTTGTAGAAATGATAAAACATAACTTGGTAGCATGCAAGACTTCAAATCTGACCTACATGCAGCCTAACACACACAGGCCAATTTGGCAGACGCGCAAACACTCCCTCTCTCTTTCCCACACACACACAGACATGAATTTAAAAGCTTGTAATGTACTGTAGCTCTCAGCTGACTGCTCGGTTACGATGCTCAGACTGCTGCTGTTCCTATCAAGCAGTGCCAGATGTATACATTCATCCAAAACATTACTTCCAGAAGTCACAGGCACAGAAATATCCCAAAAGACCAGCCATTGTTTGAAATCCAACAACATCAGCTTGACAAGAGAAGAATAAATGAGTCAAGTGACTAGGTCTTCTATAAAACAGATATATAAACTGTCTGCTTGTGCTGTCGTAAACAAGAGCAGAAGGAGCCTTCCAGATGGGACTAGCATGAAAGAGTGATTCAATGTGAGATGCTTGGCACTTACTGGTGGTGTTGTATCGGACTCCGAGGAAAGTCTCCGGACAGGGGCGGGACACCACTTCTCCAGCACTGCTCCTGGGCCAGCATGTCCCAATGCCATCAATCGAAGTGTTACAAAACAAACCTGAAAGACAGAGGGAGGAAGAGAAAGAAGGAAGGCTTTGAGATTGAAACATTAGTCCTCGGTTTCACAGTTTGAGCTGTTTTAACTGAAAGCAAATCTTCAAATATGTCAGTGCCCTTGTTTTGTCTAGTGATGTTTTACTCTGTACAATGTAAGATCTGTTATATGTTTCCCCAATATCTGTTTGTCTTATGTTTGATGTTAAATGTTATTGTAAGCTTTTGTAAAGTTGAATAAAAAAAAATTAAGAACATGGCTGGTGATTGGTTTTACTGGCCATGTGCTTGTGCTTGTGCCCCTCCCATCTTGTTACCTTATTATTGATTATTTTGCTCCACCTGTTCTCCCTCGTGTTTGCAGTCCTGTGCTGGTTCATCATCGTATGTACACTGTGTGTTTCCCAGCTGTGTGCTTCAGTCAAGTCAAGTCGTTCAAGTCAGTCTTGTTTTCCCCCTCGGGGTAGTTTTTGTTGTATTTTGTTTTCTTCTGCGTTTGAGTCCTCGCCTCATCTCCTCAACCCCAAACCCTGACAATAATAATATTTAGCTATATTTTTCAATAGTATGATTGTAGTTCAGCAGTTTTCATAATATTGTAATGATTATTATAATGATTGATTGATTGATTTAAAAAATATTTAATATCACTGATTTAATATTATTAATATTCACAGTGCAAAAGCCATTCACACCAACAACTTTTAGCCTTGATGATAATATTTTGTTTATTGTAAGCACATGTTGCTGTTATATCGTCAGCTGCTTTAAATGCTCAAGCTCTTTAAAGGGTTAGTTCTCCCAAAAATTAAAATTCTGTCAGTATTTACTCACTCTCATATTGTTCCAACCCCATAAGACCTTTGTTCATCTTCAGAACACGAAACAAGATATTTTTGATGAAATCTGAGAGCTGGATCACTCCTCCATACTAGTCCATAGGATTCTTCAAGGATTGAAACTTGCAGGCCTCGAAAAGTCATTAAAGACATCGTTAAAATAATCCAAGTGACTACAGTGGCACGATCTTAAGTTTATCAAACGACGAGAATACTTTTTGTGGGTAAAAAAACCAAAAATAAATACTTTATTTCAACTATTCATTTCCTTATCTGTGGGCCTCGAGTCAGTTCACTAGTGATATATTGCAGTTCTTCTGTTGTTGTACGTCACACGCATCACCCACATGACCAGCGTCGGCCAATAGTGAGCCTACGTGTGACGTAGCTCTACGCTATCAGACTACGTTAACTGACTAGAGGCCAACAGAGAAGGAAATAAATAGTTGAAATAAAGTCGTTATTTTTGTTTGTTTTTGCGCACAAAAAGTATTCTCGTCGCTTGATAAACTTAAGATTGAGCCACTGTAGTCACTTGGACCATTTTATTGATGTTTTTAATGACTTTTTCGGGGCTGGCAAGTTTCAATCCCTCAAGAAGCCTATGGACTAGTATGGAGGAGTGATCCAGCTCTCTGATTTCATCAAAAATATCTTAACTCGTGTTCCGAAGATGAACGAAGGTCTTTCGGGGTTGGAACAACATGAGGGTGAGTAAATACTGACAGAATTTTCATTTTTGGGTGAACTATCCCTTTAAAGTCAGGTGAATTCTGATTGATTCATCAGCTGGAAAAAAAAAATCATTCTAAAAGTGTTTCCAAAGATAATGTTCCTCTGTCTCATTATTGTTATAGTTGTGATGTGGACTTCTCTATTCTAATATAATTAGAATGTTAATTAAACTTTATACTATAGTAACAGTTATCACCCTTAGTATTAATGGGCTTTAAATCGTCCTCTTTTTTTACTCGATGCACAAGAGTGGGACAACCTGTCACTCACATGACATCACAGCAAACCACAACCATCCAACAATCAAGTTTAAAACCATCCAAAAAAAATCAAGTCCTGTCCTATTAGAAAAAATAATTAAACTTTACAGTTATTGTCCTTGCTTTTAATGGCTTTAAATCATCATCTTTCTCATTTGTAATTTTGGGAAGTCTGATTCATTTTAGTGAATCGGTTCAATAAAAAACGATTCACTGATTTACTTACCTTGCTGGCATTTAGCATCTCTTTTATAGCTAAATGTTTAGCTAAACACTGCTGTTCATTACAATGTTTTCAAATATATTCTAGGTTTGTATTGTTGTTGTACAACATTTAGCATTAAATTGATTACATTTAATGTTGTCACCCTAATCTAATTAAATTAGAAATGTTGTAATCTGCTATATATTTAAAAGATGTTTCCTCCTTAATACATCCAATTGGTTTAAGGTCTTTTTGTTAATAGCTTATATTCTATTTAACTACTTCTTTTTAAGTAGATTGACTATAGCTGGACTAAGTTCAGTTCTAAGTAGCATTTAGCATGACAAGCTACATTTACACAAAAAGTAAACACTGCTAGTTAGCAGAAATGCTCTGACTTGTTGAGCTGTGCCGATGTGAATTTGGACAATTCCCTGTTCTGTTCTATATAATCAATGTCAATCAAACTGCCAATAGAAAAGATGCAATATTGAAATATAATATTAAATATTTTAAATGAAGCTGAAAGTATCTCATTAGTTGCTGAAGTGAAAGCATAATCTGATCGGCCGAGATATTTATTAAACTAACATGAAACATAATGTGTAGAACTTTGTGAATGACTTGTGTTACATTATTTGCTGAAATCTGCTGAGCTTTCCACAACGCACACACAATCAATATTTTAAATTGAGTCAATCAGCTCCATGTGTTTCCTATTACATACGCAGGAGATCATTTAACACTGGTTATTTTCTATGTGGTATCTTGGCAATGATCGAATCTCACAATGCCTAAAGAAACATTATTCTCTAGAAACTTCAGAGGCTCTGGCATAAGCACTTAAGGCTATTAGTGGTGATTGCTGCATGGGAGACACGTGGAATTCTTGAGGATGGTTTGAATTGAATACTTTTTTATCCATCTTTATCTCTGTGTTTTTGTTTTTGTGTGTTTGTGTTAACTGCAGGACACACTTGTATAATCAGAATTATTTTTTCCTTCTTTTACCCTAACCCTAACCCTTTTCCAGAATTTATAGTTTTTCCACACATTGTTCTTTTAATCAAAACGGATCTCTGGGACCCAGCGGAGATTAAAACGCGAGTCCTTAATCCTCCCAGGAGACTTCCACATATATGTCTTAATCCACTGCATTCTGGATAAATTGTTCACAGAAAGAAAATACATTTGGCCAATAGAGGATCTAAACATCATGTGATCTGTTTTTACCAACCAATGGCAAACATACTGTACATAGGTTTTGTTTGGCAAACCTGTTTTAAAACAGGTTATTTTATTTTTACAGTTCTGCCTGGTTTTGCTCTAGGCACAGGATGACATACTTTCACCTTTCAAATTCTGAATTTACTATTTGTAATTTATTATTAAAAACAGACTCGCTAGTGTTTGATATCTTGTCCAAATTTATTGCAGCGTCTGAAGTAATTTCACATGCTCAAAGCCTACACTAAATATTTTCTAGGAAATATCACAGTTATGCCCACTGGCTGTAACACCATTTTTCTGTTTCCATTTACAGATTGTAAAAACCTGAGGTGTAAACTGACCTGTAGAGTTGGTAGGACTAGACGTCTGGTTCCATAGGATCAAAGTGCGAGCTGGGAAAGAAAATGAAAACAATTTACCTCATAGATGTACAGTATGGGGTCATGTCTGCGATATGTGACTTTTAAATATGTAATTTTAAACATCATATTAAATACATACATAAACTATATATACAGTATTTATTATTAAATAAAAAATACATTTTAAATGAAAAATACTGACATTATAAAGAAAAAATAAATGCTAAGCGCCACTTATCACTATTTCCTGTACAGAAATATAAGTGCAGAGCTTCTTACACACAATACAATCTTATCCAGAACCTTTCTCCATTAATAGGTTTAATGATTTGTGACACCTTATATTGCTTGATGACTGGTGGAGGATGTCGATCCTTGCTGAAAGTGTGACATTTACAAACACTCCCACATTCTCTCGTTCTTGCGTCTCAATACAAATTGCCTTCATTTAATTTACAGCATATATTTCTTGGTTTCTCACTGACAAATTATCGAAGCCTGCAGATGTCCCTATGTAAATAAAACGGTATACAAAAAGTTGATCTTGGCGGTAGGGCTGTTTGTAATCTAATCTAATCTAATCAAATCTAATCTAATCTAATTTTATCTAATCTAATAATACACTGTGTATTATTTTTCAATGATTCTTTCTACAGGTTATCATTAAACAATTAGGTGGCAACAAGTATTTATGAGTGAGTCATTGAATCCTTTACAAATGATTCATTGTATAACACTAAATCTGAATTCAGAAAAATATACGAGTATACTCCTCATGCTTTTACTATATCTTTCTATGACAGAAATAGTAATAGTATGCTAGTATGTGGTTCTGAATTCAGCATAACTGTCATGAATGAGACAAGTGTGCCATGATCCAAGCGTGTGTTCCCTTGGTCTTGTGTGGTGTCATTTGCTGTTCCCTATCAGTCGCTCACGCTCAACGTTACGTACGTAATTGGGATCACTTCAGGGAGCCCTATCATCTTCGAGTGTCTACAGAACGAGCCAATGAACATTGTGCTGCGGGGGTATAAACAGGAAACGGGCGCACACACTCATTTTCTTTTACTTCGAAGCCGAGCTTGCTGTTCATCTCTGAATCTGCAGACTGCTGTTGTTTGTTTAAAACTCTACAGACAGTGTTGGTGTGACGGCGTGAGCAGCGAGTGGCCGCAAACATTTCTTTGTTCAAACAACTGCTGTTTTTACAGCAAGACAGCTTGTGTCGGTTCGGTGGGCGTTTACCCTCACTACACAGTACACAGCGGCCATTCCCTGGGTGCCTCAGCACTGTTAGTGTTCATAAAGAACATTTTTTCATTTACAAAAAGAGCAGCACAAGCGTGACCCTGCGTCCTTTTCAGGATGTCATTTCGCTTGTGCGTATCTGGATGCGGTCGCTCCCTGGTGCCAGCAGACGGCCACAATAGCTGCCTCTCGTGTTTGGGCATTCAGCACGCTGAGACAGCCTTTGTGAGTAGTTCATGTTCCCATTGTGGGAATATGACTATGGCAGTGTTGAGATCGAGACTAGCTTACCTCAAGGGAGGTGCAGTCCCCTCGCCTATGCCCCGATCTAGTGCCTATTCTGGACCTCAGAATAGGCCTATTTCGCTGCTTAGGCAGGGTGATCTGAGGATTACCGTGAGGGCTTCCCCGCCGAGGCAATCTCCGTGGGTCCCTCACGCCTCACAAACGCTGCCGCTGTTGGAGCCTCCAAAGGAGCGTGCTGGTCCTTCTCATGGACGACCAGTCGTGTCCTTTGGAGCTCCACCTGATGGCCAGATGTCGGTTGCAGCATCGGAGGGGGAGCTTCAGTCCGCTGGAGATGAGGATTAGGCAGTGTTACCCCCTTCGGGGAGTGTAGCATTGCCTGAGTCCAATACAGAATATGCGGTTATGCTTTCCCGTGCCGGCAAAAAGGTTGGGCTTGCGTGGAACACTCCACCACGTCCCGAACCTTCTCAGTTGGATGATTGGTTTCTCGGGGCGGGCTGTGCTGGTTCTCAGCACGCCGCCCCAGTACTATTCTTTCCGGAAGAGCATGAGGAGCTCACTAGGACGTGGACAGCACCGTATAGTGCCAGAAGCCGTCCTATTTGCTTCTCCCTCCTGACCACCCTCAATGGCGGAGCAGCTAAGGGGTATGTGGATGTCCCGCCGGTGAAGCGTGCCGTTGCGATGCAACTCTGCCCTAAAAAAGCAAAATACCTAAAGTCGCTAGAGTGTGGAACTGAGAAAAATGACCCGCCAAATTAATTATTGGTAGAACACTGGAAATCTGGCAGTTAGATGTTTTAGTAATGAAAATGATCTACATAAAAAATATTGAGCTCAAATATGACTTTTGACCACTATTTTAAAGTTACTGTACTCTGCCTTTGTATTGTCAGCAAAAAGCGAGAAGTCATGCCAAGGCAAAAGGCAGTAACTTCCACATTATCAATATTTGGTTGCTGATCACCATTAACAAAATCATTATAGTAACACCTGTATAAAATCTAGTGATCATGGCATTTATTTTGTATGATTTACAATTACTTATAGACATCTACTTATTGCTATGCTGTACTTTGGTTGCATTATGGTGGCATATTTAATACATTAGACATGACAAAATACCTCCATAGCGGTAAAGAGTAGCTATATTCAATTGGTACCGAGTTGCAAGACTTGCTAAACGCGCGTTCAAAATGATCACGATCAAACAGATCCTCGTGCACATTGAACCGGGGAATGGAATATAATATTCGTGTTCGAAGGTGTCACGCTCCTCGTACGTTCATGAAAAGTAGCCTACGAAGTACGAACGCAGTCCTTTCCCCATTGAGACTCAGTGGGGAGCGCGTTCTGGACAACCTAGACGAAAGCATTTATAGCACAACCTTCTGTGTTCTGCGTCTTTTCAGTATGCAATGGTTTCAGCTGTCTGCCCTATTATTGTGCTTGTGGAATTCGCTCGTGATTGCTAAAGCACTTCAGGCTCCTATGCCGTCCGAGTCGGGTCCCTGCATTCCGCCGCGCTACCGAACCGTGGGTACGTCTGTCCCCGCTTGCACGGTATCTGGGATCCTGGCTAGTGCTTCCCAGGCCATCTCGCTGGCTCATCCGTACCATCAGACTCGGCTATGCGATTCAGTTCGCCCGGCGCTCCCCAGCCTTTACCCGTGTTCTGGCGGAAAATACTCCTTTACTCAGGGCATAGATCGCAGTCCTACTGGTGAAGGACGCGATTGAGCCGGTCCCTCCAGCAGATATGAAGACCGGCTTCTACAGCCCATATTTCATTGTACCCAAGAAACGCGGTAGATTATGACCAATCTTGGACCTGCGTGTCCTGAAACAGTCCCTTCACAGGCTGCCATTCAAGATGCTTTAGCATTCTCAACTACCTCGACGACTGGTTCATCCTGGCCCAGTCGAGAGAGCAGTTGTGTGAACACAGGGTCATGGTGCTCAGTCACCTCAGCCACCTAGGGCTTCAGGTCAAAGAAAAGAGCAAACTCACCCCCGGGCAGAGGATCTCTTTTCTCTGTATGGAGCTGGACTCGATCAACTCGCCTCACAGAGGCCCATTTCCATTCAGTGTTGAACTGCGTGAGCTCATTCAGATTAGAACAGCGGCATCACTAAAACTTTTTCAGAGGCTCCTGGGGCATATGGCATCTGCAGCCGCGGTAACGTCGCTCGGATTGCTTCATATGAGGCCACTCCAACACTGGCTCCAAATTACCCAGCACTGTCGCCAAACTCTCAGCTTGTGGTCGGACCCTTCATTCAGGTGTTCCCCTAGAACAAGTGTCCAGGCATTCTGTGGTCACCATGGATGCCTTTGCCACCGGCTGGGGGGCCACGTACAACGGGCATGCAGCATCAGGTCTGTGGACGGGGCCTCAACTGCATTTGCCCATCAACTACCTCGAGTAGTTAGAAGTACATCTTGCTCTGGGCCACTTCAAAACGCTGCTACTAGGCAAGCATTTACTGGTCCGTACAGACAGCACTGCGACCATTGCGTACATCAACCGTCAGGGTGGTCTACGCTCCTGCCGCAACTCCTTTGGAGTCAGAAGCATCTGAGGACGCTTCATGCCATTTATTTTCCAGGCCAGGCCAACCGTGCAGCCGACGAGCTCTCACAGTAGCAGGTGCTACTGGGAGAGTGGCGACTCCATCCCTTCTGGTCCAGCTGATATGGAGGCGCTTCGGGACCGCACAGGCAGATCTGTTTGCTGCCCCGGACATGTCCCACCGCCGGTTGTTCTCGGCACGGATGCACTGGCACACAGCTTGCCCCGGGACCTACGCAAGTATGCGTTTCCTCCAGTGAACCTTCTTGCACAGACCCTGTGCAAAGTCAGGGGGAGCGAGGAGCAGGTCTTTCTTGCTGCGCTCTCAGAGACAGGGCACCCTATGGCACCCGTGCCCAGACCTCTGGAAACTACATGTCTGGTCCCTGGATGGGACGCAGAAGTTCTAGGTGACCTACCCCAGGCTATAGTCGACACCATCACTTCCGCTAGAGCCCCCTCTACAAGGCGCCTCTATGCGTTGAAGGTGAACCTGTTAGTTGAGTAGTGTTCTGTAATTCTGTCCTGTAAGACAGTACTCCTAATTGCATTGACCTCCATCAAGAGGGCAGGGGACCTGCATGCATTTTCGGTCGACGAATTGTGCCTGGAATTCGGCCTGGTTAACTCTCACCTGATCCTGAGACCGGATACGTGCCCAAGGTTCCTACCACTCCCTTCCGGGACCAGGTGGAGAACCTGCAAGCACTGCCTTCGGAGGAGGCAGACCCAGCCCTGGATTTTCTCTGTCCAGTTCATGCTCTGCGCCGATACGTGGACAGAACGCAAAGCCTCAGGACCTCAGACCAGCTCTTCGTCTTTTACGGAGGCCAGCAGAAGGGAAAGGCTGTCTCCAAGCAGAGAATGCCCCACTGGATAGTGGATGCCATCGCCTTGGCTTATGGAGGCCAAGGCATGCCTTGCCCACCTGGATTGAGAGCCCACTCCACTAGGAGTGTCACTTAAACACGCCCGCTAGGTTTTATAGCCTACATGTTGAGCCGGTTTCTTCCTGTGTGCTCGCACCAGCCAGTAACACCGAAGTTCCCTTTCTAGTGTCGGCTTGCTGCACCACTCCCCTCCACAAGGAGCAGAAACGTGCGGTTTTTGCTCCAGTCGAGTTCCCCACTTATGTGAACCCTGTAGAGTTCCTCCGTACCCCTTCGGCAGTCGGACATTGTGGAGCGTCCGACGCCAGGTCTAGTGCTAGGCTGGGTTCCATATGTAGTGATCCCTGCGGCGATCCCCTATGTGTATTCTTCCACGACCAGCTCCCTGCGGTGAGACCGTGTCTTTCCCTTGGCAGAGTCTGCTCTGCCGTCACTGTGCGGTGTTGCCTCCCCCTTCTCAGGCTGGAGCCACCCCAGTGACATGCCATATGTTTCCCTGCCCCTAACCGGCCAGTCCATATGTGTATTCTCCACATGTTACTTCCCTTTGGGCAGAATGTGGCTTCCGCAGTGCCCCTTTCCCTGGAAAGGCACGCTTTCCCAGTGTTATCCAAGAGTTCTACTGTGTGGGGTATGATGGAACAGCAGTTTGAACTCCCTCTACGCAGGCCTTCCGCCCCAGTCAGTTGGGGGTCTGAGAGTCTTGCGTAGGGCACTGGATGTGGCAGCAACCGTGGCGTTTTTCATAGGGATCCAATTACGTTGTCACGACTGATAGGGAACGTCTAGGCTACTAATGTAACCCTCGTTCCCTGTAGGAGGGAACGG
Source organism: Siphateles boraxobius (assembly GCF_051911475.1). NCBI lineage: Eukaryota > Metazoa > Chordata > Actinopteri > Cypriniformes > Leuciscidae > Siphateles > Siphateles boraxobius. Next base: position 10,900,935 of record NW_027509193.1, read on the forward strand.
GAGACGTTATGTCCCGTCGCCACTGTTGTTGGCCATCACTGTAACGGCCGTCATGATCTCGGCTCCTCACGTCTCCCGTTCCCTCCTTTAGGGAACGAATGTTACATTAGTAACCGAGACGTTCTGCAGCATGTTTTGTAGTCCTTTGCAGTTTTTCTGGTTGATTAGTTATTTGATTTGTTCCCAGGTGCGTTTTGTTTCCCAATTACTCCTTGGGTATTTAAACCCCAGTGTTTCATACAGTATGCTCCTTGTCTGGTGTTGTCCTTTGTTTGATGTTTCGTTGATGTTCTCTGTTCTGCTCTTTGGTTGTTATTATTTTAATAAGTTTAAAGTTTTCCTGCACATGGATCCTCCCTTCGCTAATCTCTGAGAGGATTCTGTGTTCCATAGTGACTACCTTTATTTATACCATTATACCACATATTTTGATCATCTGCACTATTTCTTTTGTGATATTGCTTATTTAATCACGCATACCCCGGACCATCATGAAAATTCAAGTAAGTTCAAGAATATTTTTTTACCACAGAGCAATTCAAGCTTAAAGCACAACATGTTGTGTTTGTGAATCTTGATTTTTTTATTTCCTAAAGTTGAATTATACTGTTTATTTGATGCTGTATCTTTAAAACAGTGCAGGCAGCACCCAACCAGAATAAAAAAGCTTGAACAAGAAATTCATTGAGTTCTAAGCTGGTATTTTCAGCAGAGATGTGAACTAAGCCACTGAGAAACAATACAATTCATTGTTGTTGTTTTCATCAGATCTTTTGTGCATATGTAGTTAATATGTTGTTTACAGGGTCTCATAAGTTGTTAACATGGATTTTGGATGTTTAAAGTAATTACAAATGGACAATGTGAAAACAGTAAAATATTGCCTATTTTTGCCTATCAGTCCTTTGCATATCAGTACATGGTTGAATTTGTTTCTCTATTCACCCTCCTGTCTGCTGTTCAGGAAGATAAAACAAGCACACATCTATTAATCTTCTACTCCACAAATACGATGGACAGTTCGGCTGGAGCAGAACACACACATTGGCGCTAATAACCCACACTAGCATGTCACCGTGTATTATCATCCTCTGGCCAGTGGACAGGGATATCCATGCTGAATAATTCATAAAGGATATGAGCAGCTCTGCTCTCAATTTCTTTTTAAATAGCAGAAACGGATGTGCAAAACAATGTATTCTCATTATCGTGCCGTAAACATATTGATTTGAAAATAAGGTTACACCCTACAGAATGAACTTTGTTTATTTGGCAGCACAATGAGGGACATTGCGGTTTCTGCAAACGTAATTTATCCTGACATCCATGTTTGTGTTTATGTCAGAGATTTTATGGGAACATTACGCCTCTTAGGAAATAAAAGCATTTGATCTTGATGTGCTTTATACAAGCTACTGCACATCTCTCAGAAGAAAAAAAAATCTATTATTGGATGTGATACTTGGAAAAACTGCGCTGATAGTTTGAAGTTTACTTTCATAAATTTCTCAATACATCTGCTGATCTGAGGAGCTGGAAAAAAAAACATTATAATGGACACACATCAAATACATTTATATTCCTATCTACAATTTATGGATAGATGATATAGCTAAAACAATAGTATCAAATGTTTTACTCACAACATTTTATTAAACAAAATAATGTTTTTTTCATACTTTTTTCCACTAAATGAACAAGAAAATGGTAAGCTGTTTTATTATTTAATTATATTATTTTACAACAATAAATTGCAACATTACATACATTACAAAAAATATTTGTTTTATTCAAAATGCAAACAAACAAGTTTTGAATTAATTCAAACACACAAATCAAACTGATTCTCAGCTTTTAAACAACGGTGAAACACTTTATAAGAACTTGAAAAGGAGAGTTACTGAATGCACGTCCTTCAGAATGTGTTTTGTACTGAAAACCCGAAAACAAGATGTTCAGCCTCCACTATGTTGTTTGTTTGAAGTCAAACTACATGTGATATCAGTTCCAGAATGATGCTGAGGACACACACGGCTCACAATGTGAACACAGACAGAATTTTTTGAGTGCAGATGTATTTGTTCTTATCAGTTTGTATGTATATGAGAGAAGAAATTACGAGTGTTCACAGAACAGGCTAAACGTATTTGCGGTCACATGTTCAGGATTTTATTTACTTTAAAACAAGCATACTCATAATTTATTATGCATAAAGCGGACTGCACTTGCTATAACAATACGTATAATTAAAATACATAAATGTGAAGGGTTAGTAAAATGCATTTAAATTAACTCAAGATAAATTTTGCAAAGTGTCATCATAATCATAAAAATATTGTATTTTAGCAGTAAAATAAACAAACAATATCTTTCTTGTTTACTTATGGTTTAGTTATTTAAAAACACTGTATTCAACGTTTTCATCTGCCACAATAGCGTAATGTCTTAAGTTACACGAAATGACAGGATGGAATGGTCATTCAACTATTCAAATTCAAAAAAACTAAAATGAATTGTAATTAATTTGATAAAGTAATCAACATAGTGTAATTCAATACCAATAGCAATTTTTCAAAAAATTTGACTGACATCATTCTATGCCTAGCTGATAAGTCTCAAATTAGTGCTTCTCTAGTAATGGCTGAAGTCATTGTAAGCATTTGAGGTTTTTGTAATTTCATTAATTTCAGCTGTCAAATTCAAATAATGCTGCTTCTTATCCAACAATCCTCTGGAGATCAGCAATCCATGACAAAGCTCTTGACCAATCCTGATAAACACAAACAGCCCCTTGTAAAACAACAGGCAATGTTCAAAGGTCAGCTTGTTAAATGACTCTTAGGCCCTGTCCACATAGAGACGCATTTAGCTACGTACAAATTTTGTATCATATTGGCGTTTCGTCCAGACGGATCCGGCATTTTGGGACACTCAAACCGCTATTTTTTGAAACCGGGTCCCAGAGTGGATAAATTTGAAACCGACACCCTTGCGTTTTCGTGTGTACGGCCAATCCGACTCCAGGCACAATACGTTGACCGAAAGCGAGCAAGTCCCTACCCTCTAGTAGAGACCACGCGAGCAGGAGAACTGATATAACAGAATTTTTAACTCACTACCTGCAGTGGCTCAGGGGCGGTCTCTGCAGTGCAGTCGCACCAGGGACAAGGCCCAAGAGGATAAAGAGGGACATAAGGATTTACAAGACCTTGCTCCTCAGGAACCTGACGATCAGAACGTGCTTCTGCATACTTCTGCAACACGATGAGCGTCGTTTAAACATCATTTTGAGGGTGATTTAGGAAAACAGCCTACTGCAACCCATTTTGCAGGAAAGAGAGCACTGAAGTGATCGAAAGCTTTCAGGATCTCCTCAGGAGAGAAGACGCACTCAACGACTAGGTTCCACTTCTAAAGGCGTAAGCACGCTACCCAATTCTAGGGGGTGCTCGCAGAAGTGATGGTAACTATCACATGTTCTTGTGATAGCCACCTGAACCTCCGCGTTCAGATGTAAGACCGCCCGGAATCTCCGGGGGAAGAACGCGTGTGCCATCGTGCCCCGTCCCCGAAAGAGTTTCCAGGGGAAGTCAGGAAGGCTGTTGAAGGGAACCAGGTCTAGTTGGGCCAATAAGGGGCAACTATGAAGACCTGTTCCTCTCCTGACATGGCACGTAGGTGCAAGTGACGGGCGCAAAAGACAGGAGCATTGCTCAACACAACATGTGAAGATCACTGGGCTTCAGGAGCATTTTCTGCTCAGCACTTGGGTGTGACAAGTTCACTGAGCTTCAGGAGCATTCCTGCTCAACACCTGAGTGTGATAAACTCACCGAGCTTCAGGAGCATTTCTGCTCAACACTTGAGTACGAAGAACCTCACTGAGCGAACAGGAGCATTTCTGCTCAGCACTTGAGTGTGACAAGTTCACTGAACTTCAGGAGCATTCCTGCTCAACACCTGAGTGTGATAAACTCACTGAGCTTCAGGAGCATTTCTGCTCAACACTTGAGTGCGAAGAATTTCACTGAACGACAGGAGCATTTCTGCTCAGCACTTGAGTGTGACAAGTTCACTGAGCTTCAGGAGCATTACTGCTCAACACCTGAGTGTGATAAACTCACTGAGCTTCAGGAGCATTTCTGCTCAACACTTGAGTGCGAGGAACTTCACTGAGCACCAGGAGCATTTCTGCTCAGCACTGCGTGTGATGAATTCACTGAGCTACCTGTGATGGACTCACTGAGCTACAGGAGCATTGCTGCTCAACACCTGAGTGCGATGAACTTCACTGAGTTTCAGGAGCAATTCTGCTCAACATGAAGAGTGATGATTTCACTGACTTGCAGGCGCAAGGCGACCATGAGTCGCAGTCACTTTTAGAAGGCTCACTGGGGTTAAACGCATTTCTGCGGGCCCCTGGGGCCGCTGAGTCCCAGTGTTTGTCCAAGGGTAGTCCGCTCGGTTTACCCAAACACTGGCGGAAAAATAAAACCGGGGCAACTGAGCGGCCCCGGAATGGTCATGACCCAGCCGGACCCAGGGGATGGAGTCTCCACTTGCCCTGGCTATAACTGTCGTGAGGCTCGATGGCGGCACGATTGAGTAAGCAGGAGGAGTGGAACAAGGCGCCCTCAGAAGCGTCTGACTCCAAGGAGGAGGTGACGGGTGAGTTTGTGACATGCAGGGGAAGCTTGCGCAACGGTCGCAATGTCTAACAACTCGAGGCACGAATGCCCGTGTAGTCGGGGGTCGCCCAGGCCCCCGTTAAAACACGCCCTTTGTACATGGCCCCTCTGTTGAAGAGGGTTTGGCAGCAGACCGGGATGAACTATAGTCACACAGGGTGAGCTGCTCTGCCACGGTCACCTCGGGACTCGATCGTGAAGCTAGCGCTGAAGCGGTCACATATGGAGGAAGCCAAAGGCTGCGACTACCATATACCCCAGGAGCCTCTGAAAGTTCTTTCAGTGGGACCCTTTCTCACTTCAACACCAGCTGAACACATTCTCATTGGAGAGACATGTTGGACCGAGTACCTCTCCAAAACTAGAAAAGAGATACTCAGCCCGTGGGCGAGATTACTCTCTTCCAGTTGACCTGAAGACCCAACGGGCTCTGGAGCACTCGAGGGGAAGGACACTGTACTGATACTCCACCCTTAGACGCAACACACAGCGGCGGAACAGACACACACACAAACAAAGGCTCCACCCGGCCCTCACCCGGGGGGAGGGAGTGATCGTGCCACTCCAAGAGCATCTCATCCATTCCTGGGCGGCCCGCCACGGAATGCTTTCGCTGTCGCTTGCCACCTGGCTTGGCAGCGCCTGGAGCGGGCTGGGCGTCTCTACTGCGGCCGGCTCCATGCTGAGGCCTGGGTGGAGGCTGCTGCGGAGGGCCAGCAGGAGCGGCGGCCGGAGAACGCCCACGGCGACGAGCAGGCGGAGGAGCTGCCACCGGCGGCGGGTGGAGGCAGCAGCTGGCCACCGGGGCAGGATGTGCCGGATGACCTCCGTCTGCGCTTGAGCGGCAGAGAACTGTTTGATGCAGTTCTCCACCGCGTCGCCGACCAGCCCAACCTGGGAAATTGGGGAGACCAGGAACCGAACCTTGTCCGCATCCGCCATACCAACCAGGCTGAGCCAACGAAGGCGCTACTGGACCACCAAGGTGGACATCGCCAGACCGATCACGCACGCTACGACACCCGTACCCCGGAGGGTGAGGTCGGATGCAGTGCGGTGCTCACCTATGAGCGCACGGTCTGGATTACCCTCGTGCATGCCATGGGTGCCCTAGCCTGCAGCAACGCCATGGCACGCAAGAGGAAGGGGCTTGCCCACAGGCTTTGTAAGCTCTGCCCGTCGGAACAGACGAAACTCACAGGCCTTAGGGGGGAGACGAGGATCCCCCCAAAAGGCAGCGGCCGCCGGACACAGGTGCACCTGTGTCGATAGACCGCTCCAATGGAGGGACACCTCGCAACCCTTCACCGTTCCTCCATCAAGGGTAATGAGGGGGAAAAGCTAGTCAGGCAGTTTCTGGCAGAGAAAGATGCTGTTCACCACCTGACAAGCTCTCCATGCATTTCGGGAAAGAAAGGCACTGGGGCGGCGAGCTGAGAACCAGCGCGGCCCGCCCCAAGATACCAAACTCCAGATTCCAACCGAGACTGAACGGGACACGGTGGAGGTTCCACTCGAGCCCGGCAGCCTCGGCGGCCCGTTTCAGCATAGCTGATAATTCTGGATCCGGCTCGGGCAACATTGAACTCCCGTAGGGAGACAATGCAGCCGAGTCATCATCTCTAGAAGTCAGCTCACCCTCCGATGCTGCAATCGGCGTCCTGTCCTCCAGGGGAGCCCCGAGTGAAACCGCTGGCCCACCCATTACAGATGGACCAGCAGACAACACAGGAGGCTCCAGTGGTTGCAGTGGAAGGGAGGAGTGAGGAGCCCACAGGGAATGGTTACCGGGCGGGACATCCAACACTATCCTCCGGTCACCCATCCCACACAGCACCCGAGGGTGGGGCATGGTAATGGGGACTCGCTCTCCGCGAACGAAGGCGAGTCTCGCCCTCAACACTGCGACAGTCATGTTCCCACAGAGAAAACATGAGCTGTCCACAAAAGCTGTCTCAGCGTGCTGTAAGCCAAACACGTGACACAACAGTTGTGACCATCAGAGAGAGACAGGGAACGACAGCACCCAGAAACGCACGGGCGGAATGACATCTTGAAAAAGACGCAAACGCACCCGTGTTGCTCTTTCAGAAAATAGGACCGTCACCAGTGCCGGAGCACACAGGGGAATGACCGCGGCAACACTGAACAGAGAACTGAAACAGTGAAGCACTCACTTTTCCGCCCTCTAACCAGCCATCAACACACACAAACATTTAGAAATTTGTTGCTGTTAAAACAGCAGTTGAGAGCTCAAAGCTCGCGATCACCGCTGCACTCGCGCTGTAGAACACCAGCACTGGGAGAGTCTTCCTGAAGAACACCGACACACTCGCTCGTTGTAGACAACAGCACTCTCAGAGACATCAAACGATCGGCTCCGAAGCGAAAGGCAACTAGTGCGTGCATCCACTTCCGTATTTATACCCGCGCCGCGAGGGCGGAGTGTGTGATGCGAATCACGCACGCCAATTACATTGGCTCGTTCAATAGTACTCGAAGAAGACAGGCTCTCTAGCGAGATCCCATTTCAGTCGGCGTCGACTACGTCCGACGTTATCGACTGAAAGGGAACTATTTTTCCAAACGCCTTACAACCGGACATTCTTCTGTTGAGAGCTTGAATAATAGACACTCCAGCCCAGTTGGTGGCGATAATGCACCTTTGCCAATGTTTGTATAGCGTAGTCTACGCTATGAGCCTACGATACCGCAGCCTACGATACCGCGACTGGTAGACTACAGATAGAATACAAACAACCCCATTTCTGTCTCCGGCGGCGGAGTAATACCGTAACTCACAGAACAGCCAATACAAGTCAATGGAGGTGGACAAAAACTACGATAAAACCTGTTGGAAAGCATCTTTTACAGCGATTTTTGTGTAAAAATAACAGACCGAAAATTTTCGTCACAAAATCAAAATTCCATTTTAATCATAATATATATGATTAATCATATTAATCATAATATGTGTGGGTTTGTATTACACACGAGACTCTAACTGCCCTGACCGCGTATGCCTTTTCCATAGTAGAATCGCGTTGCATGCGCAATTACTGAAAAACAAAAGGATTGCTGATTAGTTTATACAAATACTTATTTTAAGATACGTATTAAAAACTAATACGTTTACAAACGTGTAAAAACTGCAGATGGATGTTATATTGTGAACGCTTGCTTAGCATGGAGATTTCAGTGGAGTTACGACAGACGCGCTGTTTCAGGGCCTATGATGTCCTTTTATGAATGACAACACAGTGCATTGATCTCATAAGGCACAATTATTTTCTCTTTAATGCCGTTCAGTGTGCAATATGTGTGTGTGTAGACTGTATATTTTTCACAAAACACTTTACCTTAATGCCGTTTTTAAGAGTTCAAAACTCATTCAGTTCTTGGAGGGAGGGTCTACAGGGTGTCACGTGATTTTCGTGCATCTAACCTGGACATTGCCAACATCAGACCGAAAATATGGCAAAATCATTTACTATGGTGATTTTTCTTAAGTATTTAAGTATTTGAAATACTCTAAATACACTCCCTCAAAATATTTTGTTACAAACTACATTTTATTTTTTCCACACCTGCAAAATACAAATTACAAAATACACTAAAGTAATTAAATACGTATTTAAAATACATTTAATTGAAATACTGCCCATGTCTGCCAGTGAGGGACCGTCAACTTGGTAGTTGTTTTCTGCAGGTTAGTGTTAAGTGTTTACAGCTAATTAAAGAACTAGATGTTACAGTACTCTAAGTTTACAAACTTTACTACATAACCTACCAAGACACAAATCCAATATGGTGTCAAAGCATATGGTTTCTGGAACAGAATACAGACAACACATCCATCCCTCATCTGTCCCTAAAGACGGCACATTTGAAAATCTATTTTCTTTGAGAGTAAAGGTCCACGTTTTTGGACTCTATCACACTCATTCCAGACCCAGATATTCAAGAGACCTTTCTATCTTGTTCGGAAAGCCTCTGATAGCAACTAGGAGAGGAAGTAACATTCGACATCACCTGTCTCTTTTCGTCGATACTGAGCGTGACAGATGAGTTGAAGGTATTACTCTGCATTTCATAATCATCCCCACAGGGACCAGCAATCCCTAAACAGCCACATCTCTGGCCTGATTTCCATCCTTGCAATGCAGAACACACAATATTGAATTTAAGACTGCCAGACATAGCACATCCAATAAAAACTTTTAATTTTTCAGCTCAGATAGCCAATGTGAGTGTTTTTTTTTAAAGCCAGTAAAATTACACAACATTGACTCCCTGTGAGTCTGCAATTGTTGCACTGGCACCAGCAGGCTTTGTTGCCACAGCTGTGCTGGAGATTAGTGGTTGAATTCTTCAAGACTTGTGTAATTATATCATCACTTGGTCAAGCCGGCCAGTTTAAGGTTCAGATTTTTACAGGCGTTCTGGACAGATTAATTATGCATTAAATGGTGAGCATTTAAAAATACGATATTTAGTTTAGTCCTGGAAAATCTTAGCTAAAATCGCTCACAATTCTATTTCCGTGTTAATGCTGCACAAAGAAATATGACTGTAAGATGAATCAGATATATGACAACAACTGCAAATAATTACCAAATGGTTGTATGACCCTGTACACATATATAGTTCAGTGGTGTAAACTTAATCCATTAATCTGCCTGTATTGTCTGTATTTAAGAGGAAAGCCACACTAACATCAGTATGCGAGACATTTACTCTTAGAAGTTTTAAGGATGGAGTGCTTGCCAGTAGGGATGCACCGAAATGAAAATTCTTGGCCGAAACCGAAAAAGAGGAAACCAAGGCCGAAAACCGAAAGAAATGCCAATTATTAGTACCATTGCATTTATGGCTATGACAGTGTACTAACTTTACTAAAATCAAGGCATTGCAATTGCATAAATTAATATAATAATAATATAATAATTGCAACAATTCACAGTAGGCCTATAAAATAAAATTAAAACTAAAATGTTTAACTTGACCCCACTCATGTGTACATTAAATAATAATGTACTGGCCTGCAGAAAGGTTTTAAAATTAAATGTTCTCTCATAAAACAAACTGCATTTAGGTCAAGTAAATTTTTGATTTTTCTCTGTAGGAAACGTCCTTGCCTTTTCAAAAATGTCAGCCACAAACGGAGTGGGCGTGCTCAGAGGCATTTTCTGTTTCTGTGCCGCGTTCCTCTCATTTTCAGCGTAGCCATCGGAATGTTTGGATTTCAGGTGATAAATTAAACCCGACATGGAGAAAGTCTTGTAGATGCACAGGGTTTCCCATACGTTCATTTTATTTGTGGCGGCTCGCCACAATATCAACGCTGACCGCCAAACATTGATTTTCGATTGTTTTTTTTGTTGTTTTTTTACTAAGCCGATTTTTAAAATCGTATTATTTGATTGCAGAGCGACGTAGCGCATTCGCACAGCACTACCTCTCTCTCTCTCTCTCTCTCTCTCTCTCTCTCTCTCTCTCGCTCTCTCTCTCTCTCTGTCTCTCTCACCCGTACCTCTCGTGCTCCCTCCCCCTCTTACTCACTCTCTCCCCCCGGATTTTCGGCATTACATGTTTTGCAAATCACTGTCTGTGGATTTACTGAAATACGTCCACACCGTAGACATGTTTCTTCAGACAAGCACGTGCAGGTCGCGGTTTTTGTTTGCGTCATCACCACATTTTGGCTGTACTGTTTCGGTGATAAAAGTCTTTCAGCTAAAAACTGGCCATTTTCGGCCTAAAATCTTTGGTGGCCCTGAACTTTTATGAATATCTAAACAGGATCAACTTTTCAGTACCCACAACTGCAAGCAAATATCTATAATAATTTAGGTAAAGAGTGTCTAAATAGGTCTGCAAGTGACTATTACTGTCCATAGTGAAGAAGAAATAATATTTTTCTCAATTGATTCTCCAAGATAGCAACAAGAACTGTTACTGGGGTTTCATGCTTCTCAATATTTTTGTTTCTCTGAGAAAAAAGACCCTGGTAATCTCACAGGTTTAGAAGAGATATCAAAAGTCACTCTTTACGTGCTTATTCCTGTTTTATACACAGTGAGACCATTGATATATCTGACAACCACGTTCTGAAGTTGAATTCACTCTTAAAATTTACAGCAGTTTTACAAAATAAAATCTTAAAAATATATTTATTCTGTTTATAAGATTTACATATTTCAAATGTATGACAGATTTCTATTAAAGTGAAATAAGTAAATTTGATAAAACTTTTCAAATTATAATTTTTTAAACAATAAAAACTGTTCCCCTTCAGGGACTACCGCTGTGTGTAATCGCAGTGGGAACGCCTCCAGCGTAGTGCGTCTGAAGCATGAATTAAATCAGTCAATGGAGAGAATGAGCGTCAGAGCGAATGAGGTCATCGACCAGGAAACTATAAAGCACCCCAGAATCACAAGCACGCCAGCTTCTGTTACTTCAGCAGCGCTCTGTGTGTGTTTGAACTGTCTATATATTTCTATGTATTTCGAGTATGAGCCAAAAGCATATGACGAGCGAGCCTCATTTTAGGAGATGCGTTCCCCCCTGTACTAGATACGTTACAGGCGGGGATTCGCATCATCTATGTGTGGTTTGTTTGGAAGTGCAGCATGCCCAGTCAGCTCTCGAGGGGGCTGGCTGTGAGCATTGTTAGCGTCTTCCTATGAGGACCTGGCGCGCTCTCCGATCGCTCTTCGAGGAGGGCGGTTCGGTGCGCGCTCCCCACGGCTCGGGTCCCGCTTCTGTTAAGGCAGAGCGGAGGCGCATGTCATGGGGATCGCAGATGGATCTCACCGAGGGGTTTGAGACGGGCCCCGCCCTATCTCAGCCTTCACCGGAGAGATCCAGTGCCTTTAAGCGCGGTCCCCCACTACTTCTCCCCGGCTTGAAGCACACATTGTTCCGGAGCTTCAGCTATCCAATTCATGAGGAGCTGGATGTTTGAAGCTTCGGATCAGAGGAGGCTGGGGCTTCGTCATTCCAGTCTCCGCCCGATGATGAGCTCGTTAATGTGCTTTCCCGTGCTGTTGAAAAGCTCAGCATTGAGTGGCCATCTGATAGGCAGGAGTCTCATATTAAAAGCAAACTTGACGATAGATTTCTGCCCACGAGCACTCAGCCCTCTCGCCGGTGTTTGCCTTTTTTCCCTGATCTTCACACCGAGGTGACGAAGACCTGGGTTAAACCATTGTCACCAAGAATTCACACACACACTTCTAATGTTTATTCTAATATTATGGGAGCTAAATCTAGTGGGTAAGTGACGATGCCGAGGGCAGAGGAGACGCTCGCGAGCTATCTCTCTCCGGAATCAGCATCATCGCTGAAAGCACCGGCTCTCCCCACCAGACCTTTAAAAAATACATCAGCGCTGGTGGGGAAGGCTTATTGGGCGGCGGGGCAGGCAGCCCCGTGCTTGCATACAATGGCTATTATGCAAGCTTATCAGGCTGATCTGCTTAAGGAAGCTAGCGAGCAGGGAGAAATTTCTGTTGAGACGATCAATGAGCTCAGACAGACAGTAGATTTCGCTCTTCGAGCCACCAGGCAGACGGCCAGATCAATCGGTCGCTCTATGGCAGCCCTGGTTGCCACAGAAAGGCATTTATGGTTAAATCAAAGTAAAATGCTAGAAAGAGAGAAATCTGTTCTGTTAGACGCCCATGTATCCCATGTGGGTTTATTTGGTGATGCTTTGCATTCTGTTACTGAGAGGTTTCAGGAAGAAAAAAGACAGTCAGCAGCGTTTCAGAAATTTATTCCCCTTAAAGTGAAAATTCCTGGGGCTGCTGGGCGAGGGCAGTCTCAGCCGCCGAGTAGTTCCTTTAAAAGAGTGCAACAAAAACAGAGTGTTGCGTCTCGTGCCCCCCCACAAAATTGGAGGGACGAGGCGGGGCGCTCTCAGACACGGTCATAGCGGGGCAGGGCTGATCTGAGGACAGTCATTGTCGCCAAGAAGGCCGCGTCGAAAAAAACCTGACGCGTTCAACGCCAGGACTCTGGGGCTGGTCTCCATAGTGAAAGACCTGAGTACACCTCACAAAACCATGGTGCCCTGTCTTTCCCGGTGCCCTCAGGGGTCTGAGTCACCCTGCCCATCCAGGGCGTAGAGAGACTCGGCGAGCGATTTCCCTAGGGACATTCGCCCCCTCCGAGGAGGGCTGTGGAGTGCCCAGACCAGCTGTTCCCTGCCGGTGCGCCGCTAGAGGGCGCTGGTTCTGTCACTCGGGATGTTCAACCAGAGGCCAGCCTCACGAGGCTGGTTCCCTTAGTAGAGTTTCTGGCGGAATGGAAAATTCTTCCCAATGTATCTCAGTGGGTCCTGAATACTATAAAAAACGGGTACGCTATTCAGTTCAGAACGCGTCCACCTCGGTTCAGAGGGGTTCTGCCCACAATAGTGGGCCCCGAGCAGGCTCTGGTATTAGAACAGGAAGTAAAAACTCTGCTGCTAAAATGAGCTATAGAACGAGTTCCTCCCCCCAGCAGGGAGTTAGGATATTACAGCCAGTACTTCATCGTTCCAAAGAAAGATGGGGGGTTGCGTCCCATTTTAGATCTGCGTCTCTTAAATCGCATTGTAGGGAAGCTCAAGTTCAAGATGCTTACTCTCAAACAGATCGTGTCACAAATCAGATCCAAGGACTGGTTTGTCACGATAGATCTAAAAGACGCTTACTTCCATGTATCTATCCTCCCTCAACACAGGAAGTTCCTGAGGTTCGCTTTCGGGGGCGAAGCATACCAATATCGGGTTCTTCCGTTCGGCCTAGCATTGTCACCCCAACATTCGCAAAGTGTATGGATGCGGCTATAGCCCCACTAAGGCTACAGGGTGTCTGCATTCTGAATTATATCGACGATTGGTTAATTCTGGCTCAATCGGAACAACAGGCAGTTCGGCACCGAGATGTCGTTCTTGCTCACATCAAGAGATTGGGGTTGAGGCTCAACGCCAAGAAGAGTGTGCTTTCTCCATTACAGAGAACCACTTTTCTCGGTGTAGTGTGGGACACGATGTCGATGCAGGCACAGTTGTCACCTGCTCGTATTGCTTCGATTCTCGCCGCCGTAGATCAGGTGAAGCTAGGCCAGTCATCCACTGTAAAACAGTTCCAGAGACTGTTAGGTCTCATGGCAGCTGCGTCCAACGTTATACCTTTTGGCCTCTTGCACATGAGACCGTTACAGTGGTGGCTCAGAACCAGGGGATTCTCTCCGAGGGGAAATCCGCTCCGCATGATCATGAGTTTGCGATGGTGTCATCGCTCCCTCATCATGTGTAAAGTCCCTCGGTTTATGTCCCTAGGTCCTGTGTTGGGAACTAATATTTCTTTTTTTCTAACAAATCCATCTTTCTTTCTAACTAATCTTTATTTCTTTCTAACTAATCTGTATTTCTTTCTAACTAATCTATCTATCTTTCTTTGTTTCTAACTAATCTATCTATCTTTCTTTCTAACTAATCTATCTATCTTTCTTTCGAACTAATCTTTCTTTCTTTCTAACCAATCTATCTTTCTTTCTTTCTTACTAATCTATTTTCTTTCTAACTAATCTATCTTTCTTTCTAACTAATATATCTTTCTTTCTAACTAATCTATCTTTCTTACTAATCTCGTTCTTTCTTTCTAACTAATCTTTCTTTCTTTCTTTCTTTCTTTCTTTCTTTCTTTCTTTCTACTTAATCTATCTATCTTTCTTTCTAACTAATCTATCTATCTTTCTTTCTAACTAATCTATCTTTCTTTCTCTTTCTTTCTTTCTAATTTATCTATCTTCCTTTATTTCTAACTAATCTTTCTTTCTAACTAATCCATCATTCTTTGTTTCTTTCTTTTAACTAATCCATTTTTCTTCCTAACTAATCTATCTATCTTTCTTTCTAACTAATCTTTCTTTTTTCTAACAAATCCATCTTTCTTTCTAACTAATATTTATTTATTTCTAACTAATCTTTCTTTCTTTTTAACTAATCTATCTATCTTTCTTTCTAACTAATCTATCTTTCTTTCTAACTAATCTTTCTTTCTTTCTTTCTTTCTTTCTTTCTTTCTACTTAATCTATTTATCTTTCTTTCTAACTAATCTATCTATCTTTCTTTCTAACTAATCTATCTTTCTTTCTCTTTCTTTCTTTCTTTCTTTCTTTCTTTCTTTCTTTCTTTCTTTCTTTCTTTCTTTCTTTCTTTCTTTCTTTCTTTCTACTTAATCTATCTTTCTTTCTAACTAAGCTATGTTTCTTTCTCTTTCTTTCTTTCTAACTAATCCATCTTTCTTTCTTTCTTTCTAACTAATCCATCTTTCTTTCTTTCTTTCTAACAAATCCATCTTTCTTTCTAACTAATCTTTATTTCTTTCTAACTAATCTTTCTTTCTTCTTAACTAATCTATCTATCTTTCTTTCTAACTAATCTATCTATCTTTCTTTCTAACTAATCTATCTATCTTTCTTTCTAACTAATCTTTCTTTCTTTCTAACTAATCTATCTTTCTTTCTAACTAATCTATCTTTCTAACTAACTAATCTATCTTTCTTTCTTTCTTTCTTTCTAACTAATCTTTTTTTCTTTCTTTCTTTCTTTCTACTTAATCTATCTTTCTTTCTAACTAATCTATCTATCTTTCTTTCTAACTAATCTATCTTTCTTTCTCTTCCTTTCTTTCTAACTAATCTTTCTTTCTTTCTTTCTAACTAATCTTTCTTTTTTTCTAACTAATCCATCTTTCTTTCTTTCTTTCTTTCTTTCTTTCTTTCTTTCTTTCTTTCTTTCTTTCTAACTAATCCATCTTTCTTTCTAACTAATCCATCTTTCTTTCTTTCTAACAAATTTTCCTTTTTTTCTAACAAATCCATCTTTCTTTCTAACTAATCTTTATTTCTTTCTAACTAATCTTTCTTTCTTTCTAAATAATCTATCTATCTTTCTTTCTTTCTATCTTTCTTTGTTTCTAACTAATCTTTCTTTCTTTCTAACTAATCTATCTTTCTTTCTTTCTAACTAATCTATCTATCTTTCTTTCTAACTAATCTATCTATCTTTCTTTCTAACTAATCTATCTATCTTTCTTTCTTTCTAACTAATCTATCTTTCTTTCTAACTAATCTATCTTTCTTTCTTTCTAACTAATCTATCTATCTTTCTTTCTAACTAATCTATCTTTCTTTCTCTTTCTTTCTTTCTATCTTTCTTTCTTTCTTTCTTTCTTTCTTTCTTTCTTTCTTTCTACTTAATCTATCTTTCTTTCTAACTAAGCTATGTTTCTTTCTCTTTCTTTCTTTCTTTCTAACTAATCCATCTTTCTTTCTTTCTTTCTTTCTTTCTTTCTTTCTTTCTTTCTTTCTTTCTTTCTAACTAATCCATCTTTCTTTCTAACTAATCTATCTATCTTTCTTTCTAACTAATATTTCTTTTTTCTAACAAATCCATCTTTCTTTCTAACTAATCTTTATTTATTTCTAACTAATCTTTCTTTCTTTTTAACTAATCTATCTATCTTTCTTTCTAACTAATCTATCTATCTTTCTTTCTAACTAATCTATCTATCTTTCTTTCTAACTAATCTTTCTTTCTTTCTAACTAATATATCTTTCTTTCTAACTAATCTATCTTTCTAACTAACTAATCTATCTTTCTTTCTTTCTTTCTAACTAATCTTTTTTTCTTTTTTCTTTCTTTCTTTCTACTTAATCTATCTTTCTTTCTAACTAATCTATATATCTTTCTTTCTAACTAATCTATCTTTCTTTCTCTTCCTTTCTTTCTAACTAATCTTTCTTTTTTTCTAACTAATCCATCTTTCTTTCTTTCTTTCTTTCTTTCTTTCTTTCTTTCTTTCTTTTTTCCTTTCTTTCTTTCTAACTAATCCATCTTTCTTTCTAACTAATCCATCTTTCTTTCTTTCTAACAAATTTTTCTTTTTTCCTAACAAATCCATCTTTCTTTCTAACTAATCTTTATTTCTTTCTAACTAATCTTTCTTTCTTTCTTTCTAAATAATCTATCTATCTTTCTTTCTTTCTATCTTTCTTTGTTTCTAACTAATCTTTCTTTCTTCCTAACTAATCTATCTTTCTTTCTTTCTAACTAATCTATCTATCTTTCTTTCTAACTAATCAATCTATCTTTCTTTCTAACTAATCTATCTATCTTTCTTTCTTTCTAACTAATCTATCTTTCTTTCTAACTAATCTATCTTTCTTTCTTTCTAACTAATCTATCTTTCTTTCTTTCTAACTAATCTATCTACCTTTCTTTCTAACTAATCTATGTATCTTTCTTTCTAACTAACCTATCTATCTATCTATCTATCTATCTTTCTTTCTTTCTAACTAATCTTTCTTTCTAACTAATCTATCTTTCTTTCTAACTAATCTATCTATATTTCTTTCTAACTAATCTATCTATCTTTCTTTCTAACTAATCTATCTATCTTTCTTTCTTTCTATCTAATCTATCTATCTTTCTTTAACTAATCTATCTTTCTTTCTTTCTAACTAATCTATCTTTCTTTCTTTCTAACTAATCTATCTTTCTTTCTAACTAATCTATATATCTTTCTTTCTTTCTTTCTAACTAATCTTTCTTTTTTTCTAACAAATCAATCTTTCTTTCTAACTAATCTTTCTTTCTTTCTAACTAATCTTTCTTTCTTTCTAAGCTATCTATCTTTCTTTGTTTCTAACTAATCTTTCTTTCTCTCTAACTAATCCATCTTTCTTTCTTTGTTTCTAACTAATCTTTCTTTCTAACTAATCTTTCTTTCATTGAAACCAATCTTTCTATCTATCTAACTAATCTTTCTTTTCTTTCTAACGTATCATTTTCTTTCTAACTATTCTTTCTTTCTAACTAATCCATCTATCAAACTATTTTAAACTTCTTCAAACTCTCTGGTCCGGCTTTCTCAAGCCAACTTAAAGTTTGTCTCATCAAACTTTTTTTCTAGTTTGTGTATTGCTGTTTGGCCGGTGTTGCCCGCATACCGCCTCCCATGGCCAAACTGGTATTATGACATCTGTCGGGCCGGGGCTAGTAATTTAGCATGCTAATTCAGGTTGATATCTCTGCAACACTATAACTTTTCATTTTTTTAATGACATCATCGCCCTTATTTCTTCTCATTCTTTTGATCCGTGTAACTCATTTTTTGTATATTTTTTACTAAATTCTGACACATGGCACCTTCAACACCAGAGGCCATTAAGTTGACTCGCGAAACTGATCTATGACCACGCTTCCCCAAATCTTAGCCCTAACATACCACCAAGCAAAATTGGTTTCAGATCAGTTATGGAGACTTACCTGTAAGATTTGTGGAGAGTAGGAGCAGAGCGTCACAGGTCAGGTCAGCTGTTGCCCTGGAGATTAATGTAATCCAGATGGTCAACACCTGCAACGGTGGTGCAAAAAAAAAAAAAAAATTTATGGGGGGACAACAAAAGTATGGCTTTAGCATCCATCTGGACATCTAGCAAGACACGGCATACAATGGAATAGTAAAGCAGGTCAACATCTGTTTTATGATAATGCAGGTGCGCTCGGGTACACAGTTGTGCTTCTGAAGTCAAACACTAGCTTGACTTACATTTAAGACGTGAAACTCTACTTTCTTACTGCAGCTGGGTGCTGGAACAAAAACATTATCACAATATTTTATGATTCGATACTGATATTTTTTCACAATTGTCATTTCACACCATTAAAGTGGAAATGAATACATTCCACATATTTGTCAGACCTCAATAAATGTTTACAAGTAAAGTCTTCACATAATAAGCTAATTTTATTTATTTATATATAATTTATTAATATATATAGGACAACTTTGACTTTTTTTGATCCACTTCAAATGCTGACTACTGTATATATATATATATATATATATATATATATAATGATATCCATTACACGAGAGTAGATGTTAAAACTTCATGCTGATTTGTACTCGGCTTTCGCCAATATAATCACCAACTAAGACGTAGCTTTACAGTAACCTATGCTTCTCCATCCATTTACGCTTCTTTCCATCTGGTGACGTGAATCTTCTGTCTGGTGTTAATATTGCGCGTCAGCACACACAACGGCTGCAACCACAGTGCGGTCCCCCCATAACAACCCCCTGGATTGAGCGGAGTAGGGAACATCTCTAGGGTCTTCAATATATATATATATATATATATATGTGTGTTTGTGTGTAAATATGATATGTATAAATATAAATATGTAATCAAATAGAAATATGTAAATTCATTTGCATTTCTGTTTTTGTAAAATAAGGTGTTGCAAAATAGAACAATATACTGTAGAAAAACATGGAAAATATGAATTAAAAATGTATTGGTTGTATGATGTTTTTGTTGTTGATATTGACGTATTGCCCTTCCTTAACTGTATGTTTACATGCACTTTAAAAGATTACATTTCAGTAAGACTTAAACAGTAATTCATCTGATTTCAGACCAGTTTTTTTTAAGTCAGACTAAACTATAGCAAATATTTATTACAATGTTGAGTCTGATGTTTCATATATTTATACTCAATATTTGTGACTCAGTTACTTATTTCATGTGTATTTTTAAAGGGATAGTAGTTCTCATTCTTATAAACAACGTAGAACTCATTTTTTCTTCAGGCTTCATTTTACCGTTATTTCATTTATCTCATACTAAAATTATTTTCAACATTGATTTAAAAGATTTAAGCTCCAAGATTTAAAAGATTTAATGTGCAGTAGAACAGAGCTTTTATTTCAACATTACGTTCAGGAAATGAGAGGGAAAATCACAGACGTGACCCTTGTGCCCTAACATCACGCTGGCTAAATGATTCCCTGTAACTGAACTAAATGTGATTTTATATTTTTCAAGCAGAATCCATTAGACATATTTTATTTAACCACAGCTTTAAGACTAATGGCTCTTTGAACGGCAAGAGAGACAGAGAGATTCTGACAATATTTGGTTTGCTGTTATAAGACTGCATAAGCAGGCCGTCTCTAATTCATAGCCCTGGATACAGAGGTGTCGAGGAAAGCAAATACCCTTAACAACATACAAAGAAAAAACTCTCTCTCTCACACACACACACACACACACACACACACACACACACACACACACACACACACACACACACACACACACACACACACACACACACACACACACACACACACACACACACACACACACACACACAAAGAATAGGGATACATGAAGTGATATCACCTTCTTAAAATAGAAAGGGACAGCAGCCTATGACTGAATCCAATACACTGCCCTTACATTCTCAGAGGGATTGAGTCATAAAGTTTGCAAACTTCCCTCATGGTCACATGACCTCGAAAAGCTTTCAGGCCGAGCTGGATGATCCATCCACACCCCATAATGAAACCATGAAAATGTACACCATCACCTCAAACGCATTATGTCTACCGAAAGAAGCATTGTCTTGCAGAGTGAGGACTTTCAGCCTAGTGCTAAAATTTTTACTAGCTGTTTAAAAATGACTGAAAGTTCCCAGTGGCATGAGGAGAACAGCCTGCCTTCTGCTGTCTACTTGTCTCTGACCTCAGTCACATGAGGACAGGTTTACAGAGTTCAGTGTTGACAGCTCTAAAGACCGTCTGCAGCACATACTCAAACCAGCGAGGGATTGAGGAGGGAAAAACGTAAGAAATACAGCCCCTGGTGTATTTTATGAGCTGGCAGACTAACACTCATCTCCCTGGTCGGCTGCTGGCTCACTCGGCAGTAATCTTCTTGAAGCCTTGAACTGCCTTTTCCTCAGGTCCTTCCAGAAACATCCTAAATGCTCTTGCTATTTTTTTTTCTGGCTCTCCCAATCCATTTGCTGTCTCTGTCACAGACCTCATCCTAGCTTGTTTGTTCCGCAAGGGTGCTGAAGGCTGGCTCTGTGTCGAGGGACGGTTGTGCCTTCAGACTTTCCTGTCACTTGGAACAGTTTCACTTCATCACCTTCAGCCACCACCACTGCAGGGCCATTGTAGAACCCATGTGCTGGACAGGATTACCCATGAGGGCTTCAACCCATACTGTACACACACACAATAGCTTGACAAACCGCTAGAGAGCTTCATGCTGACATGACCAGCAGGGGAGTAACTAACTAAAAATAGTGATGCTACTAATTTAACTACATATTTCAGTAGCCTGAATGTACTTCAGCTGTTCACAATAGTGTAACTTGTCAGTAATAATCCTTCACTTTTGAAGCATTTAGAATCTGATTCATTTTAGCAATTCAGTCATTTAAGTGAATCATTTAAATTAATTAATTCAAACAAATGACTCACTGACTTCCTGCAAAGATGCCAGCCTAGATAAAGAAAATAATATTATATTTATTATTTCCAAAATAATATATTTCGTTAAATGCTGTTGTTTATCCATGTTTTTTTTATATATTATGTATTAATTATGTTTGTAATTACTTGTGAATAAATGAAATAGACAAAAACAAATTGTGTGAAAGGGATAAAACAAAATAAGTCTAACACATAAACAAATAAATAAAAATGTTAAAGTGTTAAAATGCATAAAATATAACAAGAATTAAATGTATAGCCGTGGCCAAACGTATTGGCAGTGACAAATTTTGTGCTTTGAAAAGTTTGCTGCTTCAGTTGTTGTGGTGTTGATTCACATTGTTTCAAGATTATTATGCAGAGTAACCAGATGCATATTGAATAATTGCAAAAAAATTATAATTGGCCAAAAAAAGATTGAAAAATTTACTTTACATATACTATTTTCTCATCCATTACGCTGGCCCTTTAAGAAATGTCACCGTCTGGAAGTTTCACAAGAGTTGTCTGTCAGCAGCGCGATTTCACAGCGTGGTTTTGGATAGTGTTCACACGGACGTTGTGTAGAATCAAGGCCACTAAAGTCCATTATATAACAAAATAGTGAGACATATGCATATTTATAGTAAGTTGTAAAGTCCTTCTCAGTGTTTGCTTATTCGGATGGCTGTGTATTTTGTGGATTGATGGCGATTTCTGTCGAGACGCAACTCTGTGTGGGTAAATCAAATCAACGCTATTCTCTCGAAGCGTAAATGATCTATCATCAATATCAGCGTAACATTAATGTTTTTGATTATTTTTGTGTATAATTTGATGTGAACCAGTGTTATTGATTTGTGGTAATTTTGTTTCCAAAATTTCCAAATAAAATAAATAAAATTTCCAAATTTGCCAACTAAATATAAGTGATATTGATAATCAAAACATGAAATCTGTATGAAACACATAAACAAATGACACAAAATGTGTAAATCCTATATGACTTTAATTTGAATAGCATATGATTCAATATAAGAACTTTAAATGATTTGTATATGAATATCAGTTATTTTCTACTAATACCAAACATTACATATTTTTGTCATGTAAAACTCATATAAGACTTTTTAAAGTATTCATATATGACGCAAAAATCCCATACAAGTTGTATGTGTGCTATTTAGTATGAAAGAGGCCATAATCGGTCTGATTTTGTATAAGTATTTTGGCTTAGATGAAACAGAGAAGGTAATTCCGGCCGATTTAAGTAAGGAAGATATATGGTTGCTGTATATGAACCATGTAGTTTTTTTTTTCATATGGGAAGGCAGACGGAGACGAGGATATATTTCCAAAACAAAGGTTTATTTGTAATTAAACACAGGATGGCAGAACAGGTAGCAACCATAGACTGTAAAAAAAGATGGACGACGCCCCTTCGCTTTCTTCCATTGGCGAGAAGTGAAGCCGCCAGTGTCCCGATATGGCGCTGACATATTGGTACTTGAGTCTGCGCAGCAGCGATCTCGGGACCAGACCTGCGCAGTGGTGAGCAGGGAGTAAAGCCGCGAAATCAACGCCCCGCGCTGACTCTCGCCGAATGCACTCTACACTTTTTTTAAGTGGTCTAAGTGTGCTCCATTCCTCTGTTCTGCTCAAATTGTGATGTCTGTTTATTGCAGTACGACAAGAGGCTTGTTAAAATAAAGCAAATACAATCTCCTCAGTCCTCCGAAGATCCCGAAGTCCGTTGGTGCTTCAGTGACTACTTCGCTCAGAGAACCAGTCAATCATGACGTCACACCACTGTTTTTATAGCATCATGTAACTAACTGAAAATAAACTTATTCTAAAAACAGACACTTTAACTTAAATCTGCGTGATAAAAACGACAGCAAATGACAGAAACCACTTTTGGAAAAAATATGTTTGAATTGTAATTTATTTGTTTAGTTGGTCTCACGTCCCGTTGATTAACACGGGGAGGCGGGGTTTATGACCTACATTAGGACCAGTCACCAGGGGGGCGATCGAGACACTTTGGCTTCACTTTTCAGAGCTTGTGCGGCATGCTTGGTAGCAACACACACTAAATAAGACGGAGATCGGACAAACACTGACTGAACAGATGGAACTTAAAAACAAACACAGATGACACTGATTAATTGAATACAGGTGATACAGATGATGATGATGACTAAACAGGTGACAGAACTGAACTGATAATGACAGTAACCATGGATACGAAGGAGTGGCGTGAAAAGAACAAAGGAGAACAGGAACCAATCAAAATACAAACTGAAAGTCCAAAGTCCACTGACACGTGACAAATACATTTGATTGTTCTATTTAACCCTTTCACACGTAAGTTTAAAATATTCTAACTGACCCCCCAGCGTGAGTTTTTCAAGGCGACCGTTATTTAGAACTTGTCACTTTAATGTTTCCATGGTGACGCGTCATTGCTTGTCACGTGACACAGCGCAACCACAACACAGCGCTGAATGAATGATGATCTGCTTTTATGTCATTTTCACTTTTTTATTAAAAATATTCACAAATTGATTAGCTATAGCATGAAACACTGATATTCCGATTGTCAAATATGTTCAAGTGGATGTGTTTTGATGTTTAAACACCTTTATAACGATCGCGTTAGTTTAGCTGTATGCCTGATGGGCGGCGCCATGTTAGTTTGTTTCACAGTTCAGAGAATCGGATCTGTTGGATTTACACGTCAATTCCTCCACTTCTCACGAATTGCATGAAAGTAAGTGGCCGGTGAACTGGGAGAAGAATAGGGTCAAATGTAAAGCTACTTACACAATGTGTATCTGATATGAATAAAACGTGTAGTCTTATTATATTGTAAAGGATTATTATTGCCGCTTCCATAGACATCAGTGTGTATTTTACAAACTCAAAATCATTGTTTTGCTAGTACTTGTGTGTAATTAAATGTCTGAAACCTAAAATAAACATTATGTGGTTGAAAACACTCAATAGTTGTGATATATGACAGCACTGAGTGGGTCCTTCTCTGGCTCAGCGTCAGCAAACGCGCGAAAGCACGTTTGAATTTAGCAGTTGATCACGTGATGCACTGACCGTTCTAATCACGGTATGATCGTACACTCCAGGGACCAGCCAAGACTAATCACACCGGTGTGATCGTACGTGTGAAAGGGTTAACACTTTACTTATATTTGACCCATTCATATTAGGAAGCTATGTCGCTCAGAGGTCCTCACGCCTTGTTTAACGTAGGTCTCACGATCACAAGCTCACCAGTTTCGGTCACCAAACAGAGGTAATTGCTATATACCTGAGATCGATTGCATTCACGCTTACACAATCAAAGATACTTTGGTATAGCTCCCGTGATTGCATACACTCGAAATTAAAGTGACGTTTACTTCAGTAGAGGTATGGCCACTACTACAGATATAAGTCAACTAACTTTACTTTGGATTGGCCATGCCATGGTTTCCCAAGTACACTTATCTAAAGTAACATTAAATTAAAACAGAGGTAAGACACACTCAGATTTAGGTTGGTCAAGCAGCACCTTTGCTGCCCTAAATGGAAATTCACTTCTTGTCTTTGCAAAACACGTACACTTGAATTAGTGCCAAATATAAGTCTGACGGAAAACTTGCGGTAAACATACAAATCCATTTAATCTACTTGGGAAAACAATTTCGGAGTCAGTCGGGATAAAATCAAATGTAACAATTTATTATGTCAGGTAAATGTATCATGCCAATTTCATAATCAGTTCAAAGATAATAAATACAGAACATCAAATGCTCTGGAATAAAGAGAGAAGATGTGAACCTGACATTATAAAATACATGATTTAACCCTAACCCAAACCTAACCTACCCCTAACCCTGCATACACTCCGCATCACAGGCTAATTTGAGTTAGAAATCGCCACGAACCTTCTTCAGCATCTCCCTAAATACTCAGACCAAGGTAGAAACCTCTTTCCAAATGTAAACATGAGTTCACAGTGGGAATTTGCATTAATCACCGTCCCAGACTTACTGGGGACAGAAATTTATTTACATGGGGGCACACCCACAGCAGTTAACAAGATATCTCTAAACTCTCCACACCTTACTACCTTTTTGGTTTACTGCTGTGGGAATGAGACCTTTGTACCAGTCGCACTGAGACATTTCAAATGATACCAAACATGTATAATACTGTATGATAATTGTTCATATTAAACCATATCGATTTTTGGGCGAATTCAGGTAGGGATGGGTGAAGGGAATGATGTGTACATTGGGAGGTGATCAACTCAAGTGTGTCATGTCTCGAATGGGGATAGTAATATAGCAAGAGAGTTTAAATGTTAATTCCTTTGTTTTCTCAGAGAGTAGCCCTCTCTTCCAGTTCTTCCAGTTTCTCCAGTCTTACAGTTTAAAACAATAGAAACCAACACAAATAATATAATCAAAATGATCCAAAATATCAGTTATCTAAATAACCTAAACCTTTGACAAATTGATGCATCTCAAAATACACCCATCTGCACTTTACCTAATATTTTCTTTAACAAACCTTGGTCAACCAGTTTCACCACACTGAGCATATCAGTTTGACTGGTGAACTGCACCAGCTAGATGAGCACCAAATTAGCACTAGTCATCATAAACAAGCCATAACCAGTAAATACATTCATGTAGACCTAATTTGATCTTTTTAGCAAGGAGAACACCATTTTTTGATCTCCTTCAAAAGAACCGTGCAAAACACACATTACTGTTCATTATCAAAACACCACAGTCTCCACAGGGAGGCTCTTAGACATCTCTCTGATGCTTCTCCTAAGAGACAAGATAGAACCGAACTAATGAAAAGGCATCAAGCCCAGAAATGAACTGTTGTTGTTCCAGTATATTGTTTCTACATGCTGTAGGTTTTAAACTACTAAATCCCACTTCACATTTCAAACAAAGAACACTCTTTCACCTCATGGCCTTTGCCTCGGTCTGTCTCTCTCAAGGAACTCTTGAGATTGACCTTGAAGGAACACCCTTCTGCAAAGCAGAGGTGAGAACTCCCCTATCACGCATGTACGGGGCAGGTCCCTAAAGAATGGTGGACAAGGAAAGACTATTAACTGCCAGAGAAGAGCAATAAATCTTTAGCAGAAACCTAGGTCATTTAAAAAAGCAAGGATGAAAAAGCTCTGCAGCTATTTGAAATAAGCTGATAAGCTTGAGGGATGATAGAAATTAGATGAAACTAAACAGCCATTACTTGAGGAGCCACTTGCCTCATTCTCCTGAAAAGTACAGGGTCAGCAAGATCTCCTTTAGTAATCTATGATTATACGACCATCTGAACAGATTAAATGTATGCCTTTATAATTGCCTAAAACAGTGCATCTAAAAACAATGTTGTTAAATATTCCACTAAAGCCTTGTGAGTAAGGCTCAAGTACCCCTTCATTGACCAAAAACATGTTCATTTTAATTCATTCATGGATATCATTTAGCACAATCATTAATATTACTTAAGTGGCCATTATGATGATTCATTTTTAAACTGTAGCTTATGTTTGGTTATCATTGTTTCAAAAAATAAAATAATAATAATAAAAAAAGATAATACAATAAAAAGTGGATAAATAATAAAATAAAATAAAATATGGATCAATAAAATAATAAAATAAAATAAAATATGGATCAATAATAAAATTTAAATAAATAAATAATAAAATAAAATAAACAAACAAATAATTAATTACCGCAGACTCACTAAGATTTGTTAGAAAAGTTTGGATAGTTCTGAGAACAATAATCTTTCCCAGAAAAAGAGCTAACAGCAAATTATTGATTTGATAACTAGATAACAGAGGTCACAGTCAATTGAAAGCTTTGTGTGGTGAAAAACCAGGCATGAAATATCATCCACAGATCATATGACAAAAAGTATCATTCACTTACTTTTCTTAAACACACGTGCGCACACGCACACACACACACGTACACGCACACAAACACACACACACACACACACACACACACACACACACACACACACACACACACACACACACACACACACACACACACACACACACACACACACACACACACACACACACACACATATACACACACACACACACACACACACACACACACACACACACACACACACACACAATAGTTAAACCTATTGACAGCATATGTCATAATTTCCCCTGAAACATCCTAAAATACAGCACTCTCTGGGGTATATGTTGGGAATAAGCTGTTAGACACTTGGTTAAACCAGGAATGAGATGTGACAGAATTCGCCATGCTTTGGCACAGTATATAAACTATTTATGAGGGAATGATATATGAAAGATGGCATCTTATAATAAATTTGCCTAATGGCTCATAACCGTTGCTTTCCATGTCCTTCATTGTAACTTGCAAATAGGATGTAAAGGAAATGCAATTTCAACTCCCACCCCTAGTACTGATTTGTATTTTAGCAGAACTTTATAAGACTGGCTCTTTAGAAGCCATTGTTGAGCAGCTTAGAGAAGATTAAAATTCTATCCAGCATTGCCTGCATGTTTCTCCGAGGCAGGTCTATTTTGGGCAGAGAATCAAACATCTAATCCTCCTTACAGTCTGAGAGGATAAAGAAGCCACATTTTAACTAGCTATGTCCAAACTACACTGAACGCTATATCCACCTCTTTCTTTCTGATTCTTTCTTGCCATCTATCCATGCTCTTATTCTCCTCTCTCTATTTCCACCCTCTAGTTGCTCTTGATACTGAAATTCTTCAGATTCAATCCGACGGACTTTAAGCGCAATTGGAAAGGAAAGGTCCGGCACTGAGCTGTTGTGTTCAATTCGACAAAGCATTTCTAGCAAACAATAACCAGACTTGGTCACAAGTCTTTTATCGCTGCCACACAGAGGTGGCAGCTACTCGACTCAATCCATGTTTGCAAAAGCCAGGTCAGTGTGCTAGATACAGTATTTTATTCGTAAAAAGGATTACATTTACAATAAACAGTGAAACTAACAGAGGCTGTGATTTTCATGAAAGACTTGGCTAAGACTTTCATCAAAGATTCCTGAAACATTTTTGTGGTTTCCACAAAACTATTAAGCAGAACAACTGTTTTCCGCATTGATAAAAATAAGAAATGTTTCTTGAGCATTAAATCATATGATTTGTGAAGGATCATGTAACAATAAAGACTGGAGTAATGATGCTGAAAATGTAGCTTCGTCATCACTGGAATAACTTACATTTTAAAACATATTATTATTATAAAATCATAATTTTACAATATTACTGTTTTGCTCTATTTTTAATCAAATAAATGCAGCCTTATAAAGGTGAGCATAAGAGACTTATTTCAGAAACATAAAAAAAATCTTGCCCCAAACTTTTGAATGGTAGTGAACTATCTATATGTTTACTCTGCAACTGCAAATGGTTAGAATGTTGCAAACAATTGAATTGGAATGGTGATATAAACAATACAATGTTACAGTGCAGTTACAATACATCAGCATTCCGGGAACTCTTGGAACACCTCTTGTCCAATCAAATTAGTGGACTGAAACTAAAAGTTTGTACAAAATCTTAATGACAAACCCTGGCACTAAGAAACTGGATAAGCAACTGGCAAAATGTAGCTGACCGCTCTCCAGCAAGCTATTGCCTAAGAGGGAACTTAGCCTGGGGAAGATACTCATAGAGCTAAGAGAATTCAGGAAGAAAAATAATGAAAAACCAGCGGACATTGAAGATTTTAACAATACAAACAAGAGGACTGAGGAAACTGAAGGTCATATCGCGGATGCCAAGGAACAAATACAACTGACAGGAGAGCTGCAAAAACTTCAGACTCTGCTTGAGGCTAGGCTAAAAGCTCAAGAGGGCAGGTCTAGACAGGATAATGTTTGAGTTTATGGAGTTCCAAAGGGAAGTGAAAATAGTTAATTGATCATTATGTTAATTGAAGATTTTCTGAAGGATGGGCTGGGACCCATTGATGGACCTATATTCAGAGGGTTCATAGAACTTTGGCGCCAAAACCTACAGAGAGTACAAAACCATGCTCCATTACCGCCAAATTCCTGAGTCTCAAAACTAAAGTTATTTTGGGACAGGTGTGGAGTAAAGGTGGGCTGAAATGAAATAATGCCCGATTTACATGTGACCATGACTTTCCCCCCTGATGTCCTAAAGAAACTAAAATAATATGCGCAGACAAAAACAGCATTGAAGGAAAAGAAGATCAGGTTTCAGACTCCATGTCCAGTGAAACTACGGGTATTCTACGAAGGTGAAACCGTACACTACAATTCTGCGGAGGCGACAAAGGATATGAAGGACAGGGGTCTTCAGGTGGATGTCATCTGACCACAACAGACACCACTTGAATGCCTTCAACACTGAGCTTGTACAACGATAAGGGGGCGAGGCAGTCCAGTGGAAACGAATACAACACCGGACTTTGTAGAGCAACTGAACATTTTCAGACAAAAATAATTGGCAACTGAGCTTGCATACTGATCGGTTGAACTGATGCATATGATCCCTTTTTATTTTGAATTTAGGAGAGAGAGTGGATATTATTAAAATAAATATGCTCCCGAGGCTTTTATATCAATTTCAGACACTTCTTATAAAGATTTCAGAAGAACAATTTGAAGATTAGGACAAATAGATTATGACATTAATCTAGTAAGGTAAAAAATAAAATAATAAAAAATAAAATTCCAGAATTAATTATAAAGCACAATATGTAAAGACAGGAGAGGTTTGGCCCTACCCTCTCTTAAAAACTATTATAACACTGCCGAATAGTTTACTGGTGCAATCCAAATTATACAGCTAGATGGAAACTGATCGAACTTTCACTTTTCTCTGAAGTACCGATTCAAGCAGTTATTGCTAATATTGATAAAATTGCTAACTGATAACCTATTAAGAATTCATATATCAATGATTTACTACTACTTTAGAAATATGGGCCACATTAATTAAACAAGTGTGAATTGAAAGACGCTCTAAAATAGCAAGATGTTGTGCATTTGATACAGACGCAAATAATATAAACAAAACTTTTAAGAAATGGATTAAGAAAGGAGTTACATAATACTATTCTAACAAACATTTTTTTTTAACCTTTCAATAATTTAAGAATCGGTTCGGTTTAAGAAATAACGACTTGTATAGATACTTTAAAATAAGACACTACTTCCACTCATCACTGAACAAGTAAGGGAATTGGGAACAAAATTATTTTGTGAAGATTCTTGTCTGCATGTAAGGCTATACTATAATTAGTAAGGTAATTGTATCATAATATATCCTGGGCATGTCCAGTTATTCTCCTATTTTGGAAAGAAAATAGGATAATAACTGGACATGCCCTGAATATATTATGATGATTTGCTACTTTTGAATTACAGCATCTCCAACACCCTGACCTTATTTCGCTATGGCACTTTTGAGCCAGGAAAATAAAAAAATAAAAATCGAATTACATTTTTCCAAGCAAATAACCTCCATTGGTCGGGGCCTGTATAGTTTCCATTTGGATTTACATTTTTTTAACCAAGCCTCTTCTAATATAATCATGTTTCCTTCCTTCTCCAATTTATTTCTGACATCGGAGGTAGATTTTGATTTATGATTTTGAGGACAGTGATACAATTACCTTACTAATTATATTATGAATTATAAATTATAGTACACTAATGTATTTGATGTATGTATTTTGAATGTAATTTATTTAATGCTCATAAGTATAATACAAATACATATTTATGTACAGTAAGCTTCAAGCATTATGTCAGTAAATATGGTAATGGTTTGTAGTATACTTACTGTAGTATGAAATAAATGTATTTTAAATACATTTTTGTATAGGGTTTTTTCACTAGGGTATTTATGAATGAAATTTAGATGGAACTAAACAGTAATGTCATATGCATATAAAGTATTGCAAATGCAAATGCAAAAAAAAAACCTAAAAAATCAAGCCATTTATTCCATAAATGTAATATTCTGTACTTCAAAGGAATTGTTCACATTTATAAATCTCAAGAGTTGTTTTTTTATAAGAAGTTTTGTGTTGGGATGCTTTCAATATGATGATATTTATTGTATTTTTCAGAGTCAATCCAAACATACAAAAATGCACAGTATGTGTAGAAAGAAGGGATTACTGTAGAGCAAAATTTCATTTAGTTGATGCTAAATGTGCAAATGTGGGAACCTCTGTTGAGCAAAAAATACAAAGCATTCCATGCATGCAATTCTATGTTATTCTGATCTTCATAAAATCATAGTGTTCTCATTAACAGTAACTATCTTTTTATTATTACCATATTTTTTCCTATATAGGAGTCAAAAATACAATACAAAATTGTAAAAGGAACTGGATACACTCAGTTTACCTGACTTCCTACAAATTTCATAATAAATGTGTAATGCTTAGAGAACCCAAATAAATTACAATTAAAACAAACAAACAAACAAACAAACAAACAAACAAACAAACAAACAAACAAACAAACAAACAAACAAACAAACAAACAGGGTTCAGTACAGTGTACCGAAATAGCAACTTTTCACATGTTTAATTGAAAGGAATAATCTCTGATGTCTGTTAGGTAATTACCATTTCTCTAAGTTTACAGATTCTTTCATTTTTTTCCATAAAAGAGCCCCATTGATTCTTTTTGATTTTAAAGAAAAGGTAAATATTTCCGTTTTGGATATTTCAGTTACAAATGCTTTTCAGTCTTCTAAAGTGGGTGAAGTAGGTTGAAGTCATTTACGAGTAACAGCCTTTTTAGCTGAAACCAGGAATATATACAATATGTATGTATAATTAGTTTTGTGTAAATCTTGGTACCCAAAATATAACACATTAAACTGGAATGGAATTTTAACTTTTAATGTAAAAAATTTAATCCTATTTCATACTACAGTAAAGTAAGTATACTACAAATCATTACCATATTTACTGACAAAATGCTTGAAGCTTACTGTACATAAATATGTATTTGTATTATACTTAGCATTAAATAAATTACATTCAAAATACATACATCAAATACATTTTGGTACATTTATTTTTGCTACACTGGGGAACTTTCCAACAAAAAACAAAAAAAACTTTTTTGAACAAAAGTTCGGTATTATTTTCTGATAAATGAGAGTTCTAGAATTATTAAACTCAGACTCAGAATTTCTTTCCCGGCTAGTCATCAGAAAATATTGGTGTGCCAGAAGGACTATACATTAATGTGCATCCCAATGTAATATTAAAATTACCATTGAAGCATTTCATTTGTGAATAAATATTTCAGAGCTGAGGTTTAAGAGAACACACATACAGTACTATGCAAAACGTCCTCGGGTTACGACTGTAACCCTTGTTCCCTGAGAAAGGGAACGAGGACTGCGTCGAATGACACTTTGGGGGAACGCCCCTCAGCGTAGCGCCTCTGAAGTATGAATGAAACTAAGCCAATCTCTGATTGGTGTTGCGTCATGACGTAATGTGTGACGGCATACAAGCGGAAGCTATAAAGGACGCCGGCACACATGAGATGTCAGCTTCTGTGATGAAGCAAGCGCTCCCAGGCAGGGGAAGGCGTGGCGAAGGGACGCAGTCCTCGTTCCCTTTCTCAGGGAACAAGGGTTACAGTCGTAACCCGAGGACGTTCCCTTTTGAGGGAACTCGGAGTGCGTCGAATGACACTTTGGGGAAACGAGTACCCACTATGCCACAACGCGCCCTGCCTGTCCTAGTGTGAAGCTGCTCACAGGCACACTTAGGACGAGAGCACGAGAGTGCCAGGCGTAGACGGGATGTCCAGACTGTAAAACCTAATAAAGGTGTGGGGGCTGGCCCATCCTGCTGCATCGCAGACCTCTTGAATTGGGGCCCCCGAGAGGAGGGCTCTAGAGGAGGCAATGCCTCTGGTTGAATGAGCCCTCACGGCCAAAGGTGAAGGCAGATTGCGCACCTGGTAGGCCAAGGAAATAGCATGGACAATCCAGTTGCTGATGGTCTGTTTGGAGGCGGGAAGATCCTTCTTGGGCGACCCAAAACACACCAGCAACTGGTCTGACTTCCACCATGAAGAGGACCTCTGAATGTAAATTTTTAGAGCTCTGACAGGGCAGAGTAGATGAAGTCTCTCCTCATCCACCGTCACGTGAGGTGGAGGATGTAAAGCCTGCAGAACCGTAGCCCGTGCCGCATTAGATGGCACCTTAGGCAAATAGCCCGGCCTAGGATGTAGGATGGCTTTAATGTCGCCTGGAGCAAACTCCAGGCACCCGTTAGATATAGAGAGCGCCTGGAGATCTCCTACCCTCATCAGAGAAGTAATGGCCAACAGAAAAAACACCTTAAGGGAAATGTTCCTGGCCTCAGCCGACTCCAGTGGTTCGAAGGGGGCCTCGGGCAGCCCTGGAGAACCACTGCCAGGTCCCATGTGGGAACCCTGGTACGAGCCGCAGGTCTCATCCTCCAAGCCCCATGGAGGAAACGTACGACCAACTGCTGTCTCCCCAGAGGCCCATCACCCAGAGGAGCGTGGAAAGCCGCAATGGCAGCCACGTACACCTTGAGTGTGGACGGGGTAAGACCAGCTGAAAAGCGATCTTGGAGGAACTCCAGAACTGAAGCCACTGGGCAGTTAACTGGATCCACCTCACGCTCTCAATTGGTAAAGACATTCCACTTTAAGCCATACAGTTTTCTCGTGGAGGGAGCTCTAGAGCTGAGTATGGTCTCCACTACTCCAGCTGATAGTCCGGCCTCTAGGTACTGTGCCCCCTCAGGGGCCAGACCCACAACTTCCATAGCTCGGGCCGAGGGTGAAATATTGAGCCCTCTGCCTGTGTCAGCAGGTCCCTCCTGAGGGGAATCTCCCACGGAGGGCCGTCTAGGAGCGATACAATGTCTGAGAACCATACTCGGGCCGGCCACAACGGGGCTACCAGCAGTAGACTGATCCCGTCGCGACGGACCCTCTCTAGAACTCCAGGGAGCATAGCGATCGGGGGAAATGCATACTGACGCAGCCTCGGCCACGTCTGCACCATGGCATCCAACCCCAGTGGGGCTGGATGAGTGAGGGAAAACCACAGTGGACAGTGGGCCGTCTCTCGAGACGCGAATAGGTCCACTTCCACTATGCCAAACCTCTGAGATATTGACTCCACCACCTCGGGGTGGAGTCTCCATTCCTCGGGCCTCAGCCCCTGTCTCGACAGGATGTCTGCCCCCTGATTTTGACTCCCTGGGATGTAGGTTGCTCTTAGAGATAACAGTTTCCCCTGGGACCACAGGAGGATCTGATGCGCCAGTCTGCATAGAGGGCAAGACCTTAGCCCCCCCTGATGGTTTAAATAGGCCACTACCGACATATTGTCTGACCTCACAAGGACATGATGAACTTTGAGGTCTGGCAGGAAGCTCCTCAGAGCTCGGAACACCGCCAACATCTCCAGGCAGTTTATGTGCCAGGAGGAATGATGGTCCTGCCATAGGCCTGTCGTAAAGCGGCCGTCCATGACCGCGCCCCAGCCCGTGAGGGAGGCGTCTGTCGAAACGGTTTTACGGCGACATGACGCTCCCAATACTGGACCTTGGGACAGAAACCAAGCTTTTTTCCACATAGATAGGGAACGTAAGGCATCTGCGCGTAACCCTGATCATGCGGAACGGGTTTCCCCTCGGGGAGAACCCCTTGGTTTTCAACCACCACTGGAGGGCCCTCATGTGCAGCAGGCCAAATGGAATAATGTTGGATGCTGCTGCCATGAGCCCCAACACTCTTTGAAAATGTTTCACAGTAATGGCTTGGCCTAGCTCTATCCTGGACACTGTGGCCAGAATTGACTCGATTCGTGCAGGAGACAATCGTGCCCGCATCGTGACCGAGTCCCACACCACTCCCAGAAACGTGGTTCTCTGGGCTGGTGTCAACACGCTCTTTTTCGTGTTGAGTCTCAACCCCAGGCTTTGAATGTGGGCGAGGACGACATCTCGATGCCGAACCGCCAGCTCTTGTGACTGGGCCAGAATCAGCCAGTCGTCAATATAATTGAGTACCCTGATGCCCTGGAGCCTCAGGGGTGCTAGAGCTGAATCCATACATTTGGTAAATGTGCGTGGGGAGAGAGCTAGGCCGAACGGAAGAACCCGATATTGGTACGCTTCGCCCCCGAAAGCGAACCTCAGGAACTTCCTGTGAGATGGAAGGGTGGATATGTGGAAGTATGCGTCCTTTAGATCTATCGTGACAAACCAATCCTCGGACTGAATTTGACTCACGATGATGGGAATAGTGAGCATCTTGAACCTGAATCGCCTCAGAGAACGATTCAAGTGTCTGAGATCTATAATCGGACGCAACCCCCCATCCTTTTTGGGAACTATAAAGTAGCTGCTGTAAAACCCGGACTCCCTGTTTGGTGGAGGAATAAGTTCTATAGCCTCCTTTACCAGCAGGGAGTTTACTTCCTGTTCCAATACGCGACCCTGCACTGGGTCGACTGCAGTCCAGACCACCCCGTTGAACCTTGGTGGGCGTAAACTGAACTGCAGCCTGTACCTCTTTTGAATAGTGTGCGAAATATTTGTGAGATTTTTCCATGCATCGAAATATTTTACCAAAGTAACCAGGCTCTCGAGCCTGGCTTCGGGTACCAATCGGGATTCGTTCTCGACCCCCTGAAGCGGATCTCCGGCAGGGGTTCGACTGAAAACGATTCTCGATGGGCGGACGCGATTGTTGCCTGGCCGCAAGCCTGTGGGGCGGACAGTGCAGCGCGCGTTCGCTGGAGACCGATGCGTCCCGAAGCGCACTTGGCGGCGGGAAGTCGACATCGATTTCCTGCTGGCTCCGCGGAGGAGGCAACCTCGATCTCTCCGCCAGGGGTGCGGCTGCCCGCAGAGGACCTAGGCTGGCTAGGACTTCTTGGATGAAGCTTTTTTAGCCTGCAGGACAGCCCTCAGGTCGCCCTGCTGCTGCTGAGGCTTCGCCTGAGAGCGTCATCTATGCCCCCAGGCTCCTTGAGGAGGGGCTCTAGACGCAACACTCTCCTTTTGCGCCTGTCTGTAGGCGGAGGAGCTGGAGGCTGGCTGCGGCTGCCCACTGGGGGCAGGCTTCTTCGGTTTTGAGCGGCGAGGGAGGTATTGTCTGAAGGCTGCAGACTGCTTTTTCGCCTCCTGAAACCTGTCGACGACGGTGTTGACGGCGTCGCCGAACAGGCCAGAAGGCGAAATCGGGGCATCAAGGAGGAAAGCCCTGTCTTTCTCCTTGATGCCCGATAAGTTCAACCATAAATGTCTCTCCGATACCACCATTGCCACCATGGAACGGCCGATAGCGCGGGCCGTTTCTTTGGTGACTCGGAGAGACAGATCTGCAGCCTTCCTCAACTCCGCGATATCATCGGGAGTTGGACCCTCGCCCTCATCAATATCCCTTAGAAGGTCGGCCTGGTACGCTTGGAGAACTGCCATGGTATGCAAACTCGCACCAGCCCGACCCTGAGCCATATAAGCCCTGCCCACTAAGGAAGATGCATCTCTGCAGGGCTTAGTGGGCAGCACCGGGGTTTTTAGGGACGATGCCGACTCAGGAGATAAATAAGTGGCCAAAGGTTGTTCCACCGAAGGCATCGTCCCATAGCCGTTCTCTCGCGCCCCCATGATGTTCCTATAATTTAATATTGGGGGGTTGGTCACGTGAGAAGAATGTGGTCTGTTCCACGATTTACACAACTCGTTGTGTAAACTCGTTGTGTAAATCAGGGAAGAACGGAAAACCCCGGTGACGAGGCTGTTCTCTGTGCTGGAGAAAGCGCTCGTACAACTTGCTTTTCACTGGCGCTTCCTACCTTTCATGTGGCCAAATAAGATTTAATTTGGCCACTGCACGAGAAACAACCTCCACCAGCTCCTCATATGCGGGGACATGGGGTGGCGAGTCATCCCCAAAAGCCCCGCCTTCGATGCTGAGCACGTCTACTTCCTCGGAAGGAAGGAATGCGCGCGAGGTGGGAGAACCCTGGAACTGGCAGAGGAATCCTGAGAATGTGCCTCGGCAGTCTCAGGATCCCCTGTCAGATCCATCTGCGAGCCCCATGAAGAGCGTCGCCCCGCACCACGGGGCTCGCGAGCCTGGCCATCCTCATTAAAAATGGCCAGGAGGGAACGCAGCACACGGCTCGATAAAGCTTCACAATCCTCGCAAGCCGCCCCCTCGAGAGCTGCGTGCGCGTGCTGCATTCCCAAACAATGCACACACAAACGATGTGTGTCCCCACCCGTAATATAGCGAGGGCAGGGATGCACACAACGTCTGAAACTCGCACTCGCCATGATAGATAATATATATATATATGTGCTTGTGTAACTGACAGACAACAACAAATAAGACATACAACAACAGAGAGCGCTTGCTGAAGAACAGAAAGCTGACATCTCATGTGTGCCGGCGTCCTTTATAGCTTCCGCTTGAATGCCGTCACACATTACGTCATGACGCAACACCAATCAGAGATTGGCTTAGTTTCATTCATACTTCAGAGGCACTACGCTGAGGGGCGTTCCCCCAAAGTGTCATTCGACGCAGTCCGGGTTCCCTCGAAAGGGAACCATCTCAATTTGACTCAGTCCATTTGAATTTATGGCCCTGGAGATTCTGTTCTCATAACAGTAAGGACAACAACCGTAAGCGTTGTGTTGACCCTGTTTTGCCGTTGTCTGAAATTAGTTATTTTAGTTTGTGGTGTAATAAGTGACAATGTCATCCTCAACCCACATTCCACTCCAAGGTAGTTT
Source organism: Siphateles boraxobius (assembly GCF_051911475.1). Classification (NCBI taxonomy): domain Eukaryota; kingdom Metazoa; phylum Chordata; class Actinopteri; order Cypriniformes; family Leuciscidae; genus Siphateles; species Siphateles boraxobius. The sequence continues at coordinate 10,938,826 of NW_027509193.1, forward strand.
TTAGAACAAGCTCATTCCCCAAAATGGCAAAATTATTTTCACTTGGGGTGATCACATGGTGCTTTGTGTCCTTTGTCCAACTCCTTCATTGAGATCTTCAACGTCCTTATCATTTTTTCTTACAGTGGTCAGTTCTTTGAGATCATCTGAGGATAGTGGCAGCACCGTTGGTAATGTGTAACCCTGCTCTAAGAATAGCCTTTAACACACAAGAACACCGTGCACACGCACATGTAGCGGTGTGTTCCACACGCTTCTCCTCTGTCCACTGGCCTAGCCTGCGCTGAGACAAATGGCTTGATTGGCTGGTGCCAGGCGCAGTGTTGTCTAAAGCAGTGGGCTGTTCGAGCATAAACCCGGATCCTGCCATAAAATCTCCACAACGGGCTGCTGAGCCACAGGCACTGGAGATCACCGGCCAACAAAGGAAGGATGATCTTGGAATACAAAGGCTAGAAATCCTGGGGATTGATGCCAGCCTGCGCTGGTTGAAAGCGTGAAGCTAGTGTTATCCCACAGCTCCATCTGATAGTTTTAGTCTTCAGGGATTTAAATCTGAGAGCCAGAGGTACTATAAAGTATTTTTATTAAATGTTATATGGGTTAATAGACCTCCATGTAGCTTATGATACTGATCACTGATTTCACTGCACTCTTGAGCCTTTAAATTTTCTTTTTCTCTTTCAAAAAGATTTGTTTCAATTAAAATGCATGACAATTAAACCCTCAGCTACAAGATTTTCCAGCCTGCTATATTCCAATTGATCCAACTATTGCAAATAACAAAAATATAATTGAAAAACATTGTCAGCTAAAAGTTTGCAAGAGTGCACATTAAACTGACACCAAAAATGTGCAAAAAACGAAAAGAAAATTCAAATAAATGACAAATATACTTTTTTACATTTTTAAACAGCGGTAGAGAATAAAATTTGTGAATGAAAGGGATACAAATTAAAAACTAAAACTGAAATAAATGAATGGCTGAACATGAAAAATGCAGTCAACATTATGCAATGATAGATTATAAATTAATGAATAAATAAATACACAATACAATTGTCACAGTTGTGTTTGTTTAGTTTGTTTTCATTGGACTTGTCTGCCTGTCATCACGTCACGCGTCATCTTCACTGTCATTATCAGTTCATCTGTGTCACCTGTGTTCAGTTAATCATCGTCATCTGTGTTTGTGTAAGCCTATAGTGTGTGTTGCTGCCTGTTCTGCTATCATTTATCATTAAACCTTCGTGTTGGAACTATATTCTTGTCTGCCTTCCTGCAACTTCACGTGACAATACATTTTGTGTAGTTTTCAGGGTTCGTACAACTTTTCCAAGGTCAAATTCAAGCACTTTTCAAGTACTTTCAAGGTCCATTTAAAAAAAAAATTCCAGCCCCTTACACCACTGTAAATTACATACCAATACATAGTCAAAATTATTATTTAGTGTTTTTATCACATTAAAAGAGATAATGCTATAAACAGGCAAAATTGTGTTTCTTAATAGCAGAAGGACCAGATAATTAAGCAAATCACAAGTTTTTTTTTTCAAAATGTATCACTGTCTAGATAATGCCTATGAATAAAACTTTTCCTTATATTAATGTCCAAATATTGCTTCCCAGATAATATGATCTTCAGGCTGTAAAATTTCAAGGGCTGAAAATATGAAGACTTTTGAACAGAAATATTTTACAGACCTTGGTTTTGGGACACATTCTTGATATAGGTTTGAACAAAATCTGAGATAGTGCAACAACAACCTTCAATTTTAACCCAGAAGACTGACAGTGCACAGGCACCTGCCTGATAAATAGCCTTTATTAATTGGGGGGAAAAAATATGCCAAGACATATACATTTAACTACTGGAATAGAGCAGTGTAAATATTGCATAAGACCATCCTCAACCTTACAGTAGGCTACTTGTATGACACTCCATCTGACACGATTTCTGTTCAGCAATCAACGATTGTTGTTATGCACTGGGCTAACATTTGCAGGTTTTAATTTGCGGGTAGTTAACGTTACAGTTACTGTTCTGTAACTTTGGCTATGTTCACTACATATTCCACAAATGAACATGCTATAAAAGACATGCAATACTAACATTACATTATCACACCAAGTACTTTCAGTCACTAATGGCCATTTCAGACAGGATGCAGAATGTGTTGCGCTATGGAACCCATTTATTTCGATGGCTTGCATCCGAGGACGTTTTGTTGACCAAAGCGGAGCGCAGATTTGGCGAGCTTGAGCGCACGCCACGGTCAAAGTTAATAATAGTTCAACTTTTGCCGCTACGCTCTGTGATTACTACCTGCGTGGCCAATAAAAATGTGGCATCCAAACAAGCGTGGACATTTTTGCTCTGGCCATCGTAGCGCAAATCACTCTGTATCTGAAGGGCTACATTTTCAAGGAAGCATTTTCAAGGATTTTAAGCACCCGTACGAACCCTGAGTTTTCATTTACACGACAATGGGACAATTTTTTCGACAATTTGGCAGCCTAAAAATGCAAACTTGTGAAAACGAGTTTCAAATAGCAAGTTTTTCAAACCGATACCATCATTGTCTCTGTGTAAACTACAAAAAATGTGAAATCGTAAAAACGGTGACGTAATGCTCATGCGTATTACGTGTTCAATCTAAAGCCATTTAGTGTTTCTTTACAAAGTGACATCATCAACTAGTGGCCTGGCAAGCATATTACAGCGTTTTTTTATTGTTGTTGTTTTTTTCGCGGATCCGTGTGAATGGGGATCGTGTTGACAATGTTGTCATCTGTACCCAAAAAACGCTATGTTTTTAGTAAATCTTTCTCGTGTAAACGTGGCCTTAATTTGCCTCGCAACCTTAATTTGCCTCACACATGCAATTTAAAGGATCTTAAAATACAAAAAAAACATTTTGTATTCTAACAATTGCCAAAAGTAACATTCAACTGTGATTTAAACTCATTGGTGAATCATTGTCAATTTCTCTTTTTTATAATTTCAGCAATAAACCAAACTGAGAAGACTGACTCTACTCACTACATGAAAATAAACTCAAAAGCAACTGATTTGTATTTCCACTGCACAAAATTACCAAATTACTTTTGTATGGCTTGTGTGTTTTTTTCTTTACTCCGGGATTTGATCAGCTTTCAGCTTCCCCTCCATCTAAACCTAAAGGGGCTGTCGGATGAGGTGTCAATGCATTGTCTCGCTGTGATTTTAGACTTCTCAATCCAACAAAGTATCATTCACCTGCTCCTGACAGCTTTAGTGCCAAGCTACAGATCACCATGACCATATGGCCTGGTATGGGATGCCAAGCAGGAGAAAGAGAATAAGAGAGGAAGGCAAACAGGATTGGTGGAGGATAAAATACTCCAACTAAATAATTTTAATGACATTTGTTTACATTAACACATTTTAAATGTCTGCATTCGTCAGCCAATGTGGGTGGAACACTGTACTACGATATCAGTCTCAGTCTCGGGATGCATTCCCAAGGACAGCCCACAGTTCTTTCAATGTTGCACACACACAAAAAAGCACTTTCTCAATCTGGCAAACTCTAATCTGCGTGGATGACTTTACAGAATTTTGATACAGATTAAGCATAAATGTATCATTAAAGTATGAATTTTATTTATAGTCATGCAATAGTTTTGTGCAATAGACAGACTAAAATGTAAGTCTTTATTCACTGATAATCATAATTAAAGTCTTAAAGAACTGAAACAATCTACGAGCTAATCATTCAGATTTTAGTGGAATTGGATCAAATGATTTATTGAAAAAGTCTGAATAATAAGGAAGTTTCAGGTCGGCAGGATATTTAAATGCGTTTGAAAGAAGTCTCTTATGCTCAGCAAGGCTGCATTTATTTAATTAAAAAAATGTTAAAACTGTAATATTCTGAAATATAATTACAATTTAAAATAACGTCCTGGTTGCCTATGCAACCCACCGTTCCCTGAAGGAGGGAACGGAGGACGTAGTCGACGGTCGACTGAATGGGGATCTGGCTAGATAGCCTATCCTCTTCGAGTACTATTGAACGAGCCAATGTATTTGGCGTGCGTGATTCGCATCACACACTCCGCCCCCGCGGCGCGGGTATAAATACGGAAGTGGATGCACGCACTAGTTGCTTTTCGCTGAGGAGCCGAGAGTAACCCGGGGTCAGCGGTGGTCCAGTGGTATTGGCAAGGGGACTACGTCCTCCGTTCCCTCCTTCAGGGAACGGTGGGTTGCATACGCAACCAGGACGTTCCCTTTCAGTCGATAACGTCAGACGTAGTCGACGGTCGACTGAATGGGGATAACCTTTGAAAACACCACTAACGCTGCCACCTTCCAGTGCCTAAACCAAAGCCTCCTGATGCCCCGCAAATTTAAGGCGGGGAAGGACAGGGCTTAGGCCAGGGAAGTCACTGCTGTTCCTACAGGACCACTGGGAAAGCGTTCCCCGTACATTGGAAGGAAGGGACGCTGCGGAAGCCATATCCAACCCAGAGGTAGGTAACGTGGAAAATACACATATGAACTGGGCGGAAACCGGGCAGTCTAACATATCGAATGTCACTGGGGTGGCTCCAGCCTAAGACGGTCTGATGGTTTCCGGGTTCTATGAAGCCAGTCCCTCAAAACTACGCAATGGGCTCAGATTGGTTAGCTGGCCCGTTGTGTTGTGGTTTGCTAACCGACTAGTGCATGTTTTCCGGAAACGTCACGCCCTGTACCTTTACCGGTAGCCTAGTTTGTGCTTTGGTATATTATAAACGATGTCGTCAATAAAACCACACCAATTTTAACCCGAATCAGACCCAGAGAATGTTAGTGAAGATGATCGAGCAGAACCTGTTCAAGAACGGCTGTTAAACGACGTTTCAGAAAGGTTTGTTTTTTGTTGTCTCATTACTTTTTAGATACACTGTTATTTAATTGTACTAATTATTATAGTATTACAAAAAAATAAGCTTCATAAACAAGAATTTCATATAATCGTTCTAACAAATTATATTACAGTCCTCAAAGGGATTTTTTTTTTGGTAAAGACTGCGGATCTATAGTGATCGTTACTGACTGTATTGCACGGTTACTTTTGTATTTTTAGAATGATTGTAGCCAAATATCTGTCGACAGAACTATTAACCCAAAACGAACACTAAACATTGGCTTTACTGCAGTAGCCAAATCAAACACAGAACCATGTTTAGCATGCCTGCAGATAAACAAGCGATAAACAATACATAAAAGCTCTAATCAAAGAATAATTTACTCTAATTCCAAGTTCGCTGTTGAGATTAAAAAAGAGTTTGTACCCAGCAAGCAATAGCCGTCATTTCACCGTCTCGGTTAAATATAGACCCGATATAGTCCGGCTATGTGTAACCCACTTCTAGACAAAATAACATTGAATCTGGTTAAATGTATTTTTTTCCAAAATAACTTGCAAAATGTATGATATTCCATGATGTAAGCAAAGTCAACTGTGATTACAAGGTGTTTGGTTTCATTTATTTGACATGTTCTATGACTGGGCAGTGCGTAGACACGATCTAGATCGTAAAGTCAGCCTGGCTATTTGTAGCCCACTTATAGTCGAAACTGATTAATTGTAGTATTAATTAATTGTTGGGCAGGCAACGCACGAGATGGTTGATATCTCATCATGTTCGCATTGGTAATAATATCTACAAGGTGCCAGTGTAATTTCATGACATGGTCGATCTGTAGTCACGATTTAGCTGTGAATTGGACGGGCTATGTGCAGTCTGCTTTTAGCCCACCGGCGAGATCGAGGCAATCAGTGGTCTATAACGGCCCTGATTTAGACCAGCGATTAGTAGGCCTATAGCCAAAATAGTCTTAAAATTGTTTACATGTTTTTCGCCCACATAGCTTCATGTTTGCTGCCACACATTCATAAAAAATCTACGATATTATTTGACTGTCTTTCATTTTAAATTAAATAAAATTGCAATTACATTTCTCAACCGCTAGATGACAACAGCCCTACTGAGACATACTGGCAACGCGAGACTTTATAGTCGCGATCGCGTGACAAACACATTTGCACCATTTTTGAAACATTTTAAACGAGCCAGAGCATTAAATTGCATTCAGCAGCTGTCGGTCGAAGAGAACAGGTAAAAGACATTTCTACTTTTGTCTTGTAAGTGTCTGTGTTTTCGTTTTGACGTGTGCTCATTTTTTAGCTAAATTATTTGTTATCATTTGTTGCAATCGTGACATTTTAGTGGGTAGCAGTTTATCATGGTACGTGCACGTGTACTGTAACCCCATGTTTCCATGTGCCCTTAAACTCGAATTATCTGAATCCAAAGGTGTAAACATGAAACATGTGCAACCTATTATAAAGTGTTATGAAAGCCACGAATATATTTTACTCTTTTCTTTAGATCATTATGATATCAAAATAGCATTTCCCCACTAAAGCTCTCATCTTTGACAAAGTCAATCATTGATTTGAACTATAATATTAAAATTTTCTGAACAATGGCTTGTTACATACAGAGAGAGCATAAGCTAATAGAGTAGAATAATATTTGTTATTGTACAAGAACCATAAGATGAAGCATAAATTACAAATTATTGGCTATATAAAGTTAACAATTATAAAAAGTATCCAGCAGTATATCAATAATGCAAATAGCTCAGATGTGCATTAAAACCTAAACAGACACACACACACACACACCAGTACAGGTGAATATATTAATCCATGCACACTTGAGGTTAAACTCAACAATGCTTTTCTTGTGCAAATTATTTTTTTTCTTATTTGGCAGATGCCGTGATGACCAACTTCCCAGCAGCAACAGAGTTTTATTATCTTAAGTTGTTGATGTTCCATTATTTAAAATCATTTTATATTGTATTTTTATGTTTTGATTTGGTAATTTTTATGTTTTGATCTTTTTGTAAGTTGTTAATGTTTTTTTCTAAATAAAACCTTAATTTATTTGGATGGATTGTCATGAGAATCTGTTATATTTGAGTGAAAAGAATCCTTTAGCCATTATTTTGTTGTCTATTACATGTATATGCAGTTGTTTAATAGCTGTCTAGTTGATGTAGTCTATTCTTGGGCTACGTTTAGACGTCTATTAGATTTTCACTGACAGCCCAAATTCAGCCTCGTTTTAGCCTAGACCCATATTCACTGTCTATTAGACGTATATATGTAGTCGTTCAATAGCCGTCTATTTGATGACTAGTCTATTCTTGGGCTATGGTTAGACGTCTTATTCTTGGGCTCTGGATAGACGTCTATTAGATTTTCACTGACAGCCTAAATTTAGCCTTGTTTTAGCCTAGACGTCTGGGCTGTGTTTTGACGGCTATTAGACGTCTTTTAGACGCAAAATTGCTTGCTGGGTAACGTTAGGTGTTTTTCGGATAATGTTAAGTATGAATGAGCATTTAATAAGCTGGTTTGCAGAGCCAAACAGTGTTGTCATTTGTTTACTTCCTTGCTACAACGTACATTTAACAATACAAACTATTACAGGAAAACACATCGACGAAAAATAAATCATACTTACAGATTGTGGCCTGTAAACAACAGCTTCTGTTCGTAAAGTTGGAACTGCTCCATCTTTCAGCACAAGCCGTTGTGCGAATCCTGGACTGAACTCGCCAAGATTGTGGAAGCTTTCCTCCGTAAAATGTGCAGCACAGAGAGTGAGATTTGGGTAATAATTAACCATTGATCCCTAACTCCCGCGAACCTAGGAAGTCTTAACAAAGTGGACCTGCAATCCGGGCACTGATGAAAATAACAGCGTTTCGACGACATTGCGGTGGCAAAAACACTCCTATACCACAATAACACTTCTCCAACGCAATATAAAATGGCCTCGCCCCCCTTATTCAGTATTCTCGGAAGAGGGGTTTATTGGGGTTTGCTGACGTCAGCAACCCTGGAGGAATGTCGTGTAGTCCAAAACCGGCTATTTGCCGTAGTCCTTAGAAATTGATTTCTTTAAAAGCAAATATCTCCGGTTGCTTTGAACTTTGAGCGCTGTAGCTTTGCAGATGTTGTTTATGCTCAAACAGCAATATTACACACTAACTAAAGTTAGAAAAGTGAAATCGTGTTTTACCACCCCTTTAAAAAATGTAGTCTGTTCCTCACTCAAAGCTATCATATGGCTTCATATGAGCACACATGTCATATGAAACATTTCCATTACACTTTGATGGTATCTTTTGTGTCATTTTGGAGCTTGACAGGAGAACGAATCGAGTATAAACACATTTCAGAGCAAGTGTGCGTTTGCCAGAGCGCATGAGTCAAAGATGGCTTAACTCACAAACAGTTACCTGTAGACAGAATCCCCTATCAAATGCTAATTCAATTTATAAAGAGATTTTTATAAATTTAAGAGATTTTATAAGAGATTTTAAATAAGAGATTTTTTTTTTTTTCTGTTACAAAAAAAAAAAAAAACATGACATAGAAACAACCGATATATTTGATTCAATTTATGACCTAGAAAGAATAAAGAGAAAAAAAGCATTCACAATATATGACTACAGGCAGATGATAATCATCCCATATTAATGCAATTCCTCTCTACCAAAAACTTAACACATAGTAATTGTTCCTTACAGGCATATGCACTTTTAGCCAGGATCAGTGCCATCCTCACAAGGACATCGTTTGTCAATATCTTGCTGGCCTGCGATTCAAAAACATCAACATCACTACTTCGAGACATGCAATCCCCTACACTTAAAATACTCAACCCATCCTTCCCATCTACTGTTCTGAAACCAGTGTGTGACTCATGGGTGCTAAATTGGAAAAGGTGAAAGAAAACAACTCTCCCCATCTATCTTGGGTTGGCTTAAACGGCCAGGAAGATGTACGGGGGAGGGTGTCACTTTCTTTTTTTTTTCGCACAGTGATGATGATCCATCTATCTGCCCACAGAAAGCACGCTCCTGTCTCTTCATCTGCTTTAATGACTGGTCTGCCTGCCGAGGATGGCTCATATGCACATGCCGTCGTGTATGTGCAATTAGTATGTGTTTGATTAGTTGCATGCATAATTAGCATGCAGAAGGTTTGTCGTGGGCGACAATAAATTGAGCAAATATGTCTGCGTGTGAGCATGCAATTTGGTTTTTAACCTCGGCTGTGAGTCTATTGATTGGCTCCCTGAAAGTCTTCAGCATTGGGGACTTCTGTGACGTGATTGGTGGAAAGGGAGAGTGTTTCTCAGTTAAATTAAATTGACATTAATTAATGAGCTCTGCGACCCAAAACCATAAAGATCATAAATGACTTGCAGGGCAAAAATGAGCGCTGTGACGATGGTCTCAATGACTACCAATTTTTGGTGATTTTAAGTCTGCCAATGCCAAATATCATTAGTGTTTTGGGATTTATATATTAAAATGTATTGTTTGAAACTCTCTGAGGAGCCTTGAAGTGTCAGTCTCTTGTGTCTTGTGCTCTTCCTGGTGGTTTTTAAATACTAATATACATACATTGCACTTTGCCTTTTCAACATTTATTTGTTGAGACCTTCAATCACTTTTTATTTTTTGTATTATTACACGCTCATGTTGCTTGATTAAAAGCAATAAGTAGAAGTTTGAAAAACTCTTTGGGGAGCATAATAATCTGTTCAGGTTACAAGAGCAATAACCTCCATTAACACTTGAACAATCATTGATGCTGTTTATAAAAATAAAAAAAGAGATGCAGATAATTAGCCCTGCTAATATGAAATATTAATCATCTAGCACTATACGAAAGAGTCATTTTGATTCTGAGTGCTTGAAGCTCAAATTGTCAAGTGGATTCACAGCTAAATCATGCCCAGCTAGTAATGGATATAGCAAATTATGAATCTTGCATCAAGGCCATCATCATGGGAACGGACTGATGGCAGATGAAAGAGAACTTTATTATAGCTAACTAACACCAGAGGAACTCTGTTGGTGTTCATTTTGGAAACTATTTGTGGAATAACATGGCAGTGATCACGGTATCCTACAGAATTTATTTGGAATTATCAATGCCCTTGGGGTGTCAATGCCCTCCTCCAACAACCAATTGAGCCTAACAAACAAAAAAAGAGAAACAATACTATTTTTATCAACAATAATTTATTGTCTCAGAAACACTGTCAGTATGTGCATTAATTAGTGCCCTATCTGTTTTTTTGTTTTGTTTTTTTAAATACATTTGATTTTTTTTCCCCCTGGATTTCTGTTTAATGGTTTAAATACATTTGAATATTCAAAAAGGATGTCTAATCAACTAAATTCAACAATGTAATAATTAATTACAAATTTGTCAGAGCAATCTCTAGCAATATTACAGCCTATGAAATGTGTTTTATTATTTTCCACAAAATCTGTATTGTCTGTTTTAATGTTTTTGGATTCTCTGATTTATGATTTACCACAAATTTATTACCAAACATGTTGGCAATTGATTGCATAAAACTTTAAACAAACTTTAAGTTCCCTTCCGAGGGAACTCCCGCTGCGTCGAGAATCGACACTACGGGGAATGCCCTTAGCATGACGCGTCTGAAGCCTGAATAGAACTAGTCCAATCCTGATTTGTGCTGCGTGATGACGTCAGCCGTGACGTCGTATGTGACGGTGAGCGGAACTATAAAAAGGGCACCGGAACCCGGAAGCAGTAGCTTTCTGTCCTTCACAGTCCTGAAACTGTCTGTCTTATTTGGTGTTGTTTGTTCGGTAAAAACAAGGTATTTTGTGATGGAGAAGAGTGCAAAGCAGTTTACACAGTGTGCGTCCCCTTGCCCACGCTATTTAAGCGAGGGTGACACACACCCACTCTGTGTTGTTTGTTTGGGAGTGGAGCATGCATGGGCAGCTCTCGAGGGTGCTGCCTGTGCAAACTGTGAAACATTGCCCCTTAGAACGCTCCGCTCCCGCCTGAGCCTGACAAACGGTCCCGCGTTTGTCGAGGCATCGCGGCGCTTGCATTCATGGAGATCGCAGAGAGATCTGGTGGATAGTGTTGAGACGGCTTCGGCCCTTTCCCAACACTCATCAGCCAGTTCTCATGGTCCCGCTCACGGTTCGGGAGCCCGCCCTGTGGCTTCTCCCGACCGCAGAGAGGACCCGATGTTAGAACTATCTGAATCTGAGGATTTAGATGTTATTAACATCGAGGCAGGGGAATGTGAAACTCCATCACCACATTCGCCTGCCTTTGAGGAGTTGCTGGAGGTTGTGACTCGGGCTGTGGCCAAATTAAATATCGATTGGCCCCCTGAGAAGCAGGAAGCGACTAAAAAAAGTAAGCTCGATGAGCGCTTCCTGCAAGCCCGGTCACAGCCTTCGCGCCGGAGTCTCCCGTTTTTTTCCGATCTCCACACCGAGGTGTCGAGATCGTGGACTAAGCCCTTCTCCTCTCGGCTTTCCAGCCCCGATGTACACATATATTCTTCCATCATGGGGTCGAGAGAGAGGGGCTACGGGATGATGCCACGGGTCGAAGAGAGTTTTGCGAATCATCTCTCGCCCGATGCTGCATCATCTCTCAGAGCTCCGGCGCTTCCCTCCAAGCCCTGCCGTACCACTTCGGCTTTGGTTGGGAAAGCATATATGGCGGCGGGTCGGGCTGGGTCATGCTTGCATACGATGGGGCTTTTGCAAGCATACCAGGCCGACCTCCTCAAAGAGGTGGACGACAGCGGGGAGGTCTCCTTGGACGACATTCGCGAAATGTGTCGGGCGGTTGACTTGTCTCTCCGTGCTACCAAAGAGACTGCCCGTGCCATCGGCCGCTCTATGGCAGCATTGGTAGCTACGGAGAGACTACTGTGGCTGAATCTGTCGGGTATCGGTGATAAGGACAGGGCTTTTCTCCTTGATGCCACGATTTCGCCCACTGGCCTCTTCGGCGAGGCAGTCAATAATGTCGTCGAGAGGTTCCAGGAATCGAAACGACAGTCAGCTGCATTTAAACACCTTATCCCCCGCCGTCGTTCCAAGTCTCATGGGTCTGCTGCCAGGGGGCAGTCCCATGAGCCAGCCGCCAGCTCCTCACACCTGCAGCAGCAGAAGGAGAGTGTTGCTTCTCGTGCCCCCCCGAAAAAGGCCTTGGGCCAGGGGCAACACTCTCAACCGAAGTCCTCCAAACCGAAGGCAGATCTGAGGACTGTCATTCAGGCGAGGAAGGCTTCGTCAAAGAGGTCCTGATGCATTGTGCAGGCCTCTGAGGGTGGTCCCCTCCGTGATCGAGCAACAACAGCTCGCTCCTTCACGGAGCCCTCAGGAAATCGATGTGTGCTTCCCGCCGCTACGTGCGCTTCGGGACGCATCGGTTTCCAGCGAATGCAAGGTGCAGTGTCCGCCCGTAAAAATGGCGGCTCCGCGAATTGTGTTCCCTCTGACGAGGTCTGCAGTAAAATTAAATCGGTTAGTTCCTGCCAATCAATACTTCAGGTCACCGATATCTCTACTATAACATCAGAGGTCAGCCCCGATAGGGTGATCCCCCTGTCAGAATATTTAGACACCTGGAGGGGTCTTCAAAATATATCTCAGTGGGTCCTGCTCACAGTGGAAAGGGGGTACAGAATTCAGTTCGAATACCGTCCACCCAGATTCAGCGGAGTGGTTCACACGCTGGTCAAACCAGAGCAGGGTCTGGTTATGGAACAGGAAGTTCAGTCCCTCTTGGCAAAGGAGGCCATAGAACGAGTTCCTCCTCAAGATTGGGAAGCCGGGTTCTACAGTCGGTACTTCATAGTTCCCAAGAAGGATGGGGGGATGCGTCCTATCATAGATCTCAGGGTATTAAATCGGTCTCTGAGGAGATACAGGTTCAGAATGTTGACTATACCTCTAATTGTGAGTCAAATCAGATCCGAGGACTGGTTTGTCACCATAGATCTGAAGGATGCTTACTTCCATATCTCCATCCTTCCTCAGCACAGGAAGTTCCTAAGATTCGCTTTCGGGGAAGTAGCGTATCAATACAGGGTTCTTCCGTTCGGCCTAGCACTGTCTCCTCGCACCTTCACAATGTGCATGGATGCTGCTCTTGCTCCTTTGAGACTTCAAGGTATTCGCATCCTCAACTATATCGACGACTGGCTAATATTGGCACAGTCGCTGGAGTTGGCGGTTCAACATCGAGATGTTGTTCTGCATCACCTAAGGTGCTTGGGGTTAAGGCTCAATGTCAAGAAAAGTTCATTGATTCCTCTGCAGAGAACAACTTTTCTAGGGGTGGTATGGGACTCAGTTACGATGCGGGCACAGCTGTCTCCCGCTCGTATAAATTCTATCCTGACCACAGTAACGAGCCTCAAAATAGGCCAGGCTATCACTGTCAAACATTTCCAGAGGGTTTTGGGTCTTCTTGCAGCAGCGTCCAACGTAATTCCTTTTGGCCTGCTGTATATGAGGGCCCTGCAGTGGTGGCTCAGGACCAGAGGGTTTTCCCAGAGGGGGAACCCTTTTCGCACGATCAAAGTAACGCGCAGATGCCTTCTTTCCTTGGTCATGTGGAAGAAACAGTGGTTCCTGTCCCAAGGTCCTGTGTTGGGAGCACCGTGTCAGATAAAAATTTTAACCACGGATGCCTCCCTCACGGGCTGGGGTGCGGTAATGGAAGGCCGCTACACCAGAGGTCTTTGGAGGGACCATCATCTTTCTTGGCACATCAATTGCCTGGAGATGATGGCAGTATTTCTGGCTCTCAGACATTTCCTCCTGGACCTCAGGGGCCATCATGTTCTAGGACAACACGGACAACAACGGACAACGTGTCGGTAGTCTCATATTTGAATCGCCAGGGGGGCTTGAGGTCGCGCCCTCTGTGCAGACTGGCGCATCAAGTTCTCCTCTGGTCCAAGGGGAACTTCTGTCGATCAGGGCAATGTTTATCCCCGGGGACAGCAATTTGGGGGCAGACATCCTGTCGAGGCAGGGGCTGAGGCCCGGGGAGTGGAGACTCCACCCCAAGTCGGTGGAGCTAATATGGAAGGAGTTTGGTCATGCGGAGGTGGATCTATTTGCCTCCCGAGAGAATTCTCACTGCCCGTTATGGTACTCCCTTACTCATCCAGCTCCTCTCGGATTGGATGCTATGGTGCAGACGTGGCTGAGGCTACGTCTGTACGCCTTCCCCCCGATCGCTCTGCTCCCAGGGGTTCTAGAGAGGATCCGGCGCTACGGGATCCGCTTACTCCTAGTAGCCCCGTACTGGCCGGCCCGAGTATGGTTCTCGGTCATCATGGTCCTCCTAGCAGGCCCTCCATGGCAAATTCCGATCAGGAGGGACCTCCTTTCTCAAGCAGAGGGCACAATATTTCACCCTCATCCAGAGCTATGGAAACTAAGGGTCTGGCCCCTGAGGGGGACAAGCTCATAAATGAAGGTCTCTCAACCGAGGTTGTTGAGACCATTCTAAACTCTAGAGCCCCCTCCACGAGGAAACTTTATTCTTTGAAGTGGAATGTATTCTCTCTATGGTGTAGAGATCATTCTTTGGACCCAGTTAACTGCCCAGTGGCTTCAGTGCTGGAGTTCCTCCAGGACCGCTTCTCTGACGGGCTCTCCCCGTCCACGCTTAAGGTCTATGTGGCGGCCGTGGGTGCCTTCCACACGCCTTTAGGGGTGGGCACTCTGGGGAGACACCCACTTATTGTTCGTTTCCTTCGTGGAGCTAGGAGGATGAGGCCTGTCATCCAGTCCCGTATTCCCCCATGGGACTTGGCTGTGGTTCTCGAAGGGTTATCCCTTGCACCCTTCGAACCTCTGGAAGAGGTGTCTGAGAAATGTATGTCCTTTAAGGTAGCTTTCCTGCCTGCCATCACTTCCCTAAAAAGGGTTGGGGACTTGCAGGCTCTATCTGTCGCTCCTTCTTGCCTTGAGTTCGCTCCTGGTAAGGTAAAGGCTATTCTCCACCCTAGACCGGGCTATGTCCCTAAGGTGCCCTCAAATGTGGCACGGTCTATAATTCTCCAGGCTTTTCATCCTCCACCCCATGTGTCGGTTGAGCAAGCTAACCTTCATTTACTGTGCCCGGTCCGAGCCCTGGAGGTCTACATGCATAGTTTTGGGGCGCCTAGGAAAGGTTCTCCTGCTTCCAAACTGACTATAAGTAGATGGATTGTAGAGGCTATTTCGGCAGCTTACGAGGTGCGCAACCTGCCTTCACCTCTTCTGCTTAAGGCCCACTCCACGAGAGGAGTGGCCTCCTCTAGAGCCCTTCTTGGGGGCGTTTCCCTTCAAGAGGTCTGTGATGCCGCAGGCTGGGCCTCCCCTCACACTTTTATAAGACATTACAGTCTGGATCTGCCCTCTACACCGGGTTCACAGGTTCTCTCGTCTTGAGTGTGCCAGATTGCTTCACACCAGGGCGTACTCTCTTAGTGTGACGCAGTGGGCATTTCGTTCCCCGTAGTGTCGATTCTCGACGCAGCGGGAGTTCCCTCGGAAGGGAACGTCTCGGGTTACGTCTGTAACCCTCGTTCCCTGAGAAGGGAACGTACGCTACGTCCCTCGGCCACACTCTTCGCGCCCCTAGAGACGACTTGCTTCGGACTATTGAAAGCTACTGCTTCCGGGTTCCGGTGCCCTTTTTATAGTTCCGCTCACCGTCACATACGACGTCACGGCTGACGTCATCACGCAGCACCAATCAGGATTGGACTAGTTCTATTCAGGCTTCAGACGCGTCATGCTAAGGGCATTCCCCGTAGTGTCGATTCTCGACGCAGCGTTCGTTCCCTTCTCAGGGAACGTGGGTTACAGACGTAACCCGAGACGTTTTTAATTTTAACTAATAATACTTATATTTAATGCAATTTGAACAATGTCTTAATTGTTTTAGCAAAAAAGTGCTAAACAACAAGTAGTGTCAGGGTGTAGTTGTTGAATGCATCAGATGCTTGACAAATGCATTCACAACCTTGCAACTATTGAACTTTAAAACATAAAGTATTACATGATTTACATTCAACTTTTTTTGGCCTGCAAAAATGGAATAATGAAAAAAATAAATAAAAAAATATTGCACACTGTGCAATCCGTCTCCCACTTGTCCCGACCAAATTAAGCAAATTGCCATTTAATATTCACAGAAACAAGTTATTTTTGCAATTTGATTGAGGGCCCTTTCACACCTTTCTTGTTTGGTCCGGACTTTCAGACTTTTCAGTTTGGTCCGAATCAAAATTACAAACCTACCCCGGACTACGGTCCGGACCAAACAGATGAAATTTGGTCTGACGAAAAGATGTAGTCTCGGTCCGGATCAAACTGAACAAAGGTTTGGTTCCATGGCAAAGGCATTTCCATGTGTTGCTTGGAGACACAACATGTTATGACCCAATGGTAAATAACAAACTGACAGAATTTTCTCTTACTACAAAGTGTCATACAAATAATTAGTCAGAAAGGTAGGTTTCACTTACCACAAAATTAGCATGAATGTTTATTCTCAACAAAAAAAAAAACCTTTTTCACAGCACCCAGTCTAGCTGTTCATCAGTTACAATTCATAAGCTCACAACAGATTTTGTTGTGGCATGGCAAATTCAGTAGCGGCTCAGGATGCAGTTAACAGATTTGCATGGCAGAATACTATTGAGCTATATTTGGACATCAAATGTCTGTGTAAGGTTTCTCTGCTCTGTTCACATAAGGTCTAGATGATGGTGGGCTTGATTTGAGTCATCATGCACTGTGGCAGATTCTCTGCATCATCACACACAAACTCATCCAGCTTAATGAATGATCGCTGAATGATAAGAAATTAAGCAGCTGGAACATTAAGCAGATTAATGGATCAAAGACATTGCGCTCTAGCAACATAGCTAGTTTCTACACAGACTCTGCTTTCTCTGCATGTTGGGAATCCACACGATCACAAATTATAATAGGCTGAGAGAAGCTAAAGTAAGGCAAAAAGTACCAATTTGGCTCTAAATCCAAATGTGTTTTGTATTAGCCTTAGTGCTGAAATAGTTGATCTTTATTCTTTTGTACTTTAAAGACAAGTCTATCAAGAAATTAATGAGAATATATTGATGCTTATGAAAGCAGGATAAAAATAGCTATTCATCCCCTGTGTGCCTGGGTGTCTACTCGCTGGCATCAATATTATACCGGGGCAGCTGAGCTTAGGGCAAGAAGGATAAGTGTATGTGTGCACATGTGTTTGTGTGAGCTAGTGGAAACACAAAAAAATGCAAGCACAAACACTAAAACATCCATTATGACTAGTATTCTTAAATACTTTCCAATAGGTATGTGCTCAAAGCCGAACCATGTTTGGAAAGGACGCGTAATACGAAGCCCCTAAAGGGACATGGTGATGGAAAAAAATATGAGATGGGAGGAATCTGCATAGGGAGCAGAACTGACTGCACATTTTACAATATAAGATATTAGTCAATGACACTGTTGGGCACCAAATCTGCTGTAGGCAATATTTTTTTGGACTAACGCACATAAAATATCCTATACAGATATTACTGAAATCTGTGTTTTAAGACATCACAAATCTCTGACATCATACGTATGTAAACAGTAAATATATAAATAAATTAATAAATTAATTAATTACTTTTAGAAAAGTCAGGAGAGTGGCCAACATTGTTTTAGCCAATCAGAAAATCTCTCTGGCAGTGAATAATTTTGCTTTGTTTCAGGGTTGTTGACATCGGAATGGATGGCATGTCTTTGGAGAAAGAGTGTGATGTTGAAGTTAGCAACAGCGCCTTTAAAGAAATACTTCACCTAAAAAGAAAAATGTTGTCATTTGTCACCCTCAAATCAATTCTCTTTGAATAGTGACCATGAGCTGTACAACTCCAAGACAGACAAATAAATCATCAAAATGACTCAGACTTTATATTCTGAGTCCTCTGAACCCATAGCTCTGACATTAACAGTGGTGGAGGAAGTACTGAATCTCAGTATTTAAGTAAAAGTGCAAATAACCAGTGACAAATTTACTTTAGTAAAAGTAAAAGTACCACAATGACAACCCTACTTAAGTAAAAAGTACCTGATTTTAAATGTACTTTAAGTATTAAAAGTAAACATACTTGAATAACATGCTCAGCTCCTCAGCTCATCTGGTTCTATGTCGAACACGTCCGAAATAAACAGTTCTCATTGATATACTGGTGATCTGAGAACTGCTGTACCTGTGCCCGCATGCTCAGTATCAGCTGCTCGTGCTCATCACTTCTCTCAGCACAACAAGTCTAAGTTCAGTGAACTTTTGGATTTACTGGGGTAAAATATACTCCGGGATATTGTTTTATGTAGTGTCTGTAAAACCGCATTTTTCCATCTTAAAAATATATCTAAATTACGTCATATGCTCTCATTGACAAATGCGGAACAACTAGTTCATGCGTTCATGACATCAAGTCTAGATTATTGTAATGCTCTACTGGGTGGTTGCCTGCACGCTTAATAAACAAACTACAGCTAGTTCAAAACGCAGCCGCTAGAGTTCTTACCAGAACCAGGAAGTACGACCACATTAGCCCGGTTCTGTCAACACTGCATTGGCTCCCTATTAAACATCGTATAAATTTTAAAATATTTCTGAGTACTTACAAAGCACTAAATGGATTAGCTCCCCAGTACTTAACGCATTAGAGTCCTTCACGTCTATTGCGATCTCAAAACTCCGGCCAGTTGATTACCTGGAATATCTAAATCGACTGCTGGCGGTAGATCCTTCTCCTATTTAGCACCAAAACTTTGGAACAATCTTCCTAACATTGTCCGGGAAGCAGACACAGTCTGTCAGTTCAAAGCTAGACTAAAAACACATCTCTTTGACCTAGCATTCACATAACACTCTATAGACTTCTATAATTCAATATTAGGCTGCTTAGATTAGGTCAGCCGGAACTGGGAACACTTCCCTTCAATCCTGATGTACTCATTACAACATAAGAAGAATGGCATCTACGCTAATTTTAGTGTCTTTGTTTATCCCGAGGTTTTCCCGCAGCCTGCCGGATCCAGGCCGTTTCCAGATCTGACGAAGGACTTTCGCCCGGACCTGATGACAATGCAGTGCTGAAGTGCCAACTAGCCTCTCCCTATGGAGGATCCCTATACCACTCTACAGATAAAGCGTTGTGGAATTTTTCGGTTCGCGTACCTACCCAAAGTGATAAGATAAAATAAAATTCTGCAACAAAATTTATAGACAAGACAAGTAGTTTGTTTAGGCATGGTTTGTAAGGAATTACAAACCTGCGCACATTCAAACGCACATAACTATAGAATCCATTCTTAATGCGCATGTGAACGCCATCAGCGTCTATCACAGGTCCACGTTTAAAGTCTGTTTAGAGAGAACGGTGTTGTCTTAGCGGTCCCTAATTTAATAACAAATGATCATTTAGACGGAAGTGAATCAATCAAAACTAACTTTAGCTAGAAAAAACATTTTTCAAGAACCAATATAAAACCAAACCAATCTCTGTTACCTTAAATTATATGTTTATCTCTGTAAAGCTGCTTTGAAACAATCTTCATTGTTAAAAGCGCTATATAAATGAGGATGACTTGACTTGACTTGACTTTATTTCGAGTCAGAGGGACTGTGAGGCATGTCTGAAAGTGAGTAACTTTAGTAACTTGTGGATCAGCGCTGACGCAAACGCAAACTGTTTCGAACGATTCAGTCCGATTTAGTGTACTGGTTTGAGCGGTTCACTAAAAAGAACCGGTTCAAAAGAACGATTTGTTCATGAACTGGACATCACTAATATCTATGGCAACCAAACTTGTTGAGACAAACGTGCAACGGACGGACAGTCAGGAAGACGTTTTGGCAGGGGGAAAACTGATCAGAAAATGTAACGAAAATGTAACGGAACGTTGTAGAAATGTAGTGGAGTAGAAAGTATAATTATTGATGTAAAATGTAACGAAGTAAAAGTCAAAAGTATGCTCAATTGATTCTACTTAAGTAAAGTACAGATACGTGAAAAATGTACTTAAGTAAAGTAACAAAGTATTTGTACTTCGTTACATTCCACCACTGGACATCAATGATGGAAACATCTGCTTCTTGTGTGTTGCAATTGATCATGCCACAGCCAGATTAAATATGTGCATATTCAAATCATTGTAATGTGATTCGAGAGCTACAGCACAGGACAAGCTTTTCAGTAAAGAATGACTTTTAAATATTATTCTGTTCCTCACAGAAGAGTGACTGCATTGGTCACTTTATTTAATATTTTTGATAGCATGTGGTTTGCAATTCATCATCAATCCTATCAACAATTTTCTTTAGTGGTCGAAATAAAGAAAGTAGAGGTTTGGAACGCCATGATAGCGAGCAAATGATGACAATTTTCACTGTGGGGTGAACCGTCCCTTTAATATAAGAATGATTGCTTTTATGGTGTCATATCTTAGCAGAAGCAATAATTTCAGGATAAGAGCTCTCTGTTCATCATCCTCAGGCTCACAATTTCTCTTTTTCTCTGTGTATAAGGTTGGTCCATTTACGCTGAGAATATGGCAAAAACAAAAGAATGCTTTCAATTGTCACATGTCTTTCTGGCAGTGGTGGACAGCTTCAGGCATAGTCTCTGAGGGCTATTTATCTGTGAATGCAGGAGGACATCTGAAGGATGTTTTGAGACTATGAGACACTAACCTCTCCTAAAATCAGTTCAGTAAGGTCCCACTGTCATGGTTGTCAAAAACAGGACGGAAGCAATCGCAGGTCAAACTCAGTTCTTTATTGAACAATGAAAAGCTAGACAGGAACACGGGTGTGGACTGGTGACGCAGGGACCTCGATGGTCGAAGACGAACCCGTGAAGTGCAGTGAAAACCCAAACGACAATCCAACGAAGAGACGACGACGAATCCAACAGGAACACCACACGGAGAGACAAACATCCAACGAATCCAACAGGAACACCACACGGAGAGACAACATCCAAGAGACAACATCCAACGATCTGACAAAGGAGATGAGAGAACTGTGAGAATATATGGTGAGATGAGATCGGCTGCAGCTGGTGATGTGATGACGATCAGCTGGAGCGGATCAAGGAATGACACTCATTCACGCCCACTACACACGTGCTTTCATACAACAACATAAACACGAGACGAGAAGGAAGCAATGAACTTGTATACCGTGACAGTACCCCCTCTCCTAGGAACGCCTCCTGGCGTTCCCAGACTCCCTTACCTGTCGATTGAAATCATCGATCAGAGAGTGATCCAGGATGTCTCTAGCCGGAACCCAACTTCTCTCCTCCGGACCGTAACCTTCCCAGTCCACCAAGTACTGAAATCCACGTCCCCTCCGTCTAGAATCCAGAATGCGATTTACCGAATAGGTGGTCTCCCCATCTACGAGACGCGGCGGGGGGGGAACCGGGACTGGCGGATTAATGCGAGCATGAAACACGGGCTTGATTTTTGAAACATGGAAAACGGGGTGAACCCTCCTGTACGCTGGAGGTAAACTAAGGCGGACTGTCACCGGACTAATGATCTTGGTGACAGTGAACGGGCCAATGAATTTGGGGGCAAGCTTATTAGAGACGGATCGGAGAGGAATGTTCTTAGTTGAAAGCCACACTTTTTGACCAACGACGTATACGGGAGGCTTCGACCGGTGGCGATCGGCCTTAGCCTTGGTGCGCGCCCCCACTTGGAGTAGAGCCTCACGGGCTCTAGTCCAAGTGCGGTGACACCTCTGGATTAAGGCGTGAGCGGAGGGGACCGCGACCTCGGATTCCAGACTAGGAAAAATAGGTGGCTGGTAACCTAAACTACACTCAAACGGAGATAGGCCCGTAGCCGACACTGGTAACGTATTGTGGGCGTACTCCACCATGGAAATCTGTTGACTCCAAGAGGAAGGATTCTTAGAAACCAAACATCGCAACACCCTTTCCAGATCTTGGTTGGCTCTCTCGGTCTGACCATTGCTCTGGGGGTGGAACCCTGAGGACAGACTAACTGTCGCCCCCAGTAACTTACAAAATTCTTGCCAAAATTTGGACACAAACTGGGGTCCTCTGTCAGAGACCACGTCCATCGGGAGGCCATGTAAGCGAAAGACGTGGTCAATGACTGTCAACGCTGTCTCCTTAGCTGAGGGTAATTTGGGTAAGGGAATGAAATGAGCCGCCTTCGAGAACCGGTCCACCACAGTCAAAACGACTGTGTTGCCCTGGGAGGGCGGGAGGGCGGTGACAAAATCTAGAGCGATATGGGACCAGGGTCTCGAAGGGACAGGCAGCGGTTGAAGGAGCCCATCAGGCGGACGATTGGAAGTCTTACCAGTGGCACAGACCGAGCAAGCCAAAACAAAACTGTGGATGTCACGAGCCATAAGTGGCCACCAAAATCGTTGCTTGACTAAAAACTTAGTACGATTAACTCCTGGATGACAAGCCACGTTGGAGCAATGACCCCACTGTATAACGTCGGACCGTAATCCCTCCGGCACAAATAAGCGATTCGGTGGGCAACCGGGCGGAGGCATTACCCCTTCTAAGGCCGTCTTGACCTTCGATTCGATCTCCCATACGAGTGTGGAAACAAATAGGGTTTCCGGTAAAATGCACTCGGGAGTAGACGGGCGTTCGGAACGATCAAAAATGCGAGATAAAGAGTCGGGTTTGATGTTCTTAGAACCCGGGCGGTACGAGAGAGAAAAATCAAAGCGACCGAAAAAAAGTGCCCACCGAGCCTGCCTGGAGTTCAATCTTTTGGCGGTTCTGATGTACTCTAGATTCTTGTGATCGGTCCAGACGATAAAAGGAACCCCCGCACCTTCTAACCAATGACGCCATTCCTCCAACGCTAACTTGACTGCCAACAACTCCCTGTTACCAATGTCGTAATTGCGTTCGGCTGGGGATAATCGATGAGAAAAAAACGCGCAAGGATGCATCTTATCGTCTGCGGGCGAACGCTGGGACAGGACTGCTCCTACCCCCACCTCTGATGCGTCGACCTCCACCACGAACTGACGTGAAGAATCAGGGGCAACGAGGATGGGAGCTGAAACAAAGCGGCTCTTGAGTTTGGCAAACACAGCCTCGGCTGTATCTGACCACCTGAACGGAGTTCTGGGGGAGGTCAAGGCAGTCAGAGGTGCGGCTAGTTGGCTGAAGTTGCGAATGAAACGCCGATAGAAGTTGGCGAACCCCAGAAACCTCTGCAGGGCCTTACGGGAATCTGGACTTGGCCACTCTACCACAGCCTTAACCTTCTCAGGGTCCACACGCATTCCCTCAGACGAAATGATGTATCCTAGAAAAGGAACAGACTGTGCATGAAAATCGCATTTCTCCGCCTTGACAAAAAGCCCATTCTCTAGCAACCTCTGAAGCACTCGTCGAACGTGTTGCACATGTTCCTGGAGAGACGAGGAAAATATCAATATGTCATCCAGGTAAACATATATGAACTGATCTATCATGTCTCGCAACACGTCATTGACCAGTGCCTGGAAGACTGCTGGGGAGTTGGACAGCCCGAAAGGCATGACCAAGTATTCAAAGTGCCCCCTGGGGGTGTTAAAGGCAGTCTTCCATTCATCCCCCTCCCTAATGCGAACCAGATGATAAGCGTTACGCAAGTCCAATTTCGTGAAAACAGACGCTCCCTGCAACCTCTCGAAGGCTGAAGACATTAACGGCAAAGGATAAGTATTCTTTACCGTGATGTTATTCAGCCCCCGGTAGTCAATACAAGGTCGCAGAGACCCGTCCTTCTTTCCCACAAAAAAGAACCCCGCCCCCGCCGGAGAAGAGGAAGGACGGATGAAACTGGTTGCCAGAGAATCAGAAATATATTTCTCCATAGCCTCCCTCTCCGGATTGGAAAGCGAATATAACTTGCCCTTAGGCGGAGACTTACCTGGCAGTAAATCTATGGCACAGTCATAGGGACGATGCGGAGGAAGAGAAGCAGCCCGAGACTTACTGAACACTTCCTTCAGATCGTGGTACTCCTCGGGCACGTTAGACAAGTCCCCTGCCTCCTCCTGTAACACAAAAACAGGCACAGACGGACAAGCAGACATCAGACAAGACTTATGACATTCCTTGCTCCACTCCAGAATAGCTCTTTGCTGCCAGTCCACACGAGGGTTGTGATGAATGAGCCAGGGGTGTCCAAGAACTACAGGTGCCAGGGGGGAATCCAGTATATAAAAAAAATAGTTTCTGAGTGATTGCCTGAGGTGATGAGTGTGATGTTTTCGGTGATGAGCGAGATGATGGGAAGTTCTTGACCATTTAATGCGTGTACTGCAATCCTCTGTGTGAGTGGTTTAAGGGGAATCTGAAGTCTATGTGCAAAAGTACTGTCCATAAAATTACCCTCAGCCCCGGAGTCCAGAAGTGCTTGACAGTCGTGCTGGTGAATTGACCATCTCAGTCTTACCGGAAGGAGGGTAGATGTGGATGAGGTCTTCTCGGCGGAGATCCCACCCGATAGTAGCCTCATACTTACTATCGGGCTTGGCCTTTTACCGGGCAGTTGTAGGCAAAATGTCCCGAACCTCCACAGTATAGGCAGAGGCCCTGGGACCTCCGCCTTTCCCTCTCCTCCCGGGAAAGCCGAGCTCGACCCACCTGCATGGGTTCGTGATCGAAGACTGGGCTGACCACGTCCCTGCCACTGGACCGTTGACCCTCTGCTCCAGCTGGAGACCAAATGGACGGTGCTCTTCCCCCGACTCTGGTGATGCGAGCGTCCACCCTCAGAGCGAGCTCGACGAGTCCATTCAGCGTCGTGGGGAGGTCCAGGGCGTAGATCTCCCTCTGGACGCGGTCAGCCAACCCATGCAGGAACATGTCCCACTGCGCCGCCTCGTTCCACTGGCTTTCGGCCGCCAGGGTGCGGAACTCGATCGAATAGTCCGAGACCGACCTGTCACCCTGACGGAGGCCGGCCAACACCCTGGCAGCCTCTCTCCCCGCGACGGCCCGATCGAACACCCGTCTCATCTCTGAGGAGAGTGCCTGGAACGAGGCACAGCAAGGGTCTTGATTTTCCCACACCGCTGTCCCCCATAACGCCGCCTTTCCGGTCAACAAAGTAATGACAAATGCCACCTTGGCTGGCTCATTATTGAAAGTTCTCGGTTGCAGTGCAAAATGCATGGCACAACGTGTCAGAAATGCTCTGCAGTAAGCAGACTCACCAGCGTATGATTCTGGAACAGGTAGGCGTGGCTCTGATGTCGTAGCGATCGCTGGTGGTGTGGGGGGAACAGCTGGTGTGGGTGGCGCAGCGGGAGCACGAAGTAATTGGATCTGCTGGGTGAGCTCGGACACCTGCGTCACCAAAGCTTGTACCGCACGACCCGTGTCCCCTAAATTCCTCTCCTGAGAATCCATTCTTCTCGCGCTGTGCTGAAGGAATTCCTCCAACGAGGTCGGCGAACCTGCTGCTTCCATAGCAGGGTCAGATCGTTCTGTCATGGTTGTCAAAAACAGGACGGAAGCAATCGCAGGTCAAACTCAGTTCTTTATTGAACAATGAAAAGCTAGACAGGAACACGGGTGTGGACTGGTGACGCAGGGACCTCGATGGTCGAAGACGAACCCGTGAAGTGCAGTGAAAACCCAAACGACAATCCAACGAAGAGACGACGACGAATCCAACAGGAACACCACACGGAGAGACAAACATCCAACGAATCCAACAGGAACACCACACGGAGAGACAACATCCAAGAGACAACATCCAACGATCTGACAAAGGAGATGAGAGAACTGTGAGAATATATGGTGAGATGAGATCGGCTGCAGCTGGTGATGTGATGACGATCAGCTGGAGCGGATCAAGGAATGACACTCATTCACGCCCACTACACACGTGCTTTCATACAACAACATAAACACGAGACGAGAAGGAAGCAATGAACTTGTATACCGTGACACCCACGGTATTCCTGCCTGGATTCAGATGGGTTGTTTTACGTAATTCTGTTTATTAAAACATCTGGCTTTCAACAAAGATGATAAACAAGACATCAGAACGAGATTATGTACTCTGACATGAACAAAGGTGATGGAGTAAATGTTGTTTGTAGTTGTCACACTAATTGTGTCATCAGGTTAAGCGCTCCTATTTGTTTTTGATTTGACCGTTGTCGTAGGAGAAGCCACACTGCAGAAGTGTGCCTCAAAATCTTCTGACTCTGCTAGAATTTGTTGGAGGTAAAATTTTATTGCAATTATCATTGATCGGCTGTCAGCGAACATGTCAAACTAGAGATCAAAGAGTATACATTTTAGCCTAGGATCAGATGAATCTGATTCTCAAAATTATCCATCCATCCACTTTTTAAATAAAGGAAAGTTTTCAAACGCATTAATTATTTTAATTACTGGTGTTCACATTTCATCAGCACAGGGGGAAAAAATGAGAATGGGAAAAACTAAAATCTACAGCCAGCTGTACAAACAGTTTTTAACATATCTGAACTTTTGCAGAATTGTTTTAATGTCCTAAAAGAGGTGAAGGAATTAGCAATTAAAATGAACAGCTTAATTTTATCTTGAGTTACAATTCTGAGAAGGCCAACAAGATGACAAAATTATAACTGCCATTAAATTGTCACAGTGGCAGTCAAAGAGCGTGTTGAAAGTGTTAAACAAATCTGTGGTTTCAGCACCATTCTAATGAATACCAAACTACTAACCTCAGGGGTTAAAACACATGCCAGTCTGCCAGAAAGCAACTTCATGCTTGCAAACCACAAGAAGTTTAGGGGGAGCTCAAAATTCTGACATTCCTCTTAGAGTTTCTGCCATGGAACAAAGTTTAAAAAACATTCAAGAACAAACTAAAATGATGAGGATATGGCTGCTGCTGCCATAAAGATCAGGACAGCTCAGTGAACTGTGTTGAAATGAAAAAATGACTCTGAACGTCCAAAGTCTGTGGAGTGAGGGATTATATTCTATATTCGTTTTGCCTTTTCTTCTCCCGGCATGACACAAACAATATATTAAGAGCTGAAGAGAAAGAGCCAAAATAGTTTAACAGAGTAAGAATGCACGTATATAGGTATTTGTGATGACAGTGATGAATGGCTTAGGTAGTACCTTCTCAACAACACACAAGTTCTGGGGCCTTCAAACACTTCAAATGGATGTGCCCTCCCGAAAGCTGAAAGGTACAGGGGAGGGAGATACAAAGAACAGTGAGTGACTCCGAGAGTTTCAGAGAGCGTGCTGTGAATCCATCTGGTTCGTGTGAGCGCTCCTGCTGATTGCTTTTGCAGGCGGAATGCAATAGGAACCGAATCTTATGTAGGTCAACTTGTTGCAAAGCCCTAAAATGATCCATGGATTCACCGCTGCCCCTTAGTTGTGGGAGAACCTGATAGTAAGCGATGAAAAATGAATCCTACCCCATGGTCCATGGGGGTTTGGCGTAGAGAAGGAAGCGATCCTCACAGGTGGTCAGGGTTAGATTAGCTCTTCTCTGATCACACGGCTCTGTCACTCTGTGAGAAAATGATCCTCCACTCAAATCCACAGTTAAGAAACACTCCACCAGTGATGCTGTTGAACAGTTTCCAAGTCACTAGGCATCATGGATGCCATGGAAACTGGCATGATAAGGGGAGGCGTTTAGCTTGGACGTTCAATGAAACTGCACCCATCAAATAAACAGAGAAAGCTAGAATGGCTAGCATGGGGAAGAATCACATTCACTTTCCAAAAATAGGGTGCAAAATTCAATTTGAAACCTTTTTTTTTTTAAACAAATGGTCACTGTTTAACATTCATTAAATGTTAACTGAGAAATTCACTAGATATTACTGTGGTGAACAGGACAAGGCCGAGGGACGTGAGAATGGAGCGAGGCCGGTGGTGCGAGTGTTGATGAGCAACACCTGTGAGGCACACCGGTCTCGCGTCTCTCACGGAGGAGCGGAAGCATAAAGGATGAGCGATGACATTGATGATCGAGAGAGGAACAGGCCTGTGTTTATGTTGTGTTTTACTTTTATTTTCGGTAGCCAGCAGTCGCCCGCGAGGGGATGCTGTCGGTTCTTTGGTATGTTTGTTTTATTTTTAAATAAAGTATTTTTGATTATTTGCCGGTTCCCGCCTCCTTCTTCCTGAACTTTGCTACACTGGTTCCGAAACCCGGGAAGAGGGAAGAACGCGCTGTAAGAGAGTCCACGCCACTGTGGGGAATCCGCGGTGCCATCGAGCATGGTGCGCAAGTCGCCGCCGCTCACCGTGGGCCAGAGCCTGCTGCCATCCGACGAAGAAGGGGAGGAGCAGGTAGCGGGGGACTCGCGGCCATGGACACTCAAGGTGGTGCGCTGGAGTGAATTGCCGGGGGGACGGTCGAGCTCGCTGCCGGCCGCCTGGGAGTTGGCGGGGCGACTGCCGTCTGGGAGGGAGCGGAGGAGTCGCTGCCGCTCGCCGTGGGCCTGCTACTGTCCACCATGTGAAGGGGAGGACCAGGGAGCGGGGGACTCCTGCCGTCTGCCATAGAGCCCAAGGAGCCGTCGCCGTCCACCGGGCGTTGGAGGAGTGTCGAGCCGTCCACCGAGGGATACCCAGCGTCACAGCCAGGCACCGCGGAGGAGATCACCCAGCCGGTGGAGGACCAGATGGCAGCGCGTTGTGGGAGCCGGACCAAGTTTTTTTTTTTCTTTCCTCTCTCCCCTCTTCGTGCCTCCGTCTCCATTTCCCTTGGCTCGTCGGTCCATACCCCCCACGGATAGCCGCCGCCGGGGGGGGAAGTAGGTACAGTCTTGTGGGTACCCCCCGGCCTGTGAGGGGCGATGGGGGTATGTGCCGAACAGGACGAGGCCAAGGGAGGTGAGAGAACGGAGCGAGGCCGGTGGTGCGAGTGTTGATGAGCACCACCTGTGAGGCACACCGGTCTCGCGTCTCTCACGGAGAAGCGGAAGCATAAAGGA
Organism: Siphateles boraxobius; assembly: GCF_051911475.1. NCBI lineage: Eukaryota > Metazoa > Chordata > Actinopteri > Cypriniformes > Leuciscidae > Siphateles > Siphateles boraxobius. The sequence goes on from NW_027509193.1 coordinate 10,967,793, forward strand.
GGAGCGACGACGTTGATGATCGAGAGAGGACAGGCCTGTTTTATGTTGTATTTTACTTTTATTTTCGGTAGCCAGCAGTCGTCCGCGAGGGGCTGCTGGCGGTTCTTTGGTTTGTTTATTTTATTTATAAATAAAGTATTTTTGATTATTCGCCGGTTCCCGCCTCCTTCTTCCCTGAACTTTGCTAAAATTACAAACTAAATATTACATTAACTGTTTTAGTTTATATCAATTTATTATGAGGCAATATTTGGGACATATACTTGGTTTTAAAGGCACAATATGTAAGAATTTTGGATTAAAATATCCAAAAACCACTAGAACAATGTTATATTTTTTGTTGACTTGTGTACTTACTTTTACGCAAATGTTTCTAATAATGTTTAAATCCAGAGAAATCAGCAAGTTTAACGGCCCATGTCATTGCGTCACTTGTCAATGACGTCATATCCGCCTTACCTGCGATTTTCCAAAGACGCTTTAATATATTATGTGTTTTATTAGACAGGTGATCAACCGTTTGGATACCTTTATCGACAGAAACTAATAATTGTTATATAGCTCAACACGGTTAGACTTATTGTTTAAACTCTCTTGTTTTCTTGATTTACTGCGAGTAACATGTTTGTAACTCAGAGACAACACTATTTTGTCAAGTGGCTAACATGGAATAATGAGAAAGAGCTTTATTTGTAGTAACAGTAGTACAGCATTTTCTCCACCATACAATATATACAGTATTACAATAAACTGCATGCCATTTAGCAGCACAAGTCATCAATCTTTTATTTATATGATATTCTAAAACCGATCTAGCTTACTGCAATGTGCAACAAAGTGTCTCATACCAGCCATGAAGCGAACACACAGAGTAGCATTAACATAACTCAAATATATTTTAGTACTGTTCTGACCAAGTAAAACAGAGCTGCATTACTGCATTTATAATTAAAATATTTTTATCTTTTTATTTTAATAAATACAATTACAAATTTAGCCTAAATAAAGCTGCCACTTAGTAGGATCTAACTAATCTGGGATCAAATGTTGGTTTATAATTAATGATAAGCTCATATTTCCAGTAAGTTAAAGATATTTTTTTCTCATCGTACCGGAAAATAAATGGCTGAACTTGAAAAATGCATTCAACATTATGCTATGATATTCTTCCTTTGAAATGCCTATGAAAAAAAAGTGGTGGAAAATGAATAAATACATACATAAATAAACAAATAAATTAAGTAAATCATGGGTAACCCACATGTACCATATTCACGGAAAGTGTGTTTTATTCCTGCATTTGCCTGGGTCCAGTCTGTTTGTTTAAGATGTGTCTGCTGTTCTCTGTCTGTTTGAAGGAGCCTGTTTATGACTATAATAGTATTTACACAGGCTGCCCTCTATTACCCTATTGCTTATTTATCCCATAATAATCCTGTTCTGAGTCCTGGGTGTTTACTCAGGAGGCAGTCGTTTCATAGGACATGGGTGCTATGCAGCTTTGTGTGTAAGTGTGTGTGTGTACTGTGAATCTATGCTAGAGTACATGGACAAACATGTGACGTAACTATCTGTGTGTGTGCTAGCAGACTTGGGATGCTTCGCGCTCAAGTGGGATGCAGATGAATGAGTAACCATGTGTGGCATTTGGACAGAGTGTACGAAGTGTGTTATAGTTCATATTTGTGTATGTGTGCATGGATGTCTACAGACACAAGTTGGAGACTAATCGTGACCGTAGCGTAAAATCATTTGTGAACTGCTCTAACATGACAGCTGGTCTGAGCATGACAAGCAACTAAGAGTTACAGAAATGCTTTTCACATCAACTTAGCAAGCTTCCATTAGGCAAATCCTGCTTTATTTTGCCCAAAATACCTTGACCCTGTTTCAAAGATAAACCCAACCAAATCCTAAACTTAACCCTAGTCTAACCCAATGCCTCAAAGTTAGTTAGCAAAGGCTTCTGCTCAGCTTTGAAGATGTCGCTTTATGCAGCCAGCTAAAGCAAATAAAGCAAGCAACCAAGCAAACAAAACTCTTAAATGTCCCATGAAATCATAATTTAGTCCATTTATATGAGCTTTAAAGCCATCTATATGCTAATGTACTGCTTAAAGCTTACAAAAATAACTTAAGCCGTTTTTTTCCACTGTTGGGCAAACGGAACGGTTTCCACGTGATCCTGGTATGGCACGGCATGATTACAAACCGTTCTTGGTTCGGAATTCTCAGCATTCAATACAAATAAAACAAATAATAATACAATTTAAAGAAATATCTAATCATCCTATATTATGCTCTTTTTCGCTATTCGCTATGTATTAATCATCACTAAACCATTGCGTTGGCAACCACTGACGTTATCAGCCCCACAGTGGAAAATGAAACCATGTCCATACTGGCTGGCACGGAATGGAACGGTTAAGCAAAGAGAATGGTTTAGCCCGACGGAAAAGCGACTTTTAGATAAATATATAATTTCAAATGTTCATGCTTTTTCTTCTCTAAAAACGTCTTGGTTATGTATGGTAACCCTCGTTCCCTGAAAGAGGGAACGAAGGCGTAAGTCTTGACCGACGAATAGGAATCTCGCTAGAGAGGCCAATCTACTTTGAGTAAAACTAAATGAGCCAATGCACATTGGCATGCAATCATTTGCATTAGCTGTTCAGCCACGCAGCACAGGTATATAATGAGCAGCAGGCACGATTGCACTTCAGTTTTTTGCTGAGGAGCCGATGAGCTGGCTAGCCCGGCAGGTCGCAGCAGATGTGGCGACGGTACGTACGTCTCTGTTCCCTCCTTCAGGGAACGAGGGTTACCATACGTAACCAAGACATTCCCTATCAGTCGGTCACTCTCTACGTACGTCGTGACCGATGAATAGGAATCCCTGCCAAAGAGCCACAGCTGCTGACCCCATCCAGACCCTGTGCGAGGAGATCCGTGAACCCATACAGTGAGATTATTGGATAACACTGGGAAAGCGTGCCCTTTCTGTTAGGAAGGAGAATGCTGCGGAACGTCCTGGTTGCGTATGCAACCCACCGTTCCCTGAAGGAGGGAACGGAGGACGTAGTCGACGTCGACTGAATTGGGATCACGCTAGGGAGCATATCATCTTCGATTACTATTGAACGAGCCAATGGAATTTGGCGTGCGTGATTTGCATCACACACTCCGCCCCCGCGGGTATAAATACGGAAGTGGATGCACGCACTAGTTGCTTTTCGCTGAGGAGCCGAGAGTAACCCGGGGTCAGCGGTGGTCCAGCGGTAGTGGCAAGGGGACTACGTCCTCCATTCCCTCCTTCAGGGAACGGTGGGTTGCATACGCAACCAGGACGTTCCCTTTCAGTCGTAGTCGACGTCGACTGAATTGGGATCACCCTTTGAACACGCCACTAACGCTGCCACCTTCCAGTGCCTAAACCAAAGCCTCCTGATGCCCCCGCAAATTTAAGGCGGGGAAGGACAGGGCTTAGGCCAGGGAAGTCACTGCTGTTCCTAGTGGAAGGAAGGGACGCTGTGGAAGCCACATCCAACTCATGAACTGGGCGGAAACCGGGCAGTCTAACATATGGAATGTCACTGGGGGGGCTCCAGCCTAAGACGGGGGAGACACACCGGACAGTGACGGCAGAGAGACTCTGCCGAGGGAAGACACGGGCTCGCCGCGGGGAGCTGTATCGTGGAAGAATACACATATGGGGTCGCCGTAGGGACCGCAACATATGGACCCAGCCTAACACAGGTTCCACACTGCTTACGAGTGGTAGGCCTAACACCAGACGTTCCGCACGTCCGACGTCGGAGGGGTGTGGAGGAACTCAACAGGGTTCAATTTTAAGGGAACTCAAATGGAGTAAAAAGGCGCACGTATTCCAGTCTATAAGAGGGGAATGGCGCATCAAGCCGACACTTGAACCGGGCTCACGAAGAAACTGGCTTCAAGAGAAGGGAGCCCACGGGAAGCAGCGGTTCGACTAGGTGTCGTCCAGCCCCCAACTCTAGAATCTGTTTAGCAAAGCATATCGTCAACGCCCAGGCGGAGCACTTTACACTCATCATAGAGGAGCTCAACACCTAAGTGGACATGTTGCATCTCGGATTTTTACCGAAATGAAGGCAAGCACTAAGTGCAACTTTGCATGGAAACAGCCTTCCCTCTCTGCTGAATTCCAACAGATATTTGTATAGCTGGTCTGAGGTCTATGGCTTGCGTTCTGTACCCGTCCAAGCGAACGGACAGAGAAGCCAGGGCTGGATCTGCCTCCTCCAGGGCAGCGCTTGGAGGCTCACCACCTGCTCCTATTACGGGAGAGGTAGGAACCTTGGGCACAATCCGAGCCGGGGTCTCAGCTTGTGAGAGTTAGCCGGCCCAGACTCCAGGCACAATACGTTGACCGAAAGCGAGCAAGTCCCTACCCTGTAGTAGAGACCACGCGAGCAGGAGAACTGATATAACAGAATTTTTAACTCCCTGCCTGCAGTGGCTCAGGGGCGGTCTCTGCAGTGCAGTCGCACCAGGGACAAGGCCCAAGAGGATAAAGAGGGACGCAAGGATTTACAAGACCTTGCTCCTCAGGAACCTGACGATCAGAACGTGCTTCTGCACACTTCTGCAACACGATGAGCGTCGTTTAAACACCGAGGCAACATCATTTTGAGGGTGAAGGAAAACAGCCTACTGCAACCCATTTTGCAGGAAAGAGAGCACTGAAGTGATCGAAAGCTTTCAGGATCTCCTCTGGAGAGAAGAAGCACTCAATGACTAGGTTCCACTTCTAAAGGCGTAAGCACGCTACCCATTTCTAGGGGGTGCTCGCAGAAGTGATTGTAACTATCACATGCCCTGTGATAGCCACCTGAACCTCCGCGTTCAGATGTAAGACCGCCCGGAATCTCCGGGGGAAGAACGTGGGTGCCCTCGTGCCCCGTCCCTGAAAGAGTTTTCAGGGGAAGTCAGGAAGGCTGTCGATGGGAACCAGGTCTAGTTGGGCCAATAAGGGGCAACTATGAAGACCTGTTCCTCTCCTGACTTAGCATGTAGGTGCAAGCGACGGGCGCAAAAAGACAGGAGCGTTGCTCAACACAACATGTGAAGATCACTGGGCTTCAGGAGCATCTTCTGCTCAGCACTTGAGTGTGACAAGTTCACTGAGCATCAGGAGCATTCTGCTCAACACCTGAGTGTGATAAACTCACTGAGCTTCAGGAGCATTTCTGCTCAACACTTGAGTGCGAAGAACTTCACTGAGCACCAGGAGCATTTCTGCTCAGCACTAGCGTGTGATAAGTTCACTGAGCTTCAGGGGGATTTCCTGCTCAACACCTGAGTGTGATAAACTCACTGAACTTCAGGAGCATTTCTGCTCAACACTTGAGTGCGAAGAACTTCACTGAGCACCAGGAGCATTTCTGCTCAGCACTGCGTGTGACGAATTCACTGAGCTACAGGAGCATTTTTGCTCAACACCTGAGTGTGATGAACTCACTGAGATACAGGAGCATTGCTGCTCAACACCTGAGTGCGATGAACTTCACTGAGTTTCAGGAGCAATTCTGCTCAACATGAAGTGTGATGATTTCACTGACTTGAGCAGGCGCAAGCCGACCATGAGTCGCAGTCACTTTTAGAAGGCTCACTGGGGTTAAACGCATTTCTGCGGGCCCCTGGGGCAGCTGAGACCCACTGTTTGTCCAAGGGTAGTCCGCTCGGTTTACACAAACACTGGCGGAAAGATGAAACCGGGGGGGGGGCAACTGAGCGGCCCCGGAATGGTCATGACCCAGCTGGACCCAGGGGATGGAGTCTCGACTTGCCCTGGCTATAACTGTCGTGAGGCTCGATGGCGGCACGATTGAGTAAAGCAGGAGGAGTGGAACAAAGCGCCCTGAGAAGCGTCTGACTCCAAGGAGGAGGTGACGGGTGAGTTGTGACATGCAGGGGAAGCTTGCGCAACGGTCGCAATGTCTAACAACTCGAGGCACGAATGCCCGTGTAGTCGGGGGTCGCCCAGGCTCCCGTCAAAACACGCCCTTTGTACATGGCCCCTCTGTTGAAGAGGGTTTGGCAGCAGACCGGGATGAACTATAGTCACACAGGGTGAGCTGCTCTGCCACGGTCTCTTCGGGACTCAATCATGAAGCTAGCGCTGAAGCGGTCACATATGGAGGAAGCCAAAGGCTGCGACTACCATATACCCCAGGAGCCTCTGAAAGTTCTTTCAGTGGGACCCTTTCTCACTTCAACACCAGCTGAACACATTCTCATTGGAGAGACGTGTTAGACCGAGTCCCTCTCCAAAACTGAAAAAGAGATACTCAGCCCGTGGGCGAGATTACTCTCTTCCAGTTGACCTGAAGACCCAACGGGCTCTGGAGCACTCGAGGGGAAGGACACTGTACTGATACTCCACCCTTAGACGCAACACACAGGATGGCCTGCGGTGCGGAAGGTAGAGATCTGAAGCACATGTCTTTCAGGTCGGAGCTGCAGACCAATCTTGGGCCAAGATGGTCACGACTCACCAGCTAGTAGCACGAAGAACGAGTTTGCAACTGGCCCTCGTACCGGCTGGAGGAGCGGCTATATCAAATCCTTCGCCATCAGGATTAGATAAGCACGCACAAGTCAGGAGCACTGCTCCACACTCGGTGTGATGAATATCACTGAATTTTCAGGAGCACGTCTGCTCAACACCTAATGTGATGATTATCACTGAATTGAGCGGGGTAGCCGAGCCTGAGGTGGGGCAGCAAAGTAGAGATGGTGGTGTTAGTGTGCAGTGCAACACTTACCTGTCTCCACTAGCGGCAGGGGGACGTGAGAAGGCGGATGACCGGGTCCTCGAACGCCCCAAGCTGCTTGCTGGCGACCAAGGGAAGCTGGGGGATGTAAGGCTATTACAGGGTCACACCCGCCAGACTGGTCCACTTGGGACTCAGGAATAGAAAATTTGCTCTTTATCTGAATATGTGGGTACCGCTGATCCCGTTTTTATAGGGGCCAGCGGCGGAACAGACACACACATAACAAAAAACTCCAGCCGGCCCTCGAACCAGCCAGAGGGAGTGGATCGGCGACCACTCCACGAGCAACTCCTCCATCCCTGAGAGCCCGTCCAGGTTCAGCGTTTTCTTTTGCGCTGATGCTTACCACCTGGCTTGGCAGCGCCTGGAGCAGGCTGGGCGACCCTTCCGCGGCCGGCTCCACGCCGGAACCTGGGTGAAGGCTGCTGCGATGGTCCGGCGGGAGCTGAGGCGGCTGCGGGCGGACGCCCTCGGCGGCGAACAGGCGGAGGATCTGACCTCGGCGGGCGGGTGAAGGCAGCAGCGTCCCTCCGAGGCAGGATGTGCCGGATGGCCTCCGTCTGTTTCTGAGCTGTAGAGAACTGTTGGGCAAAGTTCTCCACAGCGTCGCCGAATAACCCAACCTGGGAAATGGGAGAGTCCAGGAACCGAACCTTGTCCGCTTCTCTCATATCGGCCAGGTTGAGCCAGAGATGGCGCTCCTGGACCACAAGTGTGGACATCGCCGAACCGACCTCGCGAGCTGCAACCTTCGCCGCCCAGAGGGCGAGGTCAGTTGCTGTGCGGAGCTCACCCATGAGCTCACGGTCCGAACTACCCTCGTGCATGTTCATGAGTGCCTGGGCCTGGTGGACCTGGAGCAACGCCATGGCATGCAAGGAGGAAGCGCCTTGCCCACAAGCTTTGTAAGCCTTGCCCGTAAGAGCGGACGAGAACTTACAGGCTTTAGAGGGGTGACGAGGATCACCTCTCCAGGAAGCGGCCGCCGTTGGGCATAACTGCATCGCAACGGCCCGCTCCACCGGAGGGATAGCCTCGTAACCCTTCACCGCTCCCTCATCAAGGGTAGTGAGGGGGGAGGAGCTACTCAGGCGGTTTCTGGCAGAGAAAGGTGCCATCCATGCCCTCGTAAGCTCCTCATGCACTTCAGGAAAGAAAGGAACCGGGGCGGCGGACTGAGAACCAGTACGGCCCGCCTCGATATACCAATCATCCAACCGAGACGGCTCGGGACACGTGGAGGGTTCCACACGAGCCCTACCGCCTCGGCGGCCTTTTTCAGCATAGCTGACATTTCTGGATCTGGCTCGGGCAACACTGGTCTCCCGGAGGGAGGCAGTGCAGCCGAGTCGTCATCTCCAGAGTTCAGCTCCCCCTCCGATGCTGCGATTGACATCGTATCCCCTGGAGGGGCCCCAAATGACACGGCTGGCCTGTCCATTACAGAGGGACCAGCGGGATCAATGGGGAGCTCCACCGGTTGCGGTGTGAAAGAGGAGTGAGGGACCCACGGGGCCTGGCCGGGCGAATTACCCCTCACTGTGATCCTCAGATCACCCAGCTTGGACGGCACCCCAGTCTTTCTCTGGGAAGGTAACCCAGAGGAAGAACAAGGGCGGGGCCCAGAGGTGGGGACTGCACCAACGCTTTTGACGAAGGCGAGTCTAGATCTCAACACCGAGATGGTCATGTTCCCGCAGTGAGAACATGACTCATCCACGAAAGCTGCCTCGGCATGCTGTAAGCCCAAACATGCGACACAACTTTCGTAACCGTCAGAGGGGGATAGTGCCAGACCGCACCCAGAAACGCACGGATGGAATGGCATCTTGAAAAAGACGCACTCACACCCGTGTTGCTCTTTTAGGAAATGGGACCGTCACCAGTGCCGGAGCACACAGGGAATGACCGCAGCAAACACTGAATAGTCTTTCAACCAACAGTGAAGCACTCACTTCTCGCCCTCTAACCAACCGTCAACACACAAACAAACAATAGAAATTTGATGCTGTTAAAACAGCAGTTGAGAGCTGAGAAGCTCGCGATCACCGCTGCACCACGCTGTAGAACACCAACACTGGAGAGGTCTTCACGTAAGAACACCGACACACTCGCTCGTTGAATACAACAGCACTCTTCAGAGACATCAAAGACGAACGGCTCCTAAGCGAAAGGCAACTAGTGCGTGCATCCACTTCCATATTTTTACCCGCGCCGCGGGGGCGGAGTGTGTGATGCAAATCACGCACGCCAAATTCCATTGGCTCGTTCAATAGTAATCGAAGATGATAGGCTCCCTAGCGTGATCCCAATTCAGTCGACGTCGACTACGTCTGACGTTATCGACTGAAAGGGAACCCACATTCTTCACTGAAGGAGTTATGTGGCGATATACATATGGACTAACCCAAAGGTTGTTGTGCATATGAAACACTAGGTGACTTAGCCCAAGGGAAAGACACGGAGCCTCCCCGAACTCTCTCCAGATCAGCTGAACCACCTGGGGGTAGAGTAACCACACAGTTGAGCACACCAAAAAAGACAGAGAGAGAGATCGATCACGCTGCCGCGCTGTATCACCCGCACCAACCTGGAGAGGTCCTGTTGAGAGGTTGCTCATCTTGTTGTAGAGAACACATGATCGAAGTGCTCGGCTCCGAAGCAAAAGGCTGAAGTGCAATTGCACCTGCTGCTCATTATAGACCCACACTGTGTGGCTGAACAGCTAATGCAAATGACTGCACGCCAATGTGCATTGGCTCGTTTAGTTTCACTCGAAGTAGATTGGCCTCTCTAGCGAGATTCCTATTCGTTGAGTCTCGGCTCGAGATCCTTTCCTGGTGAAATTCCTCTCTGTCCTCCCATTTAAATAAAGGCAAAAGCCCCAAAATATAACTTTAATAATAATAATAATAATTTAAAATAAAAAACAATACAAAAAAACAATAAACTAAACAAAAGAAGATAAGATAAGATAAGATAAGATAAGATAAGATAAGATAAGATAAGATAAGATAAGATAAGGCTGTGTAGTGTACCTCTGACCTTGAGGCTGCACTGCTTGGCTCTACTTGCTGTGGGGGTGTTAATTGTGATAAATGGAGATGACACAGGCTGCAGTGTTAGCGCAAGGAGTCAATATATTTTATGCCAGCGTTCCACACAAGCATAGCTGGGTAATTAATGAAAGATGCTTGGATGCAGTGCCCCATCCACCTGCCTGCACACTTCATTCAATAATCCCATGATAGAGTGAGAGAGGGGTAGTACATACAGTACGTGGGTTACATTTGTCAATTTGTGCAGACATAAATATGGGTTTTCTGTTTACCCAACACAATGTCTAAAGTCTGTGTAATTGCATGTGAATATGTCTGTTACTAACACGCAAGCATTTTTAAACCTAGGAAACATGCTCACACAAATAAACACACTGCTCAAGTATACTTGGAAGAGAGGATGTTGTCATAGACTATATTCCATTGGGACACATAGTGGGGCCCAAAAGACCACATTGAAAATCTGGGATTCAAAATTCACTTTAAACCTGAAAACAAACACAAAGTTTAAGTATTTTGAAAAGTTTAAAAGAAAGGAAAGTTATGGCATAAACTGAAGACTCAATAAAGAGTCTACACTTGTTAATAGTGTTCTTTTGGACCCCAAACCATTTCTATATTTTTCTCTGCTCAATTCTGAAGTATCCAGTTCACATGATCTGATGAAGGGTCTGAAACTTCCTGTAAATATTATGATAACAGATATGTTATCATGATTTTGAAGGTCGCTTATGAATTCTATAAAAACTAGTCCATATTTGTAAAGTACATTTCTGTTTGTGTCAGTGTCAACCATGCATAGGAGATGTAGTGCACTATAAGAATTAAATTAAAAAGCTGTGTAAAACCTCTATGAAAATTCTCAGCAAATGTTGATATATGCAATAAAAAGTGATTCAGTTAATTAATCAGTATATAATGTATTTGACAGAAATGTATTATTTATGTTTCTATAATGTAATAAATAATTATATAATCAATATTATTATTAATAATAATAATAACCATTTAAAATTGTTTGACAGCATGACTGTTAACCATTCACATTTTATTATTTCATGTTATTTTGCACTGTTCTTTGTTGCCCGTTGCTAAACCGATTTGCGTTATGTATTTTATGTTATTAGCTTTATTCTTACCAATAAAAATGAAAAATGAAATTGGAAACTGAATGAGAGGAAATAGATGCAGCGATAAACACAGGGGAAGAGGGAGAAAAAATGTATGAAGGCTTTGCTAATACAGTATGTAGCAATGTTCAGGGAAGAAGGAGGCGGGAACCAGCGAACAATTAAACATACTTTATTTAAAATAAACCAAAATACCGCCAGCAGCCCCTCGCGAATGACTGCTGGCTACCGAAAATAAATATAACTAAAATAAAATACAAATACAAAAACCAAACACAACTAAAACACAGGCCTGTTCCTCTCTCGATCATCAAAGTCGTCGCTCCTCCTTTATGGTTCCGCTCCTCCGTGAGAGATGCGAGACCGGTGTGCTTCACAGGTGTTGCTCATTAGCAATCGCACCACCGGCCTCACGCCATTCTCTCACGTCTCTCGGCCGTCCCTCGCCACACAGTACTTGGATTTGACACAGTTAAACATATCATATTTATATCTCTTCAAACAGAAATTATATTCACAGAATAAGAACAAAAGAATGCAAAAGCAAAATGCTTTCAACAGAGACCTAATTTAGTCTTCTCAAAACAATGGCTTTTGGTAATTTACATGTCTAATCTGCTGTGAGAATACATCTCCCACCAAAAAAGCAACAACAAAAAAGCTGCAAACAAGAACATCCATCCCTTTCCTAATGGTGCAGCATTGCGATCAACCAATATGAAAGAAGACATGCCTTTCGGGAACCCGTTGCAAGTTCCTCTGATGTAAATGTGTTCCGTTTTAAGTGGGACACAAGTTGTGAAAAATGCAGGATAGAAAAGGAAAATCGATCTTTAAAAATCTTTTTATGCAAGAACTGCCAGGTACCATCTGCTTGTAAAGAGACACTGACAGGCTAATTGAGTTAATACACTCATTTAATTTAAAAAGGATGAGGATCTAGGACAAAGTAAGCATAGTGATTACTGGCTCAGCGAACAGAATATCTTTCTTACTCAAGCTAAGAGAATCCCATACTCTGTTGCACAAAACAACATGTGTTGCATGACCACACAGCTACATCATGCCCATCAAAAATGAGTATGCATGTGTCACTAAAAAAAAAAACAAGTTCAGATATGATAATATGATAAACAGTAATTTTCCACGTGTGCCATTTTTGCTTTCAATGCCTAAACCTAATTCAATTAAGTGTTTCATAACTTGAACAATACATTCAAGTTATGAAATCCTCCAGACTTGGCAATAATAATCTTATCATATTTCGGAATGATCACCTTCATGCATCAGCTAATATTTAATTTTAAAATGTCCAACATTTCTCCAAAATGTTTCTGCATTCAAGATTTTCACTCAAGAAGTCTGAAACTGCATCCCTTTTTTAGTCACATTGGGACAGGTAAAAATCTCTGAATAACTGAACAATTAGAGCATAATGAAATGTGTTGCACTGTACTGTATTTCACTTTAAATAAGGATATAGTAAGGAAAGAATGCTACACTTAATGTACTTGAGCTCTAATGTATTTCTGATGGTTTCTGGTCTATTGTTTTTAAAGACTCCTAGGTTGCCAGCTTGATCTTGGATTTAAACATACTCCATAATTGCTTTAACCCTTTCACACCAAGCGGCAACATTCTAATCTGAAAAATGAAGCCTACCCGGAAGTGCGAAAAACTGCAATACATTGAAAATCCGCTAGGGGCAGGTCCCAAAAGGGAGCAAGTGTCCATAGACCACATGTTAAAATGTCCGTTTTCAAAGCATAAATTCATGTTTTTACAGGTTGGTCCCATGGACTTTTATTGTATTTTTCGATAGGTTCCGAGTGCCTGACAACTGTGAGGGGGGTGAATTTTTTTCTAACTCGTTAGTTTAGATCGTATTTAGATATAAAATGTATGACAAAAAGGGTGTGGTTAACTTTGATTGACAGCTTGATTGACAGCTAAACGAGAAATACGCTTCTCCAAGGAGAATGACAAGCGCCATTTTTTAATATACAATTGAAATAATACTACTGTTTTTGTATCATGAAATGTAGTTTTAAGAGTTTTTCAGGCGAGAATGTAGTTGTTTAAAGCTCAAATCTGTGGTTTATTTATAAAGATTTATGAAAATTTTATCCAGGTTTTGAGATCCAGTCGATCACCGGGCGCTCGGCGCTCATGTACCCCGCCTCGAACAGCCTTTCCTCGGCTTTTCGTTCTGACGTTTGCCGCTGACTCTGGCGTCTCTGTAGTGGTTAAACAGGAGATAAAATTTATCTTTCTTGTGTATATCTAACGGGCGATTTTTGGTCTCGTGAATCTATAATTTGTTCCCTGGCCAAACTGAGAGCTAAGTGTACCTTTTACTTATACTTGTATAATGGCTAATATTGATAAAACTGAAATTTAACAAAAAGAGACTGGGTTGAGTTTTGTCATTTTAAATTTTAATAGATGATCTTTAATGTTGTTTACTACAACATCTGTTATTTAGTACAAATTCACAATAGCCTATCGCCTGGACCATATTAAAAGTTAATATTTTATATTATATTTAAACAAAAAGAGGCAGGGTTGTGTTTTATATTTCGTTTTGTTATAAATAGGCTAACATTATGCAGAGAATATAATCAATACGCGATGCCTGAACCACATTTGTGCGGCTATAATGTTTAAGATTTCTTTAAATGAAAACGAAAAGAGGCAGTGTGGTGTTTTATAACATATTTCGTTTTATTGTTGCCTAAAATATACATACAGAGATAACCGGAGTAGCAGAAGCGAGCTGAGTGACGCGTGCTCGCGCTGTTCCAACCGGACTCGCGTCCTCGGGAGTCATTCTCCTGAGTCGGACTTGGCAATTAAGTCCGAACTTTGCGTACTTGCTATAGAGAAACGCCTAATGTCGGCGCTTGGCTTCTTGTGACAAACACGCCGAAAAGCAAAAACCATATCTGCTGTATGTCATCCATTGTTGTTTAAGTTGCTTTCTTCACGTGAAATTGACATTGTTCCAGTCTCACACAAAGCCCGCCCTTTTACCCATATATGGATTTGTCCAGAAGATGGGCGGGGTTAGGATTTCTCAAGATTTTCCAAGATGGCGCCGCCCATACCCCCCATAAATGGCTTCAAAACCGTTCTTCAGAAAGTCTATGGGTGACGTCACAGACGGTTTGTCCATATTTTTTACAGTCTATGTTTCACACGTAAGTTTAAAATATTCTAACTGACCCCCCAGCGTGAGTTTTCCAAGGCGACCGTTATTTAGAACTTGTCACTTTAATGTTTCCATGGTGACGCGTCATTGCTTGTCACGTGACACAGCGCAACCACAACACAGCGCTGAATGAATGATGATCTGCTTTTATGTAATTTTTCCTTTTTTATTAAAAATCTACACAAATGTATTAGCTATAGCATGAAACACTGATATTACGATTGTCAAATATGTGCAAGTGGATGTGTTTTGTTGTTTAAACACCTTTATAACGATCGCGTTAGTTTAGCTGTATGCCTGATGGGCGGCGCCATGTTAGTTTGTTTCACAGTTCAGAGAAACGGATCTGTTGGATTTACAACACGTCAATTCCTCCACTTCTCACGAAATACATGAAAGTAAGTGGCCGGTGAACTGGGAGATGAATAGGGTAAAATGTAAATTTACTTACACAATGTGTATCTGATATGAACAAAAGTGTCGTCTTATTATAATGGAAAGGATTATTATTGCCGCTTCCATAGACATCAGTGTGTATTTTACAAACTCAAAATCATTGTTTTGCTAGTACTTATGTGTATTTAAATGTCTGAAACCTAAAATAAACATTATGTGGTTGAAAACACTCAATAGTTGTGATATATGACAGCACTGAATGCGTGCATCTCTAGGTCAGCGCCAGCCAACGCGCCAAAGCACGTTTGAATTTAGCAGTTGATCACGTGATGCACTGACCGTTCTAATCACACCGGTGTGATCGTACACTCCAGGGACCAGCCAAGACTGATCACACCGGTGTGATCGTACGTGCGAAAGGGTTAAAGTCCCCCTGTAGTCAATAAATTTAGACTTTAACACTTATCTTTGATCACCAAAAACATATATTTAAACGTTTTTTTTCCTTGAAAAAATGTATTGAGTCCTTAAAATGCCTCATTTAGTATACGCGGGTCTATGAATATACAAATTAGCCCCGCCTCCACTCACTCACACGAGCTCAGAGATCCACTCGTTGACGATAACATGATGACCTAATTGGTTACAAGGTAGTTTGTGACATCAGAAACGTCTCGGTTACGTATGTAACCCTCGTTCCCTGTGTAGGGAACGGAGACGTTACGTCGGATGACGACGAATGGGGTTTCGCTTAGAACACCTATCGTCTTCGAGTATTACAAAACGAGCCAATGGCAAAGAAATGCCATGGCTCTGCGGAATTTGCATAGCGTATCTCCGCCTTACCTCGTGAGTATAAAAGGAAGACGCAGGCAACATGCAGATATGTTTCTGCGCTGAGGAGCCGAGACTGAGCTCAGGCGATCCCCGCGGCACAGCGGAAAGTGGCAGGAAGACGTAACGTCTCCGTTCCCTACTCAGGGAACGAGGGTTACATACAAGTAACCGAGACGTTCCCTTTCGTTGTCACTCCGAGTTACGTCGGATGACGACGAATGGGGTTACCAGTCTAATCACGCCACCTTCACATCTGTCTTCCAGTGCCCTGTGTAAATCTGAGATCCCTGTCATAAGACTAGCAAGGACCCCTATTTAACACAGGAATACCAAGGTACACTGGGGAGCATATCCCATAGTTTAGAGGAAATATGCAAATATTGCCAGCCTAAACGGGGGGGGACTTAGAGAATACACATATGACCCGAAGGATGCATATAGAGAACACTGGGGTGTCCAGCCGCAGGTGGAATATTTCAACCCCAGGGGTGGCAAGGTGGCTTGCCAAGGAAAAGACACATGCTCAGAGAGGCTTACAGTGGAAATACACATGTGGGGGTCGCTCAGAGGAGGGACCATGCACACGGGAGGCACCTAGCCGACGTGCAGGCAATAGACACTGGCGCCGACGTCAGGAGTGCTGGAGGAACTCAGGGCTTTCGGAGAAGCTCACCTGAGGAGAATATCGCACGTATCCAGTCCGTGGAGTGGAATGGAATGGCGAGGAAGCGAAGACACCTGAGCGGGTCCAGTACTAGCTGGTTGAAGCGAGTCTATGAGAGGACACTGGCTCCAATCGGAGATTGTAGAATCTGGCGAATGTGCTAGGTGTCGCCCAGCCTGCAGCTCGGCAGATGTCTGTTAGCGAGGCGCCATGCGCTAGAGCCCAAGAGGACGCCACGATCCGGGTGGAGTGGGCAGTCACACCAAAGGGGCACGTTTGACCTTGCTGCTGGTATGCCAAAGCAATGGTGTCCACTATCCAGTGAGACAACCTCTGCTTGGAGAGAGCCTTTCCCCTCAGCTTCCCACCATAACAGACAAGAGCTGGTCTGAGGTCCTAAAACACTGCGTTCTGTCTACATAGGTGCGGAGAGCACATACTGGACAGAGCAGTGCCAAGGCTGGGTCTGCCTCCTCCGAGGGCAGCACTTGCAGGTTCACCACCTGGTCCCGGAAGGGAGTGGTAGGAACCATTGGCACATATCCAGGCCGGGGTCTCAGGATCACGTGAGAGTAAGCCGGCCCGAACTCCAGGAACGCTTCGTCAACGGAGAATGTGTGCAGGTCCCCTACCCTCTTGATAGAGGCCAGTGCAACCAGGAGCGCTGTCTTCATCGACAGGAGCTTAAGCTCCAATGATTGCAAAGGCTCATAGGGAGCACTCTGCAGGGCAGTTAGAACCACCGCGAGGTCCCAAGAGGGAACGAGAGGAGGGCGAGGAGGATTCAGTCTCCTCGCTCCTCTCAGGAACTGATGATCAGGTCGTGCTTCCCCAAGGACTTACCTTCTACCAAGTCATGGAGTGCGGCAATAGCGGCAAAATAGACTTTGAGGGTGGAGGGAGACAGCCTTCGCTCCAACCTTTCTTGAAGGAAGGAAAGCACGACACCAACCGAGCATCTCCGGGGGCCTTCTCGGCGAGAAGAGCACCAGCTGACGAAGAGGTTCCACCTCAACGAGTAGACGTGTCTCGAGGACGATGCTCTAGCGGAAGTGATGGAAGCCACCACCGCAGGTGGTAGGGTACTCAAACCTGGAAAAAGAAAGGCGGATGAGACCAACGAGAGGACCCGTGATCTCATCATGCAAGTCCGGGAGGACAGATATTGGGGTTTGCGGTGGACACGGGTCGGCGGCCTCACCCACAAAACCAATCGTCCCGGGAAAGCATGGCCGTCATCTCCGGATCAGACTCAGGCACAGCCGTATGCACACCAGAAGGTGGCAGCTGTGACGAGTCATCATTTCCAAAAGAATCAAGCCCACCTAGTGATGCTGCTACAGAAACAACATCATCCTCTGTAGCTTCAAATGAAAACACACGGCCACCCGAGGGGCACCGTCATTAAAGAGGGGGGGCTGGGGCGTGGACACAGAGTCGGCACCTTGTTCCAGACCAACACCCTCAGGTCACCCTGGCCACCAGCCGAAGATCGGGTGGTGGGGATGAGGGGACTCTCACTCTTGCGAGTTCACAGAGTCTCGACCTATATATGACACGATGATCACGTTCCCAGAGAGAACATTAGTCATCCACGAGCGCTGTTCAAGCATGATCAAAGCCCAAACATACTAGACAGCGCTCGTGCCCATCAGAGTCCGATACCAGTCCGCTGCAACCAGAAATGCACGGGCGAGCCGTCTTTAAAAAGACGTGCCGCGTGCAAGCTCTTTTATGAGAGGAGAAAAAAACTCTGCGATGTTGAAGCGTACAGGGAGACACACACACACTGGCTGATCACTGCACAGATCAGCAGGCACTGTGAGCTCGCTGCCGATCGCCGTCACACCAAGGTTATTATAGTTTTGCTTTTTTAAATTAGTTTTTATTTTAATATCGTTTTCAATTTTGCTTTAAATTTCAGTTTAGTTTTACTTAGTTTCATTAATGGTTTTGTTAGTTTTAGTTTGCAAACACATTTCTATTTAGTTTAGACGCTTAATTTCAGCAAAGTTTAATGTTTGCCCAGATTACAGTTAACTCTTGTACATCTTGACATCTTAATAATAAAAATTAAATAATGGTTTGAGATTGAACAAAGCACCAAATAAATGGAACTCAAAAGTATACAAGAAAAAAATTTGATTTTAATCACAGGGTTAAAATGACATCTGGTTAAACAGACATTTTAAGTGACATATCCAAAAAATTATACTGCACCGTCAGCCTTTGCCATTCAGCCTTTAGCAAATGTGTGCTTCCTGTTCCCTCATCAAAAGCCAATAAGCATCGGAGTATGTTCACGATCACATATTTCTGCATTTGCACAAGCCTTGGAACTCTTTGGACATTCTCGATTTTTCCTTTGCCAGCTATCGCTACTTCAGACAGACCGACTA
Source organism: Siphateles boraxobius (assembly GCF_051911475.1). NCBI lineage: Eukaryota > Metazoa > Chordata > Actinopteri > Cypriniformes > Leuciscidae > Siphateles > Siphateles boraxobius. The sequence goes on from NW_027509193.1 coordinate 10,986,307, forward strand.
TGCTCCATGCCTAGACTAATTAAGTGAGTTTAAAGAACATTTGCATTTTGTGCAAGCCGTCCAGCTTTTAAAATGTCCAGAAGCTTCCAAAGCTTTCTAAATTACCATATTAGTTAAAGCACAATATCAATTTAAGTGATTTATGATAACCCTCAATATGCTTTTAAAATTGACTACGACAGTCTGGAGGTGATAAAAGCAGGTCTTTAAGTGATGTTGATATGCTAGCGCTCAACTTTAAATCTGTTACGTCTTTTTTTGGTGGGAAAAGAGGAGCTAAAATGAAGTCATTGCTCTCCCAACGTTAAACTATTTAAACAATTAAACACAAAGCTTCTATAAAACATAATGCATTCTATAATATTTTTCTTACAATATAAGAATTGTTTTTAACCAACTGATTTGTGTATTTTATATGGAAATACTGCACTTAAGCACAAGAGACATTTCAAAAACCATTAAACTTACTTATCTCATGAACAGCATTGTGTGTATGTATGCATGTATACATTTTTTTCTTCTGTTTAATATAGATTTAAAAGCAGCAGAATCAAAATCTTTACAATTACCCCATGTAAACTGTTTAAATACACAGTATGATTTGGTTGGGAATTACTGATTTAAACTGTGGCCTGTTCTGGTAATGAGCAAAATACCATTAATACAGTTTGCACTGGTGCAAGCTATGTGAACTTCTAATCTCTGTTTTCAAAACAATCATTTCATACTTGCTCCAAATCTCACCCAAGACACCCAGAGCGGAGAACCAAGAAATATTTAAACAACCAATTCAAGACCAATATGATAGGAACCTTTTCAATTCTGAATGACAGAAGAGCATAAGGTCAAAACTGTCCCTTAATAATGGCAACGATCTTGAAGGCTTGAGATCCCGCAATTCTCGGCAGCAAGCTAATTTTCAGAGTCTGGGAATTGCAGAGGGGATTTGAAAGAATACATTCAAAAAAGGAACTCCCAAACAGCTTAACATTTTCAGGAGGTGCAGCAGAGGAGCAATCACTAAAAGAGCTCCCAAAAGAGATACAGCACTGCAACAAAATACCTAGTAGGGTTTCAGCACTGAATAAACCAGCATTTACATTGCCGTACTAAAAAAAGAAATCAACAACTAAAAAAAAAACATCGCCTGGACTGGTTAATAGAAAGTAAGACTGTCGTCAAAAAGAACAATGTGGCCCAACGCGAACTTCAATTCTAGGTCTCACAGAAAAGAAAATAAGCTCTGGGAATCATCATCTGTTTTTTATACTCACTGCATGTCAGATTAGTCACGCAAATACGCTGCGGTGCATGAGCCATGCAAATCATAGACACGATATTGACCTCTGGGATATTAAAACAAAAAAAGAATGGGCAGTACCTGTCGCTGCTAAGACACAGTGACTGCTGAATGCCTTTGGAAGTGCTTGAAACTCAAAGCCCCTAAACCTCAACTCTACCCTCATAAAGGCTGTTCCATCAGTGCAGACTTAATCTTTCTCAAAAGACAGCAATCACGTATGATAAAGCTTGTGAATTGGTAGCTACTCTACACAATGGATCTGAATAGTGTGTTTTAAATAAGAAAGACTCTTTTTTAAAACAGACACTATTCAGATACATTATGTAGAGAAGCCACCACAGCTACAACAGATCAAGACAGGAAATAAGCAAGCCAGACCACAACAAGCTCAAAAACGATTGTGGATCCTCTGCTTCTGACATTTAAATTCTGACATCTTGAGGAGAAACTGATAAGTCCCCTGCATGCTAAAACCTTTAGCTTGAAGCAGTTGGGTCTGTGGAGAGCGAGAAGCTTTTCCGCTCCTTACATTTCTGTGATGAGTTAATTAGACCTGTGCTTATTGAACTGCACTGGGTTGACTGTAATTTAACAAAAGCTCCCTGTGCATAACCTGGCTGAAGGAGTTGTGTGTAGGTGAAATTATTCTCCCTGTGGAGCGATAAAAACACACAAACACATCTTCCAGGGCAAATGACCTCAAATGCTCTTGTTTCCTGCTGGAAGTCTGATCTAAACTCACAGATGAGTAGAAAAGGGTGCGTTCTGAGCTCCTATCAGGTGTAACAAGGTATAAAAAATGCCAGCAGCATTGTGATGGAAATATGCTATCAAAAGAGATCTATCGAGGGAGGCCAACAAAATGATAACAATATCATTGGTATCTGAAGAGGGCAAGATTACACATTCATAAGCTTTTCTTTCTAACAGATGGCCCAGTTTTCTTCTGGTCTCAATGTTATTATCAGAGCCGGACAGTAGCGGAGTACATTTACTTGAGTACAGTACTTAAGTACAATTTTGAGGGATCTGTACTTTATTCGAGTATCATTTTTGGGGAGTACTCATGACTTTACTCAAGTACATTTGAGAGGCAAATATTGTACTCTTTACTCCGCTACATTTCAATCCATAACCATGAGTACCCGTTACTACTTCTAAAAAAAAAAAGGAAAAAAGAAAAATCTCTCTCAATTTGTTGTTTCCTTCTCAAACGTGATTGGATTGTGCAGGGGCCACTGATTAGGACAGTCTATCAGCAATCACCTTCAGCTTTCCAAGTCAACTCCAGGGTCAGATTTAGATAAGACACGAAACCATGGACGAAACAATGGATGAAGACGCAGCAGGTCCATCCCGAAAATGTGCCAACCCGTGGTGGCCCCACCTCGCCAGACTATTTCAATTTTCTGAATGTTCTGAAATTTTCTTAATTGTTAAATAAAGCAACATGGTAAAAAGATGAAAATGACTTGATTTTACTTTCAATTCCTTTTACATTCTCCAAGGTATTAACATTCACATTTTTCATAACTCCTTGTAGGATGTTTCTGTATATAAATGTAAGCACTGTGGCAGTAGTAATGCAATATTTAGATAATGTACTCTTGTACTCTTGATCCTCAGTAGACATCTGACTGTAGTACTTTTACTTGAGTAAAATTTAGCAAGGGGTATCTGTACTTTTACTCAAGTAATGAAGCTGTGTACTCTGTCCGTCTCTGGTTATTATAATCATCAGCACAACAAGTCAGTCGCCTCAGATCTGACTTTCCAACCTCTCTAGCTGCAAAAAAAGTTATTCAGTCTTTAAATGCAATGAAACGTTCATGGGTATTGCTTTATTTGAATGATCACACCACAATGATGTGCTGAGGCAAAGAAAAAGAGTTAAATCTCGAAATTCCTTGTGTGTGCAAGCAAACTTGTCAATAAAGCTCTTTCTGATTCTGATTCTGATTTCTGAAAGTCGATTAGCAGTTGTATCGAATCCTAATTGCTTTTTCGCACCCCTGCTAGCCACTTGGGACATTTCATAACATTGGCAAAAGCTGCACAGTGAAAATCACAGGGCAATGTCTTCACTCAGTAAGTATTTCACAACACACATTCGATCAATCGTCACTCAAATCATTTTCAGAGCAAAATACTCTCCGCAGCTCAAGCTGTCCAAAGCGCTGAAAGTGATAAAACACATTAATGGTAGCTGAAAGCTTGTATGTTTTGACTGTCAGAGTTTCAGCAAATTACTTCGTAATGGTGCCAAACTGGGCCACGGTCCAGAGCGGAAACTGATAAACTTGCTGCATCTTTTTTAGGGCTAAAAATAGAGCTTCTTTTTTCTTTACCTTTCAGTGATGTAATTTTACATCATTTAAAATCCATGATATGCTTGTGATGCAGTGCCAAGCTTCTATTATAAGCTAGAATTGACATTCTTTTCAAATGTCTTGCGGCTCAGCTGAGGACTGGCAGGGGATTGTGTCCCGTCCCTGCTTGTATTTACTGTCTACAGAATTCAATAGCACCCACACACTGCTGAGTCACATTGGCAATGATCTCCCTCGTCGAAGGAGTCATTTATTACCTCCATAGTTTCCCTTAAAATCTCAGTGTCAAATGATAGCTTAATGACACACTTTAAGTGCTATTCAACTTAGACATTTAAACAAAATAGAACAAAAATTAGAACAAATAAATCCTGTAACAAGCAACATCATTTTAAGAAAGCAATTAGAATTTGCTGAACTAAATAAGCTTCTGGTGAGAAAAACCAATGCAACTAGTTTTGAAAAGTTTAAATGGTTAAAATGTGCACTGTAAATTGATATATATATATATATATATATATATATATATATATATATATATACAGTTACTGACGCCAACACAATGGAAAGCAACACAATGCATAAAAAATTACCAAATTGACACCATCAGGTTAATACACACAATGCCCCTAATATGAACAAAGCAACATAAAATGCTAAATGAAACAATCTAATCTAATGCACATATCAACACTAATAAGAAGCATCTAACTTTCCGAATGACACCTAAACAAACGTGATTGTTTGTGTAGGGGGTTCTGGGAATCCCTCTTTTCCAATAACAATATTTTACCATATAGGCCTACGTATTACCATTTGTAGCAAATTATAAGGTAATATAGCCTATAGCCTACGTTGTCCTTACAATTTGATGTCGGCTATTTTATTCTACTTTTTTTCAGCGTAGGCTATATGAACTTACATTTAACCAATTAAAATGTTTTACATTTTAAAAAATGCTAGGTTGTTTAGCATTTGGACAAACCCAACCGTTGAGTTTAACATTTATTTTAAGAATTTAAACCAACGGTTGGGTTTGTCCATATCTGACATGGTTTGAAACAACCCAGCATTTTTAGAGTTAAGCCTTTTTACATTCTTTTCTCTTTCAAAATGTCTAACAATTTAAGTTAATCTAATATACGCTTTCATGGGGTAATAGTCTTACCTGTGTGTGGAGGATGCGACTCATTGCTCCGCTGTTTGTCTGCAGAAACCTTCAAACAGCACAGCGCTCCTTTGCTACAGATGCAGCTGTCCGGATGCTCTGCTCCGGGGTGACAGACCTCTGTTTCAAAGACAATATGCACCCCAAGGATGTTAAGTGTAGCACTTACAAATGGAAATAAACTGGTGAATTCTGCGCGTATTTGAATCGCTGCTTCATTTTTAGCAGATTAGTTATTATAATTAAAGTCGGTATATCCTTATTTTAAAGGGTTCCGATTGACACTTAATCCTCGGTAAATAATCTGATGTCGAGTTCGAGTGTTTAAGGTCCTCGGAGGCAGGTGTAAATGATATGTTCAGACGCGATACCAGTCACGCGTAACACTCAGCCAGTGTTCCCTGTTAGATATGATACGCGTTTCGACCTGCTCCCCTGCGGCTGGAACTGAACTTTCCCAAGAGTACTGCCACAATTTGCTCTCTTTTCCAAAATTATTCGATCCTTGTAAACACGGCGGACCCTCTTCACGTTGCCTCCTCACACTGAGTGCCCCTCTGTTTGTGTCCCATCGGTCAACAATAATGCGTTCGCATGAAGCCCTACATGACAGCAAGGAGGCGTCACTGCGCGCGGATAAGGAATAGACGTTTTAGATTTTGCGCGCGTGCGGCTAAATTTTGTCCAGCGAGCAATGTGACGACAATATTTTAAGAAGTGTTGCTTAGCGCGAGCAGAGTTCGCCGGTGCAAACTAATCCATGCAGTTCCCACGCGTATGCGTCTTCATCCTAAACTGGTCCACTCTCTCGAGTGCGCTCAGCAGCAGACTCAGCGCTGAACAGGCTTCATAATGAGTGAATTCCTTTCGGACGTGAGCATCACTATACCCTACTCACTCCGAAGGGGGAGAGCATTTGAACTCTGAAGGGAACAACGAGGGCGCATTTCTGTCCTATTTGGAACACGAATACGCATTCGTGAGTAGGCTACCCTTTATTATAGAAAGTATAATAAAAAAAAAAATATATATAAAAAGTTTTGCGTCGATAACAGATCCTTCATTCAAATATAGCCTATTTCAAATCGTCCTTAAAAAAAACAAAGAATCATGTAGGCATAAGCGATATTTGGTTCCCCCGATAATCGCAATGCTACCTTCAATTTTTAATAATTTAACGATCATACGAAACTGCAAAAATAGCCATGCCTACATAAGAACGTGTTTACATAGGCCTAAACACAAAATCTAGACTACAAATTTGAATCAGAACCCCTATTTTCCACGTGTTATATTGTCGCGGTCACCTATTGCGATAGAAGTCTTTGCAATATTGCAATTAATTAGATTTAGTGTTTTGTATTATATTTTGAGTTTGTCGTATTGTGCTGATGAGGCCAAATAACAATTTGGGCTGTGTGAGACGCAGATTACGACCTTTTTTGTTTTAGTGTTTTTGCAACTAAATTGGAATGAAGTTATCTACAGGAATGCCCTGCATGCTGTTAGTTGATATTCAGCCTTACTCATGTCTTGAATAAGCAAAACAGTGAATTAATGACAATCCATGCATTTATAATCTTAAACAATTTATTAAACAATTCATTAAAAAAAAACATAATACATAAAATATATGTTTTCCATAACTATTTACAGGTAGGCTACCATTTAAATATCTATTTAATGATCAGTTCAGCATTCAATTTATTTTAATTTCTCAAACTCTTCTAATACCTCAGTTATCAAAGTTCTTGCACACTGACATCTATAACTTGCACTAACTTGTTATTAGACATCTAATAACTTGTAGGCTAGCCTACTTCAGCAAATGAACACCAGTAATAGGCTACCTGTCATTTTTCAGCTTTTGAGTTCAGTGTTGTTTGTGGTACTGTCCATTCTTGCTTAAAGGCGCACAGCAAATCCTTCACATGTATTTCCACACGCTGTCCTCTTTCTAGATGTAAATGTGTTCTCAGGGTCAACTCACTTGAAACGGGCCTCGCAACAGAAGGGGCCTCTGCTTGCGCTCGAAAAAGAGTCCTGCTATACCCAAAAAAAAAAATCCCTGTATGAGTTCTTGTTTTTAATATTTAAAATAGCCTATTTCCTATAACTCAGGATATAAAGTGCTGTTTTCCCGAAAATCAGGACTATTGCAAACATGATAGCCTATTGATTTTACACAACAGTGCAGAGCTAAAAATATGGCATCTCAAAGTTGTGTGTAAATGTACTTTTTTGACCAACTTTTTCCACGTTTGATGTTATTTCTAACGAGAAATTACTGAATGAACGAAAAAAGTCTGACTAGGCTTGACCCTCCACAAGCTTATCTAAGGAGTAGGACAAATATTTACCTGGTGATTCAACTCGTTTTGCATTATTAAAATTGTTATGATAGTGTTGACAGGAATGTTTACTGTTGTTCATATAAAAAGCTGTATTACAAGTTGACTTTTTAAAACTTAAATCGAGAGTTCACCCAAAAAAATAAAAATAAATGTCATCATCGTGTTGTTTACAAGCTTATGACTTTCTTTCCTTAGTGGAACATGAAAGAAGATATTTTGAAGAATGTTTTTAAGTGCTTTTGTCCATACAATGAAAGTCAATGAGGCCCAACATTGGACCCCACTGATTTTCACTGTATATTTGTCAAAATATCTTGTTTTGAAAAAAATGCATGTCTTACCCGCATAATTTGCGGGTGGGACATGTTCCTACCACTTTTTGGCAGTGTTGATATTGTCCCCACCACTTTATGAATCATCTCGCAGCACGGATGTACCTTATACAAAAGAAACATCTCCATTTGATTAGCAACAGTGTTTTTTTGGTGCTCTTGCACAGGCTTCACACAAAGGAGCGCTTCAATCTATCGCTTAAGGCTGTTGCGGAGACATTCGTTCTGTTGAAATTAGTGGCCAACCGATTTGGCATTTTTAAAATGTCGGCATCGGCCAATACGTTTTTCTGATTGGCCAAAGTGTTGGAAGCAGGACTTTTATTTTGACGGCGCTTAGGACTTTTATTTTGACGGCTGAGAAAGGCAGCGAGGGCAACGACAGCGCTCACTTTCATTCTTCGTCTTCATTAGTTTTCGATCTCTGTCAGTCATATCTAACACTTTGTTAGACAGAACTGGTAAACAAAGAAAGTAAATGGTTTGCGAAAAAGTAAAGCGTTTGCATTTATATTATTTGTAACAGAAAAGGCAAACAATCAGGCTAAAATACTGTATCATTTACCGTCAACATTCAGCAAATGCTCATCTACATCATTTAAACAAATCTCTGAATATCTAATAAACATTTAATTTCACAAACCTTGTAGATTTAATCGAATCCAGCTGTGATATCTTGTGAAGTGTGCATTTGTAGCCTGCATAAACGAGTGACGGTCGAGGTGAGTGAATGCGAACAGAAGATCAACTTCACACGAGACGCGATCAAAAACTTGAAATCCTTTTTAAATTATGCTGTGCTATATCTAGTTGCACACTGTATCATATTCATATAGTTTTCACTGTGTGCTGTATATAAAATTAGCATTACCTTGTCAAAAGGTAAATATTTGAAAAAAAATATGATTACCATGCAGTGCGCATGAAATACCAGATTACTGAGTGCCATGTTTCAGTGTTTACTTCCTTTTTATTCATATATTTTTCAACAATTATTTTATTTGTGAAAAATACTGTAATGGGCGGGGCTAAAACGGGGTCTAGATGACGCACTGGAGTCCCTTGAAGTACTGGAAACGCCCCTACTTGATGTCGCACTGGAGCCACTGAGGTTGGCCGCTCCCCTAACAATATAAATAGAACACATTAATAACATCAGTTTGCCGCTCAATCGCGAGTTACTGTCAGTATTATTAGTTACTACAGCCTACAGTTTGCTAGCTAGCTATGCAATCGTCACAGAAACGCAAACTACCTGGATGCGGTCACATACAAAACAGATCGGTGTCCTTATTTACATTTCCGAAAAACGATCACATCAAGAAGAGGTGGATTCATTTTGTGAAGAGACAACTTGATGGAGAGCTGAGGACCACCGCAAACACCTGCCTAGTGATCTTTTTACACGGGATAGTTTTATAAACTGTCACTGATAACACTTGCGCAGACAACTGGTGAGTGTTAGTGGGCGTGGTTTCAGCGCAGCCAGCGGACACGCCCCCAGCGTTTAACAGCATAGACTACTGCACATTTTTTCAACATTTTGATAGCTTGTTTTATATACTTGCCGGTTTTTGTTATCATTCAAATTTGGCTGGGTGGCTAATAACAAATTTTTCTGTGGTGTGACAAACTCAGAACATGTACTTAATTTTGACTTTAGGGACTTTAATGATATTTTATTATAATTAAAAAGTATTTCTAATTTATTACATATTGATTAAAATAAATATAAAGTATATATCTGCTCTCTAAGATAACGGCATTGGCCGGTCGGCCACTAGTTGAAATCGCAAAACAAAATGCTCACAAACAAGTCACTGCTCTTTATATGCAATCACTGGTGAACAACTTTAGTTTTAATGAGAGAGAGAAAAAAACCCTAAAATAATCAAGGGTGGCTTAGAACTCAGAACTTAAAAAAGATGATATACCACCAGTCCATTAGGCCAAACAAATGTTTGATGTGGATCTATTTATTTAGTAATGTAAATACTCTCAGGACTAACAATATATTTATTGAATTGTAGAAAATTGTGTTTTTATTTTTGTAGATTCTGACATAACCAGCACCAACCACCAAACCCCCAGACCACCACCCCCGACACTCTTGTCCCACCCACTTTTTAAAACAAAGTTACGTCACTGCTTACCCAACAACATAAGGGTGAGTAAATACATTTTTGAATGAGTTTTTGGGAGAACTATCTATTTAACCTATAGCTTCAACAGAATTTAAAACCAGCTTAAATATAAAAATAAAAGGCATTAAAAGATGCAGACTATAGGCCTACATACATTCCAAAGAAATGAACAGCAAAATTATTTAAATTATTAATTGGATATAATATTAGGACTGTAACTAATGATTATTTTAGTAATCGATCAATCTGTCGATTATTTTTTCGATTAATCAATGAATCGGATTAAAAAAAACATTAATTTCCAACCCTTTATTCAAAAACAGAACTGACCGTGCAAATTCACAGTGCAAAAAATCTTCAGAAAGTGCACAAACAGGTTGCTCCTTGAACATCGCTGAGCTGTTAAAGTAATAATAATTTTTTTTTATTAAATCTCTATTTAAAAACCACAAAAAACATACACATGTATGCTTTACATCTGCCAAATATAGGCTTTTTAAAAATAAAGTGCACAAAAAGATGTATATTTTTGTTTAAAGGGACCTGAGCTGTCAGAACAATAAATAATTTATTAAAAAAAAGAAAGAAAAATACAAATCAGAAAACTTAACAGGATTTGTTTGAACATCAGAGCTTGTTCTCTACACTACACTCATACACACTCACAAACTCTCACACTCACAAACTTGTGTTTTGTTTTGTTTTTTGCCAAAGATGTCATAATCTTTAACAAAATGTTTGACATTATTTGACGAGCAAATGGACTTTTGCATGGATAATAGGTAATAATCATAGCAATAATAATAATTATAACCGAAGATTATATATCTAGTCTATCCTCATATTAATTTTAAAATAGAATGTATATAAAATATAAATCATACAATATAAAATAATATAAAAAAACAAATACAATGGATTGACCACCTCCTATGGTGTTTAAGGTATTTTGCAGCTCATTCTTTCCGAGCATATAGTGAAGTTTCTCTGAGTCATTTAGAGTAAAGATTTAAAAATTCAGAGCTGCAAATTGTGGAAAAAATATTCCAATACATTTTAGTGCTAGGCTACTTGGGACAGACAAAGAAATTTTTTTTATCTTCTGTCTATCTGATTCAAATCACAGTCTGCTAATTCAATTGTAAGAATTTAATTGTTGTTTTTATTTATATTGTTGTCCATTTATCGAACTTCCATGCCTCATATAGTAATTATATATTACAGTATGTACCAATTTACTAATGCTCAGACACACCCGGTCTCTCTCGCGCGATCTCGGACACACTTGGTCTCTCTCGCGCGATCTTCGACACACTCGCGCTCGCTCGCGGAGTTCGCTTCGCTTTTGTCCGGCACCTCATAGATCTGCTCCGCTCCGCACTCAACTTTTTTTTAATTTATACTCAAACATCTCTGCGAATTATTGACTGGCGTAATAATCGCACGACACAACAAAACGATAATGAAATTCGTTGCCAACTATTTTAATATTTTTTATCGATTTGTTGTTGCAGCCCTATAAATTATATTATATCTGCCACATATAGATCTCATGTCATGATGTCAGAAATATTCTCTCTCTCTCTCTCTTTTCTACATGGCTTACAGACTCATTCATACTGTATCGTCATTAATCGTCACTGGGACAATTTTTTTTTTGGAAATTGTAAGGGTGATCTTGTCTTTCCAAAAGGAACTGCCTTTTTAGGTGGTCTCAATTTCAAGAATTTAAGAGACATTAATAAAGTATGCACTTCTGCACTTGACAAGATCAGATTTTGTTTTCCTTTTAGACTTGGGGAAATGCAAATTACTGGGGAGTGAATTTTCATTCTTAACAGACTGGGGAGTGATTCTTTTTTATGTTTATTCCATTTACCATTTATTTAGGGAATGATTAGACCCACACACAAGTAATTGTTTGAGTACAGTGTAGATATGTCATGTTAAAAGCAAACCTCCCCATGTTTAAATGGAATAGGGCATCCCAATGGTTCATTTCACTCTAAACATAACAGCTTAATTTGATTCAAGACATTTTTTTATGGTTTCAGGGGGTTGTTCCGTTTAATTGGTCATGGTATTCACTGCTAATTTGAGAGAAAGAGAATGACATCATTAACATTCTTCCTAAAAGTCATAGGTCAAGTGCATGAAAGTAATACTCTGATGTCCTCAGACTTGCGGCGAAAAGTTTGAGTCATTCTAGCTACACACACTTTTAAATACATTCCCTATTGCTCAGCACTACCTAAAGGGGTAAGCCTGTCATCATTTACTCACCTTTATGTCATTCCAAACATGTATTTATTTATTTATTTATTTATTCCTTCTCAGTTTTTTTCCCTAGTGTTTTTCAGACCTCACTGACTTTCACTGTATGGATAATCTTCAAATATGACAAAAATCTTGTTTTTCATTAAAGTTCCCCTGGGGTGAAAATCAAGCTTTTAATGTTGTTTATGTGGTGTTTTTAATATGATTTTAGACAAACCATGTACAAATTCATAAGTCAACACCATTGCTGTATTTTTCTCCTTAAAACTGCAGTGAACCAAAGACAGTCTCAAACTCGTGGTTAGACATCACTGCTGTTTCTGACACAAACTACCTTGTAACCCAATCACGATTGTGTGATCATCAAGAGTGGATCTCTGAGCTAGTGTGTGGGGGCGGGGCTAATATGCATATTCATAGAAATTTGGCAATGGTTAGTAGTTACATGATATTTTAAGGCATGAAGAACTTTACTTTTTTCAAAAACATTTAAAATGTTAATGTTCCCAAACTTTTGAAAGGTACTGTATATGCGTGTGTTTTTGTTGTTGGTTTTTTTAACTTTAATTGTACTGTATACACAATATCATTTACATCATTATTTAATTTTAAATTAGTTTGACTGCATTTAAGAAACAGTCACAGTAACCGTTTCCTCCGCAATGGACTGATGTTTATTCAGCTATGGAAAGGGAACTACAACAAATACAATTAAATATCTGAAATTAAATGCTCCTTTGATCTTTTTTTTTTAACCTTTACTTATTAACTTCTGGAATAAAAGGTAGACATACTTGTTGCTTTGCCACTTTCATCAGCCTTGTTGAATTTATCTCATCATAAATGAAAAACGTCTCGGTTACGTATGTAACCCTAGTTCCCTGATAGGGAACGAGACGCTGCGTCAAACGCTGTGGGAACGCCCCTGCGTTGTGCGTCATGAAGCACGTATGGAATCAGCCCAATGGAGAGATGGAACGTCATAGGCGGGTGACGTCATCGACCAGGAAACTATAAAGCACCCCATAAACACAAGCGCAACAGCTTCTGAAAGGCCTGAAGGAAGCGCTAGCGGGAATGCCGGGAGTATGGTGGAATGACGCAGCGTCTCGTTCCCTATCAGGGAACTAGGGTTACATACGTAACCGAGACGTTCCCTTTCAAGGGAACTCGAGCTGCATCAAACGGTGTGGGAACGCTAATACCCACGTCGCCATAGGACCAAGTGACCGCCATGTGAGAACTAGCGCACAGAGGACGAGAGCACCTGTGCCCCAGGGGTAGAACTTAAGTCTAGGTCGTAGAACTTAATGAAAGTATGCGGTGAAGACCATCCAGCAGCATCACAAACGTCACTGAGGGAAACTCCTGACAGTAAGGCTTTAGAAACCGCCATACTCCTGGTAGAGTGGGCTCGTACAGCCAAAGGTGAAGGCTGACCAGCCGACTCATAGGCAAGTGAGATAGCCTCGACCACCCACTTGCTCATTCTCTGTTTAGACGCGGGACACCCCTTCTTGGGTGGCCCAAAGCACACAAATAGTTGTTCTGACTTCCTCCACAGGGCAGTTCTGTGGACATAGGCGTCTAACATCCTAACAGGGCAGAGTAAATTAAGTTTCTCCTGGTCAGACGACAGAAATGGAGGAGGACAAAAGGCCTGCAGAACTGTAGGTCTAACAACATTAGTACGTAACCTGCTCTAGGATGCAGAAAAGCCTTAACCATGCCAGGCGAAAATTCCAGGCACGAGGGTGAAACCGACAGAGCCTGCAAATCTCCGATTCTCTTTAGTGAGGAGATAGCAAGAAGATTGTCTTAAACGTGAGAAACTTCTCAGGAACTTCTTCGATAGGTTCAAGAGGAGCTAGGGAAAGACCTTCTAATACGATGGCCAGATCCCAGGCCGGCACCCTCGTACGAACTGCTGGCCTCAGCCTCAGTGTGCCACGAAGGAAACGAGTTATAAGCGGGTGTCTCCCAAGAGAAACTCCACTGAAAGGGACGTGGTAAGCAGCCAGTGCCGCCACATACACCTTTAGTGTGGAGGGGGATAGCCCTGTGGAGAAGCACTCCTGCAGGAATTCCAGCACTGCACCCACTGGGCAGTTAACTGGGTCCTGCAGGTGCTCTCCACACCAAGAAGTGAAGACTTTCACCTTCAAGGCATAAAGCTTCCTCGTGGATGGAGCTCTAGAGTGAAGAATGGTCTCAACAACCTCGGTTGAGAGACCAGAGTTCATGAGCTGGGCCCCCTCAGAGGCCAAGCCCACAATACTGGGCGGGGGTGAAATATCATGCTGCCCACCTGAGAGAGTAGATCCCTCCTGACCGGGAGCTCCAAGGGAGAGCCGTCCAGGAGAGAAATCAGGTCCGCAAAGCATACTCGGGCCGGCCAGAACGGGGCTACTAATAGTAGGCTGACCCCGTCCCGGCGAACTCTCTCCAGAACTCCAGGTAGCAGAGCAATCGGGGGAAAGGCGAACAGACGTGACCTCGGCCACGGCTGCACCATAGCGTCCAACCCCAGAGGGGCTGGATGGCTGATGGAAAACCACAGATGACAATGCGTGGTCTCCTTGGAAGCGAATAGGTCCACCTCGGCGCGACCGAAACTCAACCAAAGGAGCTCCACCACCTCGGGATGGAGTCTCCAATCCCCCGGCCTCGGCCCCTGTCTCGACAAGGAGTCTGCTACCACATTCAAATACCCAGGAAGATACATTGCTCTCAGAAATAGTAACCTCCCTTGGGACCACAGGAGGATCTGACGGGCCAACTTGTAAAGCCGGCGAAACCGCAGGCCCCCCTGATGATTTATATAAGAGACCACCGACGTGTTGTCTGACTGAACTAACACATGATGACCTCTCAGGTCTGCTAGGAAGTGTTTCAGAGCCTGGAACACCGCCAACATCTCTAGACAATTTATAAGCCGTGATAGATGATGGTCCTGCAACAGCCCTTGGGATGGACGACCACTCGTGACCGCCCCCCACCCTGTGAGGGAAGCATCCGTCGTTAGCGTTACGCGACGACAAAGAGCCCCCAACACAGGACCTTTGAATAGGAACCAAGTTTCTTTCTACATGACAAGAGCACGAAGGCAGCGCCGCGTGACTTTGACCGTGTGGAGCGGATTTCCCCTCGGGGAGAATCCCTTGGTCCTGAGCCACCACTGTAGCGATCTCATGTACAACAGGCCGCAAGGTATATCGTCGGACGCTGCTGCCATCAGACCCGACAGTCTCTAAAACTTTTTTACAGTAAGTAGCTGGCCTAGCTTTACTTGTTTCACAGCTGAGAGAATCGAAACGATGCGGGTCGGAGCGAGTCGCGCCTGCATCGAAACCGAAACCCAAACGACGTGGTCAGAAGAAGTGGTCTTCTGAGGAGATAATACACTTTTCTTTGCGTTCAGCCTCAACCCCAACTTCCTGATATGAACGAGAACGACATCTCAATGTCCAACCGCCATCTACTCTGTCTGAGCTAAAATCAACCAATCGTTGATGTAATTGAGGACACGAACACCCTGAAGCCTCAGGGGCACTAGTGCTGCGTCCATGCATTTTGTGAAAGTGCAGGGAGATAAAGCTAGGCCAAAGCTAGGTCTAAAATTGGACGCAATCCCCCATCCTATTTTGGAACGATGAAATATCGGCTGTAATAGCCTGACTCCACACTGGGAGGAGGAACCCGTTCTATAGTCTCCTTTTGAAGGAGTGCTTTCACGTCTTGTTCCATAACCAGAGCCTGCTCGGGGCCCACCAATGTAGGCAAAACCCCTCTGAATCTTAGTGGAGGACACCTGAATTGGATAGCATAATCCCTTTCTATTGTCTGCAGGACCCAATGAGATATTTTTGGAAGGCTTTTCCACTCTGCCAGAAATTCTACTAAGGGTACCAGTCTCTCGAGACTGGCCTCTGGTGTAACTTGAGCAGCAAACGCAGCGCCCTATAACGGCACACCGGCAGGGAACAACTGGTCTAACCGTTCTGAAACCCTCCTCAGAGGGAGCGAGCGTCCCTCAGGAAATCGCTCGCTGGGACCGTCTGCGCCCCGTCATGAAGGCGGGGTTGGCAGAACGGGCCCCTGAGGGCACCGAGGAAGAATGGGCACCGTAGAAAGAGGTGAACACCTTTCCGCCTCGATGGGGACCACCCTCATTGTCCTGCGCGCCGTGGTGCCAGGACTTCTTCTTAGCCGAAGCCTTCTTAGCTAATATAACTGTCCTCAGATCAGTTCTATTACTGGGAGATTTCGGCTGAGAGTGCCGCGGCTGAGCCCACTGTCCAGCAGGGGGAGCACGAGACGCGACACTCTGCTTCAGCGCCCTATATGATGAGCTCGCAGACGGCCGGGGCTGCTCCCGCCCAGCAACTCCAGGGACATGAATTTTTAAAGGGAAAAATTTCTTAAAAGCTGTTGTTTGCTTTTCCTTCTCCTGGAATTTATGAATGACAGAATTTACAGCATCGCCAAATAAACCCAGGGGGGAGAGAGGAGTGTCTAAAAGGAAAGCTTTTTCTTTTTCTTTTATATTTGTCTGATTTAACCACAGATGTCTTTCTGCGGCCACCAGAGCTGCCATAGATCGACCCACTAGCTTGGCCGACTCTCTGGTTGCGCGCAGGGATAAATCAGCAGCCTGACGCAGTTGGCGAACCACGTAAGCACTGACCTCCCCACTCTCACTCACGTCCCTCAGCAGGTCAGCCTGGTATGCCTGCATGATAGACATAGTATGCAGACATGACGCAGCCTGACCCGCCGCCGAATACGCTTTACCCACAAAAACCGAAATATTTCTAAGAGGCTTGGTGGGTAATGCCGGTGCCTTAACGGATGACGCAGCCTCGAGGGAGAGAAAACTCGCAAGCGTCTCTTCCACGCGAGGCATAGCCGAATAACCATATGATTTTGCCCCCACAATATTAGAATATGTTGAAGTCTGGGGACTAAACACTCTATATGACACCGTTTTTTTCCACGATTTCGACACCTCAGTGTGGAGATCGGGAAAAAACGGCAAGCACCGGCCGTGGAGGTTGCACTCGTGACGGCATAAATCTCTCATCTAATTTTGATTTAGAAACAGACTCCTGTCTAGTCACTGGCCATACAATGCTGAGTTTTTCTACAGCTCTTGTTAATACCTCCACTAGCTCATCACTTTCGGGAGTGTAAGGTGGCGAATCCTCCACATCTCCCTCATTTATAACTGGTGCCTCAGCCCGAGCGGAAGAAACCGCAGCGCGTGCTTCCGAACACGGGACTGAGGCACTGGATCTCACAGGTGAAGGGAGAGATAAGGCAGAGCCCGTCTCTAACCCCGCTGAGAGATCCATCTGCGATCCCCACGACACGCGTCGTCGCTCTGCCTCAGCAAGAGCGGGACCCGAACCGCGGGGAGCGCGCACCGAACCGCTCTCCTCGAAGAGCACCCGGCGGGAGCGGAGCGTCCTTAATGGCAGACGCTCGCAATGCTCACAATCAGCTCCCTCGAGAGCTGACTGGGCATGCTGCACTCCCAAACAAACAACACAAAGAACGTGTGTATCCCCCCTCGTAAAATAACGCGAGCAGGGAGGGACACACTTCCTAAACTGCTGTTCGTTCGCCATATCTCTCTTAATATATATATATATATATATATATATATATAAATTGTTTGTGTGGTGCAGAGTATGTAAAGACAGACAATATTCACACAGGGACAGATTCACATATAGCGCGACTGAAGGCACAGAAAGCTGTTGCGCTTGTGTTTATGGGGTGCTTTATAGTTTCCTGGTCGATGACGTCACCCGCCTATGACGTTCCATCTCTCCATTGGACTTATTCCATACGTGCTTCATGACGCACAACGCAGGGGCGTTCCCAGAGCGTTTGACGCAGCTCGAGTTCCCTTGAAAGGGAACACAATGACATATAAAATAGGCGGTCATAAATATTATTAGAAAGGGTCAAAATTTCATGGCGAATTGAATTTAACATCACACTCCAAATATGTAAAATGGCTTTTAAATGTTAAGCATGCATTAGAGAATTCATTGAGATCTATAATGTGCAAACCCCCTGTAAATATGAAGATAACTGTTTTGCATGTTATCCAGGAAGAGTAAACATATACAAACCTTGCCTGTACCTTAAAATAAACCCAGGTGTAATGCAATGTGAAATATATGTATAGATACCCAGCAAGTCTTTTTTTAGTTTTTGTTATGAATGTGGTGATGACAAGTGGCTTGTCAGGGGGGAAAAACAAGGCTAACTTATCTGGTAACCCTTTTGAAGCCAAACAACATTTGCATGCCTCCTGGAGAAAAGAATGATCAAATAACTTTAGTTTGCAGAAACAAACCATCAGTAAAGTAGAGATTGTGAGATCACAAGTCTCTAATCTTTATTTGAGATGAAAATTAGATCAAGTAATGACTTTTGACATCTAGTTCTAGACATCTCGAGTTTCAGAAATGGAAATAATGCACTGCCTGTGACTCATAGCCTATGTCATGCAGATATGTTATGTCCCAGTTTTCAGACAGTTTTCAGACAGAATGATATCTGTAGGTCCCCGAGTCGACACAATCACATATTCCTCTCCAGAGGAGTTAATGACTAGAATGTTGTCTAACTTGCTTCCCTCGTTCTACATACGTCTTTGACTGCAGCTCAGACCTCAGTCTGTTGTCTCTAAACTGTAAACAAATGCTAGTAAAGGCCTGTTAGTGACCATTTTCAGCAGCATAAATATGAAAATAGTAAACGTAAAATCAGTTTTGATACCTGTCCTGTACAGTACACTGTTGAAGTCAACTGTTGGATAAAAAATATTTAAAAAACAAGGCATGGTCAATTCTGACAGCACAATAAATACTACTGTAAGTCTGACAAAATACAGCTTAAAGCTGCAGTAGGGAGTTTTGAAAAACGTTGACTTAACCTGAAGATTTGAACAAGCACAACTTACAGGTCCCACCCCCTTGCTCTCTGCTGCGCTTCAGCCCTCCCTCCACAGCTCCTTCCCCACAGCGGAGCCTGCCGTGAACACGCAGGCTAGTAAGCAGGGCCACCGATGACGGCGGATAAACAGTTATGGAACATTCACTAATAGGGACGAAACATCAACAATATGCTTTACATTGACTACATTGACTATGGCCTGCCCATACTTTGACTACAAACTTGGTCCTCAAATCAGTATGTATTTTGCAATACATGTAACTTTATAACGTTGCACTCTTTCTATAAGTTATAAATAGCTAGTAAGATAACGTTAATATAACGGTAACTAACGTTACAGTATGTAAGTAATTATTCTAGCGATATGTAATGCTAGAAAAGGTTTTCAAGTACATTATTTCACTAACATGACAAGCCAGTGAATTAGCAGGTTTCAATTGTTGCTTAGCACAGTGCGTGACATTTTATCTACATTATGCGGCTAGAGTTTTGACACCGAGTCAATGGGCTCTGTCTAATTCTTTCTTTATCGCTTGTTTATTGTCAAAGGTCTTTTTCCTTTTACCTCTTTGTTTTATGAGCAGGTGCCACTCGAGAAATTTTCAGTTTAGGTTGTTTCTCCGCGATTAGCACAGCTGCAGCACACCGGCAATTTTGAGTTTGAACGACGGTACGCGCTCGCGCTGTGCAAGAGAGGGGTGTGATCAGCGCGTACACGAGCGTGATTGACACTGCTAAGACATTCCTCCTGGCTCTGATTGGTTGTTTCTGACCGGGAGCGGTGTATTTCCGCAAATGGCAACAGGACCACTGGGAGGAGCTTGATTTTTTCACAGATTATCTGTCTCATATTCTACTGTCAGGACATAATGACAGTTTTAACAAATATGTGACCCTGGACCACAAAACCAGTCGTAAGTCGCACGGGTATATTTTTAGCAATAGCCAACAATACATTGTATGGGTCAAAATTATCGATTTTTATTTTATGCCAAAATCATTAGTATATTCAGTAAAGATCATGTTCCATTAAGATATCTTGTAAATTTCCTAGTGTAAATATATATTAAAAAAAAAATTGTGAATGGATGCAGCAAAATCGAGAGAGACGAGTCAGCGAGCTGTGCGGTGAGTAAGTAGGTCAAGTGCAGATGATGAACACCTGTGTCTGATTGCAGTGATTGGCGTGGAGACCGCTTATAAGCTGCTTAAGATCATATAAGATCAGCGGTTCCAGCTGCTTCTCCAAGGCCAGCAAGAAGACCGAGCTCTTCCGGAGCTGGCTCGACCGGGAGATTCGGGCCGTCCCCGATCCAGCTACGGCCTCGGCCCCGCCCCTGCCTCTCAATAAGATGGGGCCCCAGGATGATCCGGAGGCATTCCTGGACCTTTTTGAGAGGTCGGCCAAGGCCTGGGCATGGCCCCGAGCGGACTGGCCCATGCGGCTCATCCCTTTACTATCAGGAGAGTCGCAGATAGCCGCCCATCAACTGCCAGTCCAGAATCTCCTGGTCTATGAAGATCTGAGGCGTGCCATTCTTCAGCGGGTCGGCCGGACCCCGGAACAAAATTGCCAGCGGTTCAGGTCCCTGAGGCTGGACAAGTCCGGCCGGCCCTTCATCATGGCGCAGCAGCTCCGGGACTCCTGCCGCAGATGGCTGACGGCCGACGGAGGCGACGTCGTGGATGTTATCAGCAAGGTGGTACTGGAACAGTTCATCGCCAAACTGCCCAAGAAGACCGCGCAGTGGGTCCAGTGCCACCGCCCGACGTCGCTTGACCAGGCCATCCACCTGGCAGAGGATCACATGGTGGCATGCCCAGGGGTTGGCGAGCCCCTCCTATCTGTCTCTCTCTCTCCCTATCTCTCTCTCTCGTCCCCTTCTCTCCCCAAACCTGTTCCCCTTCCCAGGTCTCGTGGGGGGCTGATGCCCCGGCCGGCGCCGAGGTGGAGAACGGGGGCTCCAGCGGAACCTGTCCCGGCATCCAGGGCCCCACCCAGGGGGACGGCGACGGTTGACCACTCCGCCCTGGTTCCTGCAGCCTTGCGCTCTCCTCGCCAATCCCTTGACCCACTTCCCGCCACTGGGGCGGCGGGGAGGCCTGGGCCGGCCTGTTGGCGCTGCGGGGACCCGGGTAACTTTATAGACCGGTGTCCGGTGATGGAGGTGGGGACACTGATTCGGGTCCCCGACGCGCCACAGGCTGCCCCCGATCAAGCTGGCCTGTACCAGATACCAGTGAGTATCAAGGGGGGTACTTATCAGGCTTTGGTGGATTCAGGCTGCAACCAAACCTCCATTCATCAAAGCCTGAACAACCTGGGGCATTGGATAACAGCCGCCTGGTTAAGGTGCGGTGTGTGCACGGGGTGGTGGTGAGTTATCCTATAATGCCTGTGGTCATTCAATTTAGGGGTCAAAAGCATAGCGTCGAGGTAGCAGATAACCCGCACCTCCGGCATCCGCTAATTCTGGGGAAGAATTGGCCTGCTTTTAGTGAATTATTGGGGTCTTTGTGTGCGGATGCCTCTTGGAAAAAGAAAAACAAGGGAAAGACAGCGGTTGTTCAGGTGGGAGATGCTGAGCCGGGACCTCTGGCTTCTGCTGCAGGGAACAGAGTACTCTGGAGAGAACTATCCTCACGGAGCGCGATGATTTTCCCCTGGAGCAGTCCCAGGACGAGACGTTAAAACGTGCATTTGATCAGGTACTATCTATAAACGGTCAGGTACTCCACCCAGACCAACCGCTCTCTTATCCCTACTTTTCTATTTTGAAAGATAAGTTGTATCGGGTGACCCAAGACACCCAGACAAAAGAAGATACAACACAGTTGTTAGTTCCTAAAAGCCGCCGGGAAATGCTTTTTCAGGCGGCTCACGGTAATCCAATGGCCGGGCATTTAGGTCAAACGGCGATACTAAACCGTCTCATGGCCCGATTCTTTTGGCCGGGTATTCACGAGAACGTGCCCAGGTGGTGCGCGTTTTGTCGTGAATGTCAGTTGGTGAATCCACCGGCCAATCCAAAAGCACCATTGTGCCCCCTTCCATTAATGCAGGTCCCCTTCGAACGAATTGGTATGGACCTCATCGGGCCATTAGAACGGTCAGCACGTGGGCACCGCTTTGCGTTAGTCCTGGTGGATTACGCAACGCGGTACCCTGAAGCAGTCCCGCTTCGTAACATTTCTGCCAAAAGTGTTGCAAGCGCGCTCCTCTCGTTAATCTCCCGGGTGGGAATCCCTAAAGAGATTCTCACCGATCAGGGCACGGCGTTTATGTCGTGAACTATTCGCGAACTTTATGAATTATTGGGCATTAAATCGTTCGCACTAGCGTCTACCACCCACAGACAGACGGCTTAGTGGAACGGTTTAATCGCACTTTGAAGTCCATGATTCGGAAGTTCGTACACGAAGACGGCAAAAATTGGGAAAAGTGGCAAGAACCCCTCTTGTTCGCCGTACGTGAGGTCCCCCAAGCCTCCACGGGGTTTTCCCCCTTCGAGCTTCTCTATGGGCGTCAGCCCCGCGGGGCGTTCTTAGAGAAACTTGGGAGGACGGACCGACCGCTAGAAAAAACGAAATTCAGTATGTCTTGGACCTGAGAACAAAACTCCACACTTTGGGGCGGCTATCAATGGAGAATTTGTTACAGGCCCAGGACAGACAGAGTCAGCTGTACAACAGGGGGGCTAGACTTCGTCAATTTACACCGGGAGATAAAGTGCTTGTATTACTCCCTACTTCCAGCCTTAAATTACTCGCAAAGTGGCAAGGACCTTTTGAGGTCACACGGCGGGTCAACGATCTCAATTATGAAGTAGTTCGAACAGATAGGGGCGGAGCACATCAAATTTATCACCACAACCTCCTCAAAAATTGGGTTGAGGCAGAGTCAGTGATGCTGCCGACGGTAGTGAGCAGAGAGGAGGATTTCGGGCCAGAAGCGAACACAAAACCTCAATCTTTCGCGTTGGCTCTTGGTGGAGATCACCTCTCACCCTCCCAGCTCACTGACATTAAAAATTTACAAGCTGAGTTTGCTGATGTGTTCTCTCCCCTGCCTGGTCGAACGGACCTCATTCAGCACCACATTGAGACGGAACCGGGAGTGGTGGTGCGCTGCCGCCCGTATCGTTTACCTGAACACAAAAAAAAGGTAGTTCAGGACGAATTAGAGGCTATGCTGGATATGGGGGTAATAGAAGAGTCCAGCAGTGACTGGCCGAGCCTGATAGTTTTAGTTCCTAAGACCGACGGCTCGGTCCGTTTCTGTGTGGACTATAGAAAGGTGAACGCGGTGTCTAAGTTTGATGCTTATCCAATGCCGAGGGTTGACGAATCGCTTGATCAGCTGGGTACCGCTCGTTTTTATTTGACACTGGACTTAAAGGGTTATTGGCAGATTCCCTTGTCTCCCATGTGCAACGAAAAGTCAGCTTTCACAACGTCGTTTGGATTACACCAATTTGTCACCCTTCCTTTCGACTTGTTCGGGGCTCCTGCGACTTTTCAGCGTCTGTGGACAAAATTCTCCGGCCGCATGCTGCATATGCCGCTGCCTACTTGGATGATATTAACATCTATAGTAACGATTGGCAGCGTCATATGCAGCATTTGCGTGCTGTTCTGAAGACACTGAGAAGGGCTGGGCTCACGGCCAACCCAAAGAAGTGTGCGATTGGGCGTGTGGAAGTAAGGTATCTGGGCTATCCTGCACTTGCTGCAATTGCACTTCTGGTTAGACCCAAACTGCATTTCGTTGCCTTGTACCTGTACTTGTGTAATGACAATAAAGTTGAATCTAATCTAATCTAATCTAATCATAGTCTTTTATTTTCCTGAATAAAGTGCGAGTCCCAAGTTCGCCGACCCTGTCTTCTTCTTCCTTCACCCACACACACTAAGATTGACTACAGTCAGAAAATACGCCTACAAACTTCGCTCGCTGCTGCCCGCTCTTTGGGAATTACCCACTCAAGTTTGGCATCTATGTCAAGCTTAGATTTCCCCCTTTCGGGTTCATGACTCTCCACAACGTCATTAGAGCAGTAAGCCAATAAAGAGTGTTAAAACAAACCCTTCTTGTGTAAAAAAACAACAACAATTTTCTTCTTGGCAACGGTCTGCTACAGCGCCTCTCATTGGCTGGCGACTTCTTCGCGTGCACAGTGTACACAATCCACAATGGTAACGGTGCAAGCCATGGATTGTGAGATAGCGCATTTGCTCAATTTAAACTTTAATTACAGCAATAATTTAACGAACATGATTGGGAAGATGATACAGAATGTCCAGAGACTGGCTTGGCAAACGAGGATGACCTGAAAGACGACGAATTCGATCAATGTGTGGAACAGTTTTGTAACCACACACACACAGACAAACACATTAGGAATGCGTAGCTAAGGACTTCATTTGGAGAACTTTAAAGGCGATTTTCTCAATATTTATATTTTTTGCCCCATCAGATTCCTGATTTTCAAAAAGGTTGTATCTCGGCCAAATATTGTCATATCCTAACAAACCATAGATCAATGGAAAGTAGAGCTGCACGATTATGACAAAAATCATAATTGCCGATTATTCCCTTGAAATTGTAATTGAGACTATTAATTACGATTTTCACAATTTACATTGAATATATATAGGCATATTATAATGCATGTTTACACAGAAAATTGTTAACACACACACAAGTACTGTCCCCCTTTACTTAACATACACATAAATTGTAAGAATGACTCATAGTAAAGAAAAACATTAGGACTATGCTAAAGCAATTAAATAGCAGTCCTAAACTAGTTTTTGTTAATACAATGTTGATATTAGCCGCCACAGTCATTTAAAAATATAAAAAATAACACAAAGTGAAAATAAAGTGGCATTTTTGGGTTATGGAAATGACACCCCATGGTAAATACACAATACTAACAAGAACTGTTAATTAAACAGCTCCTGGTGAATAGAATGAAAATCATACCTGCATGCAAATCCTTCTCAGCTAACACGTGATTTATTGGTATTTTACTTTTATTCCGTGACTTACTAATTTACATTGTAACGACGTTGCATGCTCGTAGTTTCTTTTGCACTTCATACAGTGAAGCCATACCTGCGCGCCGCCGCATTTGCGCGTGCAATTGAAGAGTGCGCGCTACGAGCACAGTATAACGGCTGACAGGACAGTAAAGTCCGTTTTTCTGAGGTGAAAGACTTTTTATTTCAGCGTATACTTACGTCACTGCCTGGTATGTCATATGGTGCTGGGTTTTCTGAAGTAGCCGTGATTCGCCTCTCATAACTTAATTATGCTCTTAACACACACACACACAGAGTGGATTTTCTTTTGTAAACGCGGATTTGAACGATTACGTAATCGTGGCATCCGTAATTGTAATCGCAATTAGAAATTCGATTAATTGTGCAGCCCTAATGGAAAGCTTATTCAGCTTTCATGAGATTTATAAATCTCAATTTAAAGAAAATGACCCATAAGACTGTTTTTTTGGTCCAGGGTTACATATGTAAAAAATAATTTTTTTTGCAAAAGTTACCTACAGCAGCTTTAAGGGTGAGTTTCTCAGATTCAGAACCTGCTAGATCTGAACTATACAGTGCTGTTTTTTTATATTTCTCTATTTTACCATTTTCTCACTAAACTTTCCTTGAGATTTCATCCATTGGAAATGTATTGGATTGTGACACTGGTCGTTGCGTACCAAAATGGAGCAAGATGGTTGGAGGAAATGAGTTGAAAGCAATTGTGACAGTTAAAATTTGAAAGCTTTCAATATAAAGGCATTACAAAGACAATTAATAGTGCACAATAAGACTAGGAACGTGCATTAGGGACACCTTTGATTTCATGTTGATACTGGATATCTCCAGTAGGGAATCTATGAAAAGAGTTAAGGATGATTAAACGTTCTTTTTAAATGGTTAATCCACTCACTGAGTTGAGCGTTATTGTACTATTTCTCATTCACTGACATTAAGCATGTCTTCAGGATATCATGCATCAAATGCATCATATCATAATGCTTATTTCAGACTGAATGAGGCAACAGAGAATGTTTACACAATAAACTCTTCTATGAATAATTGCCTCTCACGCACAGTTTAGTCTCCCGTTTCTGCTGATTTATTCAGTGTTGTGTGAATCCATTACTGTGGTTTTATCCACCATAGCGTAGCCTGAGAGGTCTACAGAAATGCTCACACACAACAAACCCTCGACCCAGATCCCAGCCCCCAGATATTGTTGACAATCAGAGTGGCCTGTCCTGTCTGTCATACAGCAAGCCTGCAAAAAAGGTGACCCCGTTTGGTTTGAAGCCAGAAAGAAAAGCATAAACAGCAGTCATTTTTTAGCCATCAACAATGGAATGAAATTTCCTCTATAATCAAGTGAAACTGGTTTTCCTCAAAGCTTTATACTTACTGCAGAAAACCTGAAGCTAATACTAAAAAGGTTTTGGACAGTTTTGTGCAGGTTTTAGTAAGGGCAGCAATAAACCCAATGCAAATGCATCATACCTGACATGAAGTGCTGAGCTCTACAACACACAAGTCAAGGTCACAGCTGATGCAGATGCAGACCAGATGCACCTAGCCTGTTATAAAGTACATTTTCATGTCCCCATCATATGCCCATATAAATTGAATAAAAAAATAAAAAAACATTAAATATATAAATTATTTTATTTAGTTTACAGGTTAGTTCACCCAAAAAATGAAAAAAACCTGTTATAAATTACTTGCCATCAAGTCGTTCCAAACCCATTCATCTTCAGAACACAAATGAAGATCTTTTTAATCATATCTGAGACCTTTCTGTCCCTCCACTGACAGCCTACAACTACCGCTTTCTAGCCCTAGAAAAGTAGTTTGGTTTAACCTCAATTTTCTGAAAGTAACATGAGTGTTTGGTTTGTGAAAAAAAAATGTACCTCTTTATTTACAAAATATTAATCTTCAGTGCTCATTCACGAGAGCACCACAACTCATGCATGTTGACGCGAGAGCAGACGTTGTTGAGTGAACGTGCATTGGAGATAAATATTTTGTAAATAAAGTGGTAAATTATGTTTTGTTTTATTTTTTGTGCAACCAAAGCACTCGTGTTGCTTCATTAATTGATGTTTTATTAACAAGGTTCGGGAGGAACACGTTCTAATGATCAAACAATAAAGTCAGCCAGCTGTCAGCAATCAGTAATCAACTGGTCCACTCAATGAGCACAAATAAAGCCTATAAATACACACAGTCAACTCACCCATATTCCTCGACAGTTTTCAGCATTTGGCGTACTGGTTTGCTAAAAGATGTCCCAAATGCAACTTTCACTGTCCGATGACAAGCTCAACCATGCTCCGCCGCCATCAGCTGGCCCCAGGACAACCTCTCCGCCTGATACCGCCTCTGAGCCCCACGTTTCATCTCGTGGGCGCCGGTCAGTACAAACAACTCCTCGCACGCCAAGACGTCGAGGTCTACCCACACCTCCACCGGCGAGGACTCCAGCTTCCTCGCCAGCGTCCTCCTATCGTTCGGCCGTGCCAACGATTCCGCCTATTGGAAAGTGGACAGTCTTGAGTCTGAGACAAGCGCTGATAAATTCCGATATTCAGCCCTCGCGCAGGATGACTAAAGCGCAACTTTACAACCTGTATGTTACCTTACAATCTTCAAATATCTCTCCTAATTCCACCCCAGGTTCCAAGGCGGCCAGCAGGCCGGGAAATTCTCGCAAGGCCCCGAATTCGCCTCGCCCGACTCCGCCACCTTCCCGTGCAAGGTCCGGTTTGCCGCGCGCTTCGGCCCGGGGCGCCAGGATTTCTGCGAGCCTGGGTCGCGCTCCAGATTCCACCGCCACGAGACCTCGCCCGCCTCCCGCTTCACCTCAGCTTTTCAACACGGTGCTCCCCGCTACAGCTGGGCCCGCCGGCTCTCATTCTGCTTCCCAGTTTTTTCCTCCTGCTGTTTCTAACCCTTTTCCTCTGCAGTGGCCTCCGGCTCCCGTAGCAGACGCTAGCGTGAGGTTGCCTCCGCTAGCGGCGGAGACTCAAACTTTCCACCATTTTCCAGCGACTACGGCTAACCCCTCCCCTTTTCAGTGGCCTGCAGCCCAAGCAAGTGCAAGACCACCTCCGCTTGCAACTCAGGCTCAGGCATCTCATCCATTTCCTCCTTTACCCCCTGGTGCTTTTCTCAATTTTCCTTCTCAAACCCCACAGGCCGACCTAAGCGTGAGGTTGCCTCCGCCGATAGTCGCAGCCCAGGCTTCTCTCCCTTACAGCTATCTTCTAAATGCCAAATCACAATATTCTCTCTTCACAGCTACCCCGATGCCAGTTCCACCAAACGCCGTCGCTCTGGAGCCTCCCCCGGTGACTCAAAACATCCGAGCACAGATTCTGGCAGGTGCGGATGTAGATCTCTCACATTTACTTTCTCTGCTTCCCGTATCCGATTCCAACCGTCAGTTAGACTGCGGGGATTTTTCAGTCACCTTAAAAAATCAAAATACACATTCGTCACGTTTACTTTCTTTTTCAGAGTTTTCAATTGCTTTCAGCCACTTCACAGACATCATTTGCTCAGCCTTCCCTCATAGGCGACGCGAACTGAATGACTATTTAGCGCTGATAGCCGAGCTCGCGTTGTCCTACGGGGGAGGGCACTTTTACACATACCACAAACTCTTTTCAGCAAAATGCGCTGTCAGGGTTTCTCAGTGGAACCAATGCCCTTACTGGGGAGCACTAGACACCCTCTTACACAGCAGAGTTTTCCTCTGCTGCAGGAATATTTCCTGCGCGGTCTGCAGGTCAGTGGCACATTCCACAACATCATGCCCCCAAGTTAACCCCTTCGTTCCCCCACGCCCTGAAACAGCACCAGTCAAATCCACCAGCTACACACCAAGACCGGCGACTAGCAACCTACATGAGTCTAAATTCAGCTCCAGAGCACTTACAGACAACAAACAGCCATGCAACAATTTTAATATTGGCAAATGCACCAGGCAGCGTTGTCGGTACTTGCACATATGCAGCTTCTGCGGCGGTGCTCATGCCCGTCCCGTATGCCCTGTGTATAAAGATGTAAATAAAAGATCTAAAAATTATTTATCGACTCGTGAATATTTCTCGCCTTTCCATCGAACTAGCTCACCACCCAGACTCCGACTTCACCGAATATCTGCTGTCTGGCCTACAACACGGTTTTAAACCTGGAGTGGTTTGTCCGCTCTCCCAAAACATCATCTGCGATAATCTCCAATCGGCTCTCGCCGAGCCCGACGTGGTAGACAACCTGATTAAAAAAGAAGTCGAGTCAGGCTTCATGATTGGCCCTTTTGACGAGCCTCCTTTCAAAGTTTTTCGCATTAGCCCCATTGGAGTGGCTACGAGAAAGTTTTCAGGTAAGAAACGCCTCATAGTCGATCTGTCAGCTCCACATAAATCCCTGTTCCCAAGCATTAACAGCCTGATCCCACTCGACGAATTTTCTCTCAAATATCACGACGTAGATCACGCAGTCGACTTGATAAAAATCGTGGGTCGGGGTGCCTGGCTCGCAAAAATCGAAATCACTTCGGCTTTTAAATTGATGCCCATCCACCCGGATTCATGCCACTTATTCGGAGTGCGCTGGCATGGGAAATTCTATTTCGCCGTACGCTTAACTTTTGGATGCAAAAGTAGCCCCAAAATTTTTGACATGCTATCTGAAGCCATTTGCTGGATCTTGTCAAACAATTACGCAATTCCTCATCTCATTCATCTGCTGGACGATTTTCTAATAATTTCGCCTCCCGGCGCCATTCCAGCAGCCCAGATCCTCACAGTTCAAAAAGTATTTTCCGAGCTCGGAATCCCCATCGCCCAGGAAAAAACCATGGGTCCCGCCACATCCATCGAGTTCCTTGGCATTAATCTAGATTCAGTTCGATTCCAGGCCTCCCTGCCCAAGGAAAAAATCGATAGAGTAATCCTCATCTCATCTACCATCGTGGACAGTCCAAAGTGTTCCAAACGCGAACTCCTATCCATGCTCGGCCACTTAAACTTCGCCATGCGCATTATTCCACAAGGCCGCCCTTTCATTTCTCATCTCCTCTCCCTCGCGTCTTCAGTCCACGCACTAGAGGATCTAATTTCCATAACTTCAGCATGCCGCGACGAACTCGGGCTATGGATAACTTTCCTTAAACAGTGGAACGGCCTATCTTTTTTTTTATAAAGATCTAATTTCCTCCCCCATCGACATCCAGCTATTCACAGATGCAGCCCCCTCCGTTGGCTTTGGAGGGTTCTACCAAGGACGCTGGTTCGCGTCTACGTGGCCCCCCCAAATACAGGACACGCTACAGTCCTCTGCATTATTCGAGCTCTACCCTCTCGTAGTAGCAGCCTTCCTGTGGGGGAAAGAATGGACTGCTAGCAGTATTGTAGTGCATTGTGACAATGAAGCTACAGTCCAGTGCATTAATAAAGGCCGTTCCCATTCACCCGCACTGATGCCACTTTTAAGACGTCTAATCTGGATTTCCACATGTGATCAATTTATCGTAATCGCTAAACACATCCCCGGGTCAAAAAACCAAATTGCTGACTCTCTGTCTCGCTTTATGTTTCAGAAATTCAGGATGCTGGCTCCAGAGGCAGACAAGCTCCCAACTCCAGTACCTCATTATTCGGAATTAATATTCCCATAACCCACCCGCAAAATTCCCTCCTCAACATATCGCTCGACACCATTCTCCAAGCAGTTTCCCCCAGAACTCTCCAATCCTATGTGATGTTTTAAAGCCTTCCACCTTTCTTATAACATGCCATTCCCTGATTTTTCCCTCCTTACAATAACCTCCTTCATCTCTTACCTTAACAGCGTTAAAAGCCTCCCGGGTCCATCAAAAGCTACTTAAGCGGCATCCAATTTTTTCACAAATTGATTCACGGCGCCCCCTCTCCAGAAATAAATAATTCACAAACCTCCCTCTTAATTAAAGGCATCCAACATTCCCAGCCCACCCGCCCGGATACCAGACAACCCATAACGTTAGATATTCTTACTAAATGCATTCATACCCTCCGCACAGGCTACCGATCCCTTAATACCTCTCGCACACTCGACGCCATGTTCATTTTAGCCTTTTTTGGTTTCCTAAGATGCTCGGAACTTGCTATCACTTCCAGGTTCGACCCAAAAATCCACCCAAACATCTCAGATCTTTCAGTGCTTGACAGCGATACAATATCGTTTCTGAATAAACAAAGCAAAACAGATCAAACCAAAAAAGGCCACTTCATATATATTTTCAACCTCTCGTCACCAATTCAACCATTCCAAACTGTACTAGCTTACCTCCAACTGAGAATCTCTCATGCTAAATCCCCTCTTGAACCCCTGTTCATCGACGACGACTCTAAACCCGTGACACGCTTTTGGTTCCAAAAACACTTAAAATCTGTTCTCCAACTATCAGGCATCCCAGCAGAGAATTTCTCCAGTCATTCGTTCCGCATCGGAGCAGCAACCTCAGCAGCCCTAAAAGGCCTCTCTCAACAACAGATCCAAGCGCTTGGAAGATGGTCCTCAGACGCGTTCCAAACCTATATCAGAACTAATCGTTTCCATATCAAAAAAGCCCACCAAATCCTCATTAGTTAAAAAAAAAAAAAAAAAAAAAAAAAAAAAAAATCTATTTTTCTCCGTCCAGCAAACATTGATCTCCCAGCAGACACAGCGAGAGCCTTCCCGGTTGAGCTTCTATGTCTTCTCTCTCCGTCCAGCGAGTATTGATCTCCCAGCGGACCCAGAGACAGCCTTCCCGGTCGAGCATTTATATCTCTTCTTTGTCCGTCCAGCGAGTATTGATCTCCCAGCGGACACAGCGAGAGCCTTCCCGGTCGAGCTTTTATGTCTTCTCTCTCCGTCCAGCGAGTATTGATCTCCCAGCGGACCCAGAGACGGCCTTCCCGGTCGAGTATTTATATCTCCTCTTTCTCCATCCAGCGAGTATTGATCTCTCAGCGAACACAGCGAGAGCCTTCCCGGTCGAGCTTCTGTCTTCTCTCCGTCCAGCGAGTATTGATCTCCCAGCGGACCCAGAGACAGCCCTCCCGGTCAAGTATATATATCTCCTCTTTCTGCTCCCAGCGGACTCCGCGAGAGCTCCCTAGGACTGGTGAGGCTTACCCTTTCCGAGGCTGGGACCATTGCCACAAGAACCCTCCCGTTCGAACATCCATACTCACCCTTCCGACACCGTAAGCATTGAACTCTCGTCGGACACCGCAAGCTCTCCCAGCCAAACTACCAGGCTCTTCTTGAAATGCCAGCCCGCCAATCTCTGTGCTCTTTTCGGGGGGTCTTTAAGCAGGCGGCTGTCCTTTACTCACTTTGCTTTTGGGGAGTACTCTGGGTTCGGGCCCAATTTCCGAGCTCGGAGCCCTCCCCCCGGACAGCACGCCAAATACGCATAACCTTTTTATTCTCTGATCATTGGTAAGTGTGAACTCGTGAATTGATGTTTTATTAACAAGGTTCGGGAGGAACACGTTCTAATGATCAAACAATCAAGTCAGCCAGCTGTCAGCAATCAGTAATCAACTGGTCCACTCAATCAGCACAAATAAAGCCTATAAATACACACAGTCAACTCACCCATATTCCTCGACAGTTTTCAGCATCCCTCCACCACCCCATCTCCTCACACTTGCCTAGTTATCTTCCTAAACAGAGATTGGGGGGAGTACTCTGGGTTCGGGCCCAATTTCCGAGCTCGGAGCCCTCCCCCCGGACACCACGCCAAATACGCATAACCTTTTTATTCTCTGATCATTGGTAAGTGTGAACTCGTGAAATTGAGTTTAAACCACTGGAGTCACATGGATTACATTTATGTCTTTACTACCTTTCTGGGGCTTGAAAGTGGTAGTTGCGTTGGTAGTTGCGTGTTGCTTCATTAAATTGAGTTTAAACCACTGGAGTCACATCGATTACATTTATGTCTTTACTACCTTTCTGGGGCTTGAAAGTGGTAGTTGCGTTGGCTGTCAATGGAGGGACATAAAACTCTCAGATTTCATTAAAGGTGTTTTA
Source organism: Siphateles boraxobius (assembly GCF_051911475.1). NCBI lineage: Eukaryota > Metazoa > Chordata > Actinopteri > Cypriniformes > Leuciscidae > Siphateles > Siphateles boraxobius. Next base: position 11,019,308 of record NW_027509193.1, read on the forward strand.
TTATGCCCTTTTACGAAATCTTGATTATGTTTCGGGGGTGTAGTATAATATGTTTTAATGCTTGATTTTTCAAAAATAATGTGTTGTAATTGGCAACAATTAGCGCATGTTCGGGAAATGTCCAACCCCTCCATAACTGCGAGGGAAATTATTCTCCATTTAATCGTGATATTTGTTGGAAAACTAAAACAAAACGTAATCGATCACAAATCCATGGTTAATTTTCCTAAGGAGTGGTGAACCTTCTTACAAAAGCGAGAGCTTAGAAAAACAACAGAAAACAAGCTGTTCTCCATTAAATGTGCATATAAATGTTGGTGTTATAATTTTCAGAAACAATGTTTAAAATAAGTTAACCACTCTAAGTTCGTCAGCCTTAGGAAGGTCAAACAAATGAGTTTTGGAAACGGGGTGGAAAAAATTGTGTCTCTTTGACAGCGCCAACATTGTCTACTCTAATGCAGCTCAGCCAGGCCTCGTCCCCCTTTTTACGTATTCCGTGGGCACAGATTATTTAAATGAGTGACATTGTGACTTCGTTAAATCCGGAAAAATTGTGCTGTAGTCCAAATTGTGCTGTAGTGCTAGTTCTTGAAAAGGTGATTCTGTTATAAAATATCTCCCTTTGGAGTGGACATTGAGCTTTGACAACTTGCAGATTTTTTGTATGCTCAAACAACAACATTACACACTGACTAAAGTTGAAAAAGTGCATGTAGTTTCATGTAATTTTATGTTCTAAACAACTGAGTCCTGGTGTCCAGTACAGAGGACATAGCATAAAATATTTGTTTCTTACTATTTGTTTCTTTTGCTTTAAACAATGTGATGACATTATCCTCCAGAAAGTGCCATTTGTTTTTTTTTTGGTGGAAAAAGCGTCAAACATCAGTCATCGGTATGTTTTACAGTATTGGATTAATTACACAGTAGAAAAATTACAGAAAATTTTAGAAATGTATCAAGACAAAGCAACTAATACTACAAAACATCACATAACGCAAAAATTCAAAAGTTATATATTTTTTAAAAAATTCACGATCTTTATCTCTCTATTTCCATCCTCGCATACAATTGTGTGAGTAATCAAATTATATTATGTGCCTGAGCCTGACCAGAGCATATTTCTGAAACTCTGGTACCCTTTATAGAATTACTTAATTATCATCATCACCATCATCACCATCATCATCATCATCAAAGCTTTATTCAGGACACGAGTGGTCCAATACAAATACAAAAAGAAACAAAAAACAGACAGAATCCACAATATCACATTTTACATATAGTCAAAAACGCCAATGGTTCCACATACTGGAGAAAAAGCTGACTGAACTTACTGTTGGGTTCATCAGTGTTAAGATTATACCATTTACAGAGTTAGATAACCCACACATACATCTGTACATGCTATTGTGCAGCAGAGCAGATGGGCACGCCAACACTGACAAACATTTGGCTTGCACTGCTCCATCGTGGCACCTTAAGCAGCAGCCTCATTCCATCATTATATGCTATATTGAGTTTCTGCATGCTACTTTTTCTGTAGCGATGCCACAATTGGGCAGTATACATAGGGGTACAGAATGCTTTAAAACGTGTAGTCTTCACAGATCCTGAGCACATACTACAGGTCCTGCGTCCATTGGCCAAAGAAGATCGCCGGTTTGGGCCTCATGTTTTTTTAGACTAAATATATATTTTTAAATTATTATTTAATTCCCATTTTTTAACAACATGAAAAAGACTATTCAAACATGACATTAAAATATAAATATAAAAAATTACAGACATTTCTTGGGGGTGCTGGGCGGGTGCAATGGCTATTATAGGGGGAGCTGCAGCACCACCTAGCTCCCCCCTGGCGCTGCCACTGGATGAAACGTAGGGCATATTTAGAATATTAATTTGCCCATTTTTTATATTAAAAAAAGGGGCCATGTTTATGTCTGCCTATGTCTGCCTGACTCAACCCAGACTTTAAGAGCCCTTCTAGCCACAGCATGAAGCTCTTCAACATATTCATTCCACCCTGGCTTGGCTTAATACCTCTTGATCTTGTGCAAAGGCCTGCGTGAGGCAAGAGGGGACTCCACAATATTATCATACAAGGAACACAGCTCAATACCATGTTGCGGGTTCTTACAGTTAACATCACAGCAAGCAGCTGCAGCTTTTGGTAAGTCGAAATTACCAACAATGTGTCAGACTGAACAATATATACTTTAAGATCCTCCTCAGTCAAATTAGACCAGTCTATTTTAGACTGTATTTTAGACCCCAAACGCATATCTGTCAAGGCTCGAAGCAAGGAAGCAAAGTAAAATTCCAACACTTTCTTTAATTAATGAAAAAACAGGAACAGGCGAACAGGTGCGACAGCGTGCAAACACGAACAGTATCGGACAATGAACCGAATACAGGCATGAACATAAATACACAGTGATGATGGTTACAAACGACAGGCAGCTGTGAGGAAGGTGATCAGTGTCCATGGTAACAGATTAGTGGCGGGAAACAGACAGGGAAACACACGTGAGGACAGAAACCAATCTGAAAGTCTCAGAACATAGCATAATCGTGACATTACTCCCTCCTACGGTAGGGCATGTCCTCGCGCCGTGACAGTTTCACTGGCTTACAATTGTCCTTTATTTTTAATGTTGAATTGTTAAATTGGTGTTTCTGATGTAAACTCCCTTCATCATTTGCTTTGCGGTCGGTGTGGTTTTTAAGATATCTATTCTGTTGTACAGCACAATGGCCAACTACTGTTGCTTTTATTGTGCTATATAAATAAAAGTTGATTGATTGATTGATTGATTGACAGAACAACGGAGGAGGTTCTGGAGGTGGACGAGGTGATGGTGAAATGAAGGAGAGAGGCTGGAGTGACAGGATGGTGAAGGGATGGCGACGATTCCCTGACGGCACTGATGGAATGGGCCTGGTGGCACAGACCCAGAGCACTCCAGTACCAACAGCCCACGACAGAGTAGAGGGAGGGAGGAGACCAGATGGTAACGAGGCTGACAGCAGCTGGGGAACGACCGACGGAGACTCGGCAGATGAATCCATCGGTGCAGAAGGAGAGCCGGTGGCGTCAAACGACGTCGCTGAACTGGGAGACCGAGGCGACATTGCGGCGACGAGCGCTGGAGATGGAGCCAGAGTACCCGAGAGCAGAGGCCCCAGAGACGATGCAGGGCTGCGAACATCCAGCAGTGGCGGGGCTGGAGGACTGGGTGAGCTTGGTGGTGAGATGGTACTTAATGGGTAGATAGTAGGGTAGATGCAGTCACTGGAGTGGTGTAAAAACGACAAAGATGCAGATGACGGGTGGGATAGGGTGGGATAGGCTGGGAAACGATGTTTCTTCCATGAAGTTTACAAGCCAGTCCTCGTGATCCGTCGACTGGGTTCCCTCGTATGCAGATGTCGTGGGCACACACCCCTGGTCAGACTCCTGTTGGAGCTCCTCCTCTGGGGCGAGGGTCAGCTCTTTCCTCTTCATCTCGGGCTCTGGCTGGTGCATCGCCGCGGTGGAAGCTCTCCGTCTGCGGGCGGCACGCACGAGTTCTCCGCGATCGAGGGTTGCAATGTGGGCTCTGGATCTGGCTGTGTTACGGATCGGGGTGCGACGCTCTCCAGGCACCTGATAATGGACTCATTCCAGTTCAGGTTAGAGGTGTCTGGGAGGTCGATCAGATGGTGGAAGGTAGCCCCGATCCAGAACAGGGTCTTCAGGGTTTCGTCGTCAAGGGGACTGGTAACTGCAAGGTGGAAAAAGTTTGAGGTGAAAGACAAAAAAATCCTGGCTCTTCTGAGCTAGGGAGATGAAATCCACATTATCCATTTTCTGGTCCGGTATTCTGTCAAGGCTCGAAGCAAGGAAGACTGAGATGGAAGTAATTCCAAACACTTTCTTTAATGAATGAAAAAACAGGAACAGGCGAATAGGTGCGACAGCGTGCAAACACGAAAAATACCGGACAATGAACCGAATACAGGCAGGAACAGAAATACACAGTGATGATGGTTAGAAAACGACAGGCAGCTGTGAGGAAGGTGATCAGTGTCCATGGTAACAGATTAGTGGCAGGGAACAAACAGGGAAACACGTGAGGACAGAAAACAATCTGAAAGTCTCAGAACATAGCTTAATCGTGACAAAATCGTTGTGCACAGACAAAAGAATAGGTAAATTGCCCAGATTTATAGATAATGAAAAGGGCACATGATCAGTAATGGCAAATTCATAATTAATCCTCATGGACTCTAAGGAGTCATGTGCATCGGCTGTGCAGATTCAGTGATCTAACCATGAGGTTGTGTGCCACGCCTCACTGATGTAAGTGTAGCTATTATCAGGTAAATGCAATTTACTGGAGAAAATCAAACCATTATCAGAGCAAAACTGCATTAAATGATTGGCAAATGAAGAGCTACCATCAGATTCAGCCGCATTCATATCACCCACAATAAAAAAGAATGTGGAAGCATTATCCTGAATAAAAGACATAACACAAGCCAACCTGTTAAGATATTCATCTCCATTTTGGGAACTCTCATAGGGTGTATAGAGGTTCAGAATGATTCACTTTTTTCCACCACAACTGAACTCAATTACTAGCCCAGTCAGCATCCAGTCTGACCACGTTAACTAGCTGATCAAACTTTGTATGATTCAGATTCATCTGCCCCATAGAAGTCTGTATGTATGGAGTTCAGTCTTTTCAAGTACTGCTCAGGTAAAAAAAAGTCTCTTGAACATACTGTTGTACATCACAGGTCTCCAATAGTTTATCCACAACAAAGTGGCATGATTTATCTGCTTCACTGTGCCCAATGTGCAATCCTCTGGCATTATATGACACGATATTGATATTAATTTATTTAAGCGTATACCAGGCATCCGCATGGCTGCTGCTCTCCTGTAGAGCTACAGGTGTAATGTCAGAACAATCTAATAATATCTCTTCCTGCTGTCTTCCTCTACATCCTGAAAATATGACAATCTTATAGCCATTTGTACTTCCTGTCTATTAATTATTCACCGTCACCTGAGGACCGGCCGCAACGGCACGCTCAAGTCAGTTATGTTATCTCAAATTCTGAATGCCAAGGTACAGTGGCCCTCGTCCTCGTTTATCATTCTTGCGCAGAAACGGGCGTATATGTTGGCGTAAGATTATGCTTACACTCCTCTCACCGCCTGATTTATGAAGCTGTGCGTACCTTTGAAATCCAGGTGTACGCAATACCTGCCCTTGATAAATCCTGCGGCTGAAAACGATCGTCATTAGAATAACACGCCCCTATATATTCAAGTCTCCGCTTCCCCCACGCCCTCATTTTACGCCATGTACACACGGAAGACGGCACAGAAGAGAAACTTCTCCGACGTGGAGCCGAAATGACCTATCACAATTCATTATTTTACAGCACGTCTTTTGAAACAATTAGCATTCAATTTCGAATCACGTCACATGTATTGGGGTGTACAATAGTGATGATGATGATGTGATGTGGGTTCTAGATAATTACCTCAGAGTTATGCAGTAATTACTAATGGGTTCCCTATATTTTCACTTTAGAAAACTGTTCCAGGTTCTAGATAATTACCTCAGAGTTATGCAGTAATTACTAATGGTTTCCCTATATTTTCACTTTAGAATACTGTTCCAGGTTCTAGATAATTACCTCAGAGTTATGCAGTAATTACTAATGGGTTCCCTATATTTTCACTTTAGAATACTGTTCCAGGTTCTAGATAATTCCCTCAGAGTTATGCAGTAATTACTAATGGTTTCCCTATATTTTCACTTTCCTTCAGTAATTTTTAAGTAATTCCTTAAGAATTATGTAGTAATTCTTTTTTAAATATTCATGGGTTTCCTGTATTTTCACTTCCCCTCAGTCATTGCCTAATTTGAAATAGTTTACCCAATACAGACACACATACTGTATTGTATATAAATTCATAATCCTACCTGCGGTAAGTTGGCTAGTTATGGCAAGGCACTTAGAGTTGGGATGGGGTTCCATTCCTAAGTTTATTTCTTCTTAAAGACCTCACTCACAAAGCAATAGACCGGGAAAAAAATGTTGCTTAAATGACTATTTTTGGGAGTGCAGTAATTCCACTAAATCCATATTGCATTTCTATAGTAGTAAAAATAATGATACATACATACATAATAATAATACTAGCATTGGTAGTAAAGAAAAAGACCAACCTGATTATTGTAATGGCTAATTGTGTGACTGTTCATTAGTAGTTACTTCATAGTTATTTTTGATGAACCTTAATTAGTAGATACTTAATAGTAGTTCTTCAGGAGGCATGACTGAATTCAGTAGTTATTGATTAGTTAATTGTTACTTAACCCAATAAAAAAAATGATATTACTTACCGATTAGTTAACACATCTTCCTTAGTAGTTAATAGTAGTGACTGAAGTGTTCATAAATAATTACCTATTAGTTCTGCAATAATTCCGTATTAATTATGCATTAAGTAAGATACAGTATTCTAAAGTGTTACCGAAAGATCTGACCTGGTTACAGTGACATACATACACAAACATCAATGGCAACTTTTGAAATGACTAGGCAAAGTCTCCTCTCTGATTAAAAATAAATAAAAAAATAATAATCTAATATAATTTCCAGTTTAAAATATTGAGAAATATAATTTATTCACTGTAAAAAAATGAGTCTTGTAATTTTCTTAAAAAAAATGAAAAAATTTGTATTATCAAAAAATAATATTTGATAATACTACAATAATATAAAATATTAGTAATAAAACAAACTAATACATGTATCTTTAATTTGTTACTGACTGCTGTAAAAATAATAATTTTAATTTATATTATTACTATTATTATATTGGGGAACTGGTGGCCCAATGCTTAGGGAGTCAGACTTCTAACCCAAAGGTTGCGGGTTCGAGACACAATACCAGCTGGAAATGACTGAGGTGCCCTTAAGCAAGGCATCTAATCCCCTATCACTCCTTGGGCACCACAGCAAAATGGCTGCCCACTGCTCTGGGTGTGTGTGTTCAGTTCATTATACTCACTACTCTTAATGTGTGTTCACTTACTTGCATGCAGAAGACAAATTCTGAGTATGGGTTACCATACTTGGCCTTCACATTCATTATATTTATTGTTTCTTCTTAACAACAAAAATAATAATGTTGTCTTACTATTAAGAACAATAGCAATACATTATAAATATAATGTTAACAATAAAAAAAAAAACATTACTGTATTTAGACCATTAGTCAATAATTCCTTGGTTTAACAAAACACACACACACACACACACACACAAAACCCTCTGGCTTATCAGGCGTAAAGCTTCTCCCCTTTATCCTCATTCATGGTTATAACGACACTGTTTGCCAAATCAGTAAGTTAATGCTTGATTCTGCAGTTCATCTAGCATGGGTTAGCACAGTCTATTCAAAGAAGAAATATATTTTAATGAAGACACTGAGAATGGTAGAGTCAAAAACAATGGACAAATAAACGGAGCAATTCCAATAGGGTCCTCACACCATCGGTGCTTAAGCCATAATGATTTTTATGTAAAATACGATAGTTTAAGAGTTGCCATAATAGGTCACAATTGTCCAAAGAGCAGTACAAGACCTGAAAGGCACATCAATATTTAAAACTCTGAGATGGAGCAAACACGTTCTGTCACATAAGGTTAATTTATTAAAACAGATATGAATTTTAAAACATGCCCTGCAGAAATCCTTTAAGGCTTTGCTCCTGGAAAGAGTGACACTATACATTCCAATTTCAAAACTGAGCATAATAAGTTATGACACTTTTGATAGTCGATCTAGAATGCACCTTTCTGTTATTTGATGGCTAGTGGGAATTCTTGCGCTGCAATTCACCTGAGCTCTTGAGTTTTGATTTCTCATGAACTAGCATTAGGGAAGCTGCTATTTCGTTCTCAGACTATCCGTTAATGTCAAAAAAATATTTAATAATATACAATATTATAAGATAATTAGAGTGACAGCATCAAACCTAATGCACACCAAACACAATAACCTAGGCTCATTAGGGAATACGTGCATGTGGTAGCATTTCTGCAAAATTTTATTACATTGCTTTTTGCATGCTTCACAACATGTTTAAAGAGAAATATTTGGAGAGTGGCACTAAAAGTGCGTAATCCGAAAAAAAAGAAAAGAATTTGAGTCTACGTTTTGTGTAGCAATGTTTTAGTACATTGTTTGTTATTGTACGGAAGTGAAGTTCGGAAATGAAATGTCCGGCGAGTGGCGATAAAAGGCTTATGCTTTATCGTGTTTGAAAATAATCTACACTAAACCCTACCCTAACCATAACCAATAGTGTTAAGCGCAACCATGAGATAAAAACACATTTGCTGAAACAACCATGACATTTTAGCTTGCTTGTAAAAGTCTTTGAACTTGGTGTTTCACAGGACTTGTACCCCCACTGCATGGAAAGTGCAATGCTGTGCCAGGTGAACTAACAAGCAAGTGTATGGTGTTAGAAAAGCAAAACATATTGAGCTGGTTATGTGATGCAAACCAAAAAAATTACTTAATTTACAAATCATGCACTATGGTAAATGTTTTGAGGTCATAACATAGTATTGTGCAAGGGACCATGTGAAAAGTCTTTTTAAATCAATAATCTGTCAGTCATCGTTTGTGTGGAAAGGAATACAAGATGTTGGTGTTTTACTGACACTAGCATTTATTTCAGCTGGAGACTGCAGTGAATTGTATAGGTACATTATTTGTCATGATGAGGTGGAAGCAAGGAGGAAGCAGGATCCAATTGCAGCACACTTTATTTAATAAACTCAAATTACATAAAGACTCTGGCTAGGGCACAAGACTCAGGAACAGAACCACCAACATCAAGGTACAACAACAAGAACTCACAAAGACTGGACTGAAACACAGGGCTTAAATACAAGGCCAAACAAGCTAAACAAGATAACAAGGGGGCGTGGTATACATGAACACAAACGAGGAGCGGGAAAACTGAACAGGACTGAACCAAAAGCACAAAGACCGGGGGAACACAGACAGACATTACAACATAGCCCCCCCTCTATGGGCGGCTCCCGACGCCCATCAAAACTAGAGACATAGTTCGGGAGGGTGGTGGAGCGGAGGCGGTCCCGGGGGAGGGATGGCGGGCCAGGTCCGTGCAGGGAACGGGACCGGGGTCTTGCGATGGCGGACCTGGGCCATGGAACATGGGCGGAGCTGGACGAACAGACTGCCAGGGCGGAGCAGGCTGTGGGCGTGTCCACGACGGAGCAGGCTGAGGGCGAGGCCACGGCGGAGCAGGCTGAGGGCGTGACCAGGGCGGAGCAGGCTGTGGACCCTCGGGCATCCAGGGCGAAGCTGTCGGACCCTCGGGCGTCCAGGGCGGAGCTGTCGGACCCTCGGGCGTCCAGGGCGGAGCTGTCGGACCCTCGGGCGTCCAGGGCGGAGCTGTCGGACCCTCGGGCGTCCAGGGCGGAGCTGTCGGACCCTCGGGCGTCCAGGGCGGAGCTGTCGGACCCTCGGGCGTCCAGGGCGGAGCTGTCGGACCCTCGGGCGTCCTGGGCGGAGCAGACCCTTCGGGCGTCCAGGGCGGAGCTGTCGGACCCTCGGGCGTCCAGGGCGGTGAAGACCCCTCGGGCGGCCACGGCGGTGAAGACCCCTCGGGCGGCCACGGCGGTGAAGACCCTTCGGGCGGCCACGGCGGTGAAGACCCTTCGGGCGGCCATGCTGGAGAGGACCCTTCGGGTGGCCATGGTGGTGGCCTACTGCCCCCCCCCAAAAAATTCTTGGGGGTAGCTACGGGGTCGTAGCCTGGAGAAGGCACCGGCTCAGGAGAAAGAGGCAGAACCAGCGGTGAAGAGGGCTTTAGGCTGGGCAGGACCAGCGGTGAAGGAAACTCTGGGCTGAACAGGACTGGCGCAGGATCAGCGGGCTCTGGCGCAGGATCAGCGGGCTCTGGCGCAGGATCAGCGGGCTCTGGCGCAGGATCAGCGGGCTCTGGCGCAGGATCAGCGGGCTCTGGCGCAGGATCAGCGGGCTCTGGCGCAGGATCAGCGGGCTCTGGCGCAGGATCAGCGGGCTCTGGCGCAGGATCAGCGGGCTCTGGCGCAGGATCAGCGGGCTCTGGCGCAGGATCAGCGGGCTCTGGCGCAGGATCAGCGGGCTCTGGCGCAGGATCAGCGGGCTCTGGCGCAGGATCAGCGGGCTCTGGCGCAGGATCAGCGGGCTCTGGCGCAGGATCAGCGGGCTCTGGCGCAGGATCAGCGGGCTCTGGCGCAGGATCAGCGGGCTCTGGCGCAGGATCAGCGGGCTCTGGCGCAGGATCAGCGGGCTCTGGCGCAGGATCAGCGGGCTCTGGCGCAGGATCAGCGGGCTCTGGCGCAGGATCAGCGGGCTCTGGCGCAGGATCAGCGGGCTCTGGCGCAGGATCAGCGGACACCGGCTCAAGTGTGTGCGTAGCCCACACACACCACATGGCTGTGGCCATAATGGCTAGTGTTGCGGTCACTGAGGGCTCAGGCGGCGCATGCGTGGCGTGATCAGTCTCTGACTGGGAAGACGTGACGAGAACAGTCTCTGGCTGGACGGTCTCTGGCTGGACGGTCTCTGGCTGGACGGTCCCTGGCTGGACGGTCCCTGGCTGGACGGGCTCTGGCTGGACGGGCTCTGGCTGGACGGGCTCTGGCTGGACGGGCTCTGGAACTGGTTTGACGGGACGAGATTCAGGCAGGACGGTGATCCTTGCAGACCGTACGGACCTTAGCGGGGAATCTGCCAAGCTGGACATCAGCCCTGAACGCCCATAGACCGATCCGGTGTCAGACCCGCTGACTGGCGTGACGCGGGGAAACTCAGGCTCTGCAAGTGCCGAACCGCCCAAGGAAAGGGCCAGATCAACAAACCCTTTCAGGGTCCAGCCAGTATGATCCTCCGGCATCACTTGAGCGATGTGCCAATCCAGCCCGCTGCAAAACAGGTCCACGAGCTGGGCGTCATTTAGCGCTCCCAGATGACAACACGCCAAAAAGTCCCTCACATACCTCTCCAAGGGCTGGCCATCTTGAGACAGAGATGATAGGAATTTCCTTAAGGCCTGGTTGCTAACAACTGCTGGATCCATTGGCGGTGAGTTCTTCTGTCATGATGAGGTGGAAGCAAGGAGGAAGCAGGATCCAATTGCAGCACACTTTATTTAATAAACTCAAATTACATAAAGACTCTGGCTAGGGCACAAGACTCAGGAACAGAACCACCAACATCAAGGTACAACAACAAGAACTCACAAAGACTGGACTGAAACACAGGGCTTAAATACAAGGCCAAACAAGCTAAACAAGATAACAAGGGGGCGTGGTATACATGAACACAAACGAGGAGCGGGAAAACTGAACAGGACTGAACCAAAAGCACAAAGACCGGGGGAACACAGACAGACATTACAACATTATTGGTGTTTCCCAGAAACGGAGGCAAGTTTTCCCATTGAGCCTTTGTTTAAACACAACCAATGAAATCATAAAATAATTAAAAACAGTGATATTGAAAATATCATATCAACTGTGCTACAAAGGTAAAAAAAAATAAAAAAAATATTTGAACCACACATGGTTCAACAAACTTTAAAATCAGTCAAACCAAATGTGAGGGAACGAGAAGTCAGGAACAAGGAACACAAGCTTTTTACTGAAAATGGGTCTTTATTTGAACCTGAAAAAAAGAGACAAAAATAAAGTAAACAGAAAATAAGGTCAAGAAACAGTCAGACAAAAAACAATCAAAAAAACATACTCGGTTACTAACGTAACCTCGGTTCTCTCTAGAAGAGGGAAGAGTACTGCCTAATATCTTACTAATCTAAAAGATTAAAAAATCTTTTCCATGAGATATTGAAGCCAAAAAATTATCCTTAATTTTGAATTAATGTAAAACGCATTGCAGCAGCATGCAGACATAGGCAAGACGGCTCGCGTGCCTATTGGCTGCCCTGCGGCAACTGCAGCAGCCTGTGGAGAGAGGCCCCATGTGACGTAAGATCCAATGGGGGCGCTTTGCGCCCACTACGTCACGTCCCGCCGAAACGGGCGTGGCCTGGGCCTATAAACATAGCTCGATGGCTAATATAATCTGGTTTTCATCGCCGAAGCGAACCAGCGTGTTGCAGGCACGGCGAAGATACGCAGTACTCGTTCCCTCTTCTAGAGAGAACCAAGGTTACATTAGTAACCGAGTACGTTCTCTTACGAGAGGTTCTCTCGTACTGTGTAATATCTTACGCTAGGGGAACACAATGTAAAACGCCGTGTGTGCTGGGATCCAACACCAAAGTCCCAAGGGCAGGTGCCCGGGGCTCATATAGTGCATAATCACCAGGGACTCACAGAGAGTCTGAGAAGAGAGGCTAGAAGCGTCATTCCCTACAAATAGCATCCTCAGGGAGCTAACTATATCAACAGTGTTCCAGGCGAGTCCTCAGAGTCGCCATGGCAATAGCTCGCAATGATGGCAGCCGCCGTCAGCGAGCGCGAGAGCTGCATGATCCTCACCCAGGCAGGAAACGCAGATGACATGGCGGTCCCCGCTGCTGAGTGCGGCTCGGCACGAGCCACAGGAATGAGGCATCTTTAAAAAGTCGCTTGCTCTTTTAGAAAAGAGAGAGTGTGAGTCGTGGCGGCGAACACGCACTCGGCAGAGTAAAAGGAAATATACGCTGGAAAGCGTAGCAGGTACGGTGAATGAAGGTGGTGAGATGAAGGCCAGCGGCTTCAGATGCAAAGGCTCGTCCCGCAGAAGGCTTATTTCAGACGGCGCAGCTTCTCACTCTGGATCCAACGATGCGTGAGCTTCGCTGAAGAGATGAAAATCAGATTATATCAGCCATCGAGCTATGTTTATAGGCCCGGGCAACAATTCAGCTTTATATTCAACATATAACCTTCAGTTAATAAAATTTGAATCTAACAGAGAGCTATATTAAATAAAGATTAGTACAATGTAATTAAATACCATAAATGTACAACTAAAGGAATCAATTAATAAAGACATCAACTTTTCTTCCTCCCCTGGGCAACTCCCAGCAAATGGTTTGTCCGGGCGGAACCAATAATGCTTAAATTCTCTGTTGCTGCCCGGACTCTAATTTTTGTCACGCCAGGATGCGACTGCAATGGGCCATGTCTGAAGATCATCGCCAAACATTACAGGTAAACTCAAAATAGAAACAAATATAAGTAACAGATACAACGTAATTAACTTGTGTGCACTTCAAATCAGCAATAATGTATAAAAATGTGTTGTAAGTGTAAACATATGCAAACCTAACAATAAAGAATAAATGGATATTGTTTGTTTTGTGTGGTTATTATGAGCTATCATTATACTGTAAAAAATTAATGTGAAACAAAAGAGGGAAAGGTAAAATAAATATTATTCTTAAATGAAAGCATGTAATTCGTGCAGATGTATGTGTGTGTCCGCGTGGAAGCATGTGTGTGTGTGAGATGATACATCCACATTACCACTCTTGTGCGGCCACCACTCTGGCCTACACTACACTGGTGCCGAAACCCGGGATGGAAGAAGAGGCCGCCGCCAGACAGTCCCCGTCTTCACTTGCGGACATCATCCACGCGCTCGCGGGACTCCACCAGCAACAACACCAGGCACTGCTGGCCGTGGAGGAGCAACAGGAGTGCCGCTCCGTCCCTCTACCCAGGTCCCGTGGAGGATTCCTACCCAGGCCGGCGCCCCGCTGGAGGACCGGACCTACAGCTGAGCCTGTTCCCGCACCCAGAGCGCCGCCCAGGGGAACAGCCTCCGCCACTGCACCTCCTGCACCCCCGCTCTCCCCACGCCAATCGCTTGACCCACTTCCCGCCATTGGGGCGGCGGGAAGGACTGGGCCGGCCTGTTGGCGTTGCGGGGACCCTGGACATTTTATCGACCGGTGCCCCGTGATGGAGGTGGGGACACTGGTCAGGGTCCCTGACACACCGCAGGCTGCCCCCGATCAAGCTGGGTTGTACCAAATACCAGTGAGTATTAAGGGGGGTACCTATCAGGCTTTGGTGGATTCAGGCTGTAACCAAACCTCCATCCATCAAAATCTGATACAACCAGAGGCATTGGATAAGAGCCGCACGGTTTGGGTTCGGTGTGTGCACGGGGAGGTGATGGATTACCCTTTAATGCCAGTCATTATCCATTTTCGGGGCCAAAAGCATAGTGTGGAGGTGGCCGTTAGCCAACACCTCCGGCACCCGTTAATTTTGGGGACCAATTGGCCGGGGTTTAAAACACTATTGGGTTATTTGTGTGCGGGTGCTTCTGGGACAAAAAGGAAGCAGGAGAGGGGAGCGGTCGCCCAGGTTGGAGAGGCTGTGCCGGGGCCCTGGGTACCTGTCCCAGAGGTTCGGAACGCGGTTGAAAGAAGGATTTTTTCAGAGCGTGATGACTTTCCTCTGGAACAGTCCCGAGATGAGATGCTTAAAAATGCGTTTGACCAGGTCCGTACAATCGACGGGCAGCCCCTCCACCCCGACCGACCGCCCTCATATCCTTATTTTGCTATCATAAAAGATAAGTTGTATCGGGTGACCCAAGATACCCAGTCAAAGCAAGATACAACTCAGTTATTAGTTCCGAAGAGCCGTCGGGAAATGCTTTTCCAGGCGGCTCACTGTAATCCGATGGCTGGACATTTAGGGCAGGCAGCTACACTAAATCGTTTAACGAAATTCAGTATGCCTTGGACCTGAGAACAAAACTCCACACTTTAGGGCGGCTCTCTATGGAGCATTTGTTACAGGCTCAGGACAAGCAAAGTCGGCTGTACAACAGGGGGGCTAGACTATGCAAATTTGCACCGGGAGATACAGTACTTGTATTGCTCCCCACATCCAGCTCTAAATTACTCGCAAAGTGGCAAGGGCCGTTTGTGGTCACACGGCGAGTCGGGGACCGTCAACTATGAGGTTCCGATCAGATAGGGACGGGGCACATCAAATTTACCACCTCAACCTCCTTAAAAAATGGAATGAGGCGGAGTCAGTGATGCTGGCGACGGTGGTAAGTGGGGAGGAGGATCTCGGTCTAGAAGCGAGTTCAAAACCCCAATCTCTCGCTCTGGCATTTGGTGGAGACCACCTCTCAGCGTCCCAGATCACTGACATACGTAATTTACAAGCAGAGTTTGCTGATGTGTTCTCGCCCCTACCTGGTCGGACAAATCTCATTCAGCGCCATGTTGAGACCGAACCGGGCGTAATAGTACACAGCCGACCGTATCGTTTACCTTAACATAAAAAGAAAATAGTTCAGGATGAATTAGAAGCTATTCTGGACATGGGGGTAATAGAAGAATCCAACAGTGACTGGGCAAGCCCGATAGTTTTAGTGCATAAAACCGACGGCTCCGTCCGGTTCTGTGTGGATTATCGCAAGGTGAATGCTGTGTCGAAATTCGATGCATATCCAATGCCACGGGTTGACGAATTACTTGATCGGCTCGGTACCGCTCGATTTTATGCGACCATGGATTTGACAAAAGGGTATTGGCAGATCCCCTTATCTCCAATATCTAAAGAAAAAACTGCTTTCACAACGCCGTTTGGATTACACCAATTTGTTACTCTTCCTTTCGGCTTGTTCGGGGCTCCCGCAACCTTTCAGCTCCTGATGGACAGAATTCTCCGGCCGCATACAGCATATGCCGCTGCTTACTTGGATGATATTATCATCTATGGTAACGACTGGCAGCGGCATATGCAGCATTTGCGAGCAGTCCTCAGGACGCTGCGAGGGGCGGGGCTCACCGCCAACCCAAAGAAGTGTGCAATTGGGCGCGTGGAAGTTAGGTATCTGGGCTTCCACTTGGGTCATGGACAGGTGCGTCCCCAAATTGATAAGACCGCAGCAGTTGCGACCTGTCCGAGACCTAAGACCAAAAAGGAGGTTAGACAGTTCCTGGGGCTAGCTGGATATTACCTAAGGTTTGTGCCTAATTATTCGGACCTTGCTAGCCCGCTGACTGATCTGACTAAAAAGGAAGCACCAGATACTGTCCAGTGGACGGAGCGGTGTCAGCAGGCCTTTACTCAGATAAAGGCTGCTCTATGTGGCGGACCGCTCTTACAGGCTCCTAACTTTTCTCTCCCTTTTTCCCTACAGACTGACGCGTCGGACAGAGGGCTGGGCGCAGTCTTGTCCCAGGAGATAGAGGGTGAAGAACGGCCGGTGCTGTACATTAGTCGGAAGCTCTCGAAGAGAGAGACTATGTACAGCACCATTGAAAAGGAAGCTTTAGCCATCAAGTGGGCCGTTCTCACCCTCCGCTACTACCTCCTGGGTCGAGAGTTCACCGTCTGTTCGGACCACGCTCCCCTGCAGTGGCTCCACCGCATGAAGGATACCGGATCACCCGTTGGTATCTGGCCTTACAGCCTTTTAAGTTCAAGGTGATCCACAGGCCGGGTGCACAGATGGTTGTGGCTGACTTCCTCTCCAGGAGGAGGGGGGTGAGGGGGGAGGCTGCAGGCCGGACGGCTCCCTGGCCTGAGTCGGGCGGTGTGGGTATGTGGTGAGGGGGGCGTGGTTCAGCGAAGTCTGTAGTGCGAGAGCAACGACGGAGCCGAGCGGTGAGTAAGTAGGTCAAGTGCAAAATGACGAACACCTGTCTCTGATTGCAGTAACTGGCGTGGGGAGACCGCATAAAAGCCGGCTGGTGCAAGAGAGCAGAGAGAGAAGGACTGGGTACTCGTGCACGAGACGTGAGCTGGACGCTGAAAGTGGAAAGAGTGTTGCCTGATATAGTGGAAAGAGTGATATTTTAAATAGTGGAAAGAGTAATATTTTGATATAGTGGAAAGAGTGTTCTCTGAACGAGGTTTATGTTAGAGCGCACACAGCGCATTTCTTCTGTTTTCAACCAAATAAAAGTGTACGAGTCCCAGCCACGCCGACCCCTGTCTTCTTCCATCACACCAACACTGAACCTTCAGTACACACGGCCATACAACAGCTCAAAGGAGAAAAGCCTGTGGAAGCATGACATCCTGATAAGCAAATAGAAGATAGGGCAACCATTGATTCCAGTCTTGACCAGTGTTAAGGTCGACTCGTGGCCGCAACAATATAGGTAAATCAAAATAAAAGATTGAAAGAATGAATAAGGTTTATTATATAATTCTAGTGGTTTCACAAGGTGCAATAATACATTTTATGCCATCTGAAATGTCCCAAAATGACAACAGACGCTAGATCCCATTTTAGCGAGGAAACAAGAGGCCAGCCGTTGATGATGTCACCTCTCTGTACGCTGCCCTCCATGCACGGAACGTAAACGCATATCTCCACCTCCTAATTTTAATCAGGTGTTCCTCATCAATGCTGCCACCTACAAAACCAAGAAATGCAAAGAAAACAAAACACACCCACACCCACAACACCAGTCTCACTGACAACTTCCTTAACATCTGTTTCAAAGTCTGGTTAAATTGCTCAGTCAACCCATCCGTTTGGGGATGATAAGGAGTAGTACGCAGACTCTTTATTCCTAAGAGCTGATTGACCTGCTTCAACAAGGTAGACATGAAACTAGTATCCTGGTCGGTTAGAATTTCTGCTTGAAATCCGACCCTGGAAAATAACTGGCCCAATGAAGTAGCTACAGGTTTCGCCTTCACAGATCTTAACGGAAATACCTCTGGGTATCTGGTGGAATAGTCTGTTATTACCAGCATGAAACGGTACCCTGAGCGACTCCTCTCCACTGGACCAAGGACATCCATTCCAAGCCTCTCAAACGGAGTACCAATAATAGGAAGTTGTTGTAGTGCTGCTTTTGACGGACATCTGAGGGAAACCTTTCTACAAACAGGACAGCTTTTACAAAATTGGGCCACATGTACTTTCAAACCAGGCCAGAAAAAACACTTTTTTATTCTTGCAGTAGTCTTGTTTTTCCCCATGTGGCCAGCCCAAGGAATCGAGTGACTCAGATATAACACCATCTTTCTAACACACTGTGGAACCACAAGTTGTTTCTGGACCCCGATCTCTCGATATAGTATTCCCTTCGTTATTACATATCTGGCTCTACTGTCATCTAGAGGCTTCTCTCTTACCTCTGCAGCTCTAGCAAAGTACTCTGTGAGACTATCATCTTCCTGCTGCATCTGAATGATGTTTGTGGGCATCTGGAGGTTCACAGGTAAGTCACAGGCCATATTTTCAAACACTGTATGAGCAGCATATTTTACCTTTTCTTTTCTTTTTTCTCTTCTAGTCTTTCTCCTCTTCGACACCTTAGTCTCTATCTCTTCATTGAAGAAAGGTAAAGTAGTTCGCGGGTGTTCAATCCCCTCCAATTGGTTCACCTTTGCTCTGGTCACCACCACGTGACACTGTTGCGTTGGGTGCAACAACTCCAGCAGCACTGGTATATCTTGTCCCAGAATCACAGGGAAAGACAAGTTATCAGCCACCCCCACCGTCACCAGGTAAGTCTGCTCTTTTATTTTGACAAACATTGGCAGTAGGTAACAATCTCTCATCTCCATGTACACAACAAATAGGCAGTTTGTTGATTGACTGTGCTGATCAAAGAGGGTGATATAAACTTTCTCCTTACCAGAGTCTGATCACTGCCGGTGTCAATCAAAACAGTTAATTTCTCACCATTTATCTCCACATTTGTAGTTCTCAAGAACTTGGGGATTTGGATACATCCCTCCTTTGTACAAAACATAGCTGTAATAGCTGAGCGGACACCTAAAATGTCCTTAAAATAAGATTAATATTATTGGCAGAATACTGAGGTACAAAACAAATAAGCTGTTCTTAAATGTTTGGCGATGACACGAAACAATCTCCTCAGACATCTGAACCCGGTTTAAGTCGCATTTTTTTTTTCATTGCGTTGACCTGATTGCCGCTCGTGCGGATTGATATTAAGGTCTGTTCACTCTTTCTAATAGAAATAAGTAGAAAAGAAGTTCCTGAACTGAATGATATAAGAATCAGCAGATGTTGTTGCGCCGAAAAATTAACCCAGGGACGATTGAAATGTATATGTAGCAATGTTCAGGGAAGAAGGAGGCGGGAACCGGTGAACAATTAAACATACTTTATTTAAAATAAAACAAACAAACCAAAATACCGCCAGCAGCCCCTCGCGGACGACTGCTGGCTACCGAAAATAAATATAACTGCCAGCAGCCCCTCGCGGACGACTGAAAAACTAAAATACAGGCCTGTTCCTCTCTGGATCATCAACGTCGTCGCTCCTCCTTCATGCTTCCGCTCCTCCGTGAGAGATGCGAGACCGGTGTGCTACCCAGGTGTTGCTCATTAACCTCGCGCCGTTCTCTCACGTCCCTCGGCCGTAATCATTAATTTTAGTATTTATCATGTTATAAATGAAAATGTGAGTATTGCATCTCAAAACCCTTGGTATAATCTATCATTTACAGCAATAAACACACATTAACTATTTTTGTCATTTTTATGGCTATGAATACTTTGACGCTCTTTTCCTCATAATTAGATTCTGCGACTTTAGCCGGGGGTTCACAGGCGGGGTCACATATTTCTTTAAAATAGTATACTTCACTTTTTCATATTCAGTAGACTCGTTCACATCCATATTGAATAAGCTGCTCTTGCTTTACCAGTCAGCAAAGGGATTAAATGCCAAACCCAAATCAGTTTTAGTCCACCTACAAGCAACAGCAATCCTTTCAAAGGTAACAAGAAATTGTTCTACATCATCAGTGTCACTCAGCTTCTCCAATCGAGGTATCTGAGATAATGGCAGGCCTATATTGTTCCCAACCTGATTAAAACTCTGCTGATGAGCTGAAGCCATGGAGTTTCCTTCAAAATCTAAAGGATCCACATCGGGCCTTTCCCGGGACTCCCAGTCAACATCAGGTAAGTGAAGATTAGGAGAGGTGCATGCTTGGACTTCTGTTTGCAAAAGACCGAACTGGTGCTGGAGAGCCTTATCCGTTGCTCCTGATCCGCCTGCTTCAGCGGTCTTGCAGTCTCCCGACCTTCCGTCCTGGCCATATGGGCTCGAAGCAGATTTGTCAACTCAGTCACCGAAACTTCTCTGTCTCCTGTTGCCTCGCCTCCTTCAGCTCCTTCGACCATGTCCTGGTCCTCCTCACCCCTTTCTTCCTCTTGCTGCAGGGGAGGAGCCTTAGGCACACCTTTCTTTAAGGTACAACTCATATTAACAGGGGGGAAAAACACCTCCAAAAAGGGGCAAAAAAGAACCAAACACAGCTTAGTGTCCTTGAATGACAGAAAAATCCCACCGCTGCCACCATATGTAAGGGATTGAGAAGTCAGGAACAAGGAACAAGCTTTTTACAGAAAATGGCTCTTTATTTGAATCAAGAAAAAATCATCTTTTCAAACTCATAAATGTCTTACAACATAAATAACATAAACAAAAGAAAATACACACTGTCAAGAAACAGTCAGACAAAAACCAATCAAACAAACTCAAACTGACCTGCTCAAATGTACAAAGCAACAGCTTATAAAGGAAAGGATGGGCCCATTACAAATTAAGAGGGAAACAATTCAGCTTTACATTCAACATATAACGTTAAGTAAACAAATTTCGAATCTAACAGAGAGATATATTAAATAAAGATAGAGGAAAGCACAATGTAATTAAATACCACAAATGTACAACTAAAGGAATTAATTAATAAAGACATCGACTTTTCTTCCTCCCCCGTAACTCCTAGCGAATGGTATGTCCGGGCGGAACCAATAATGCTTAAATTCTCTGTTCCTGTCCGGACTTTAATTTTCATCACGCCAATTTTCGTCACGCCAGGATGTGGCTGCAGCGGACCATGTCTGAAGATTATAGCCAAACATCACCGGTAAACTCAAAATAGAAACAAATATAAGTAACAGATACAAAGTAACTAATTTGTGTGCACTTCAAATCAGTAACAATGTATATAAAAATGTGTTGTAATTGTAAACATATATAAACCTTGGTCCGTCACACCAAACAACTCAAACTTAAATTTTCTTTACCCTCAAAACTGAATTCTTTGAATTACTGAGAATGGCTGTCAAGACAACATTGAGTCATTTTATTCAAAGGCTCTGGCTGTTGGTGGAGATTGTCAAATTATGCTGAAGTTTTGCTTTCTACATCAATGGCCCAGATTATGGTTTCAGATGTAGGTTGCAAATTCTGATGCTAGTAACCGAGACATGCTTTTACCTCAAGAGAAATATGTTTGTTCAATCAACCTCACTGTCATTCCTTATCAGCTAGATGCCCTCAATACAGTGTCACGTGACTGTCTGGCATGGAGGACTCCCATAAGGACTGACTACACCAGGGATGACATAGGCCTAATTTTTGAGGGAGCACCAGTGGCAGTTCAGGATCACTTGCTGCCCCTGGTGAGATTAATAAATCTTTTTATAGATTAATAAAAGAGCTTCTCTTAGCAGATAACTCTATGCTAACTTGTAGGCAAAGTTGTAATACAGAAAACACAAAGAAGTGAAATGTTCATTTGACATTTTTAGCTTTGGCAATATAATGTGATTGTGACATGTACACTACCATTCAGTTTGAAAGTCTCTTATGCTCACCAATGCTAATTTCATCAAAAATACATTAAAAACAGTAATATTGTGAAACATTATATGGTAATATTATATATTATATTTTGAATTATAATACGTAAAATAATGTATATAGTATAACTTATCTATACTTAAAAGGGATACAATATAATTTATTCCTGTGATGTCAAAGCTAAATTTTCAGCATTATTTCTCCGGTCTTCAGTGTCACATGATCCTTCAAAAATCATTGTAATATGCCGATTTGATGCTAAAGAAAAAAATCGTATTATTATTATCAACAGTTGTGCTGCTTAATATTCTGTCATTTTGTATCATTTCTAATCAGGCAGAGAATAGAGTATCTACTTTCCCATTATCCTTGCTTTGTGTCATCATATGTCATCCTTGCTTTTGTCGTCATCAACATGGAAGCACAAGACTAAATTATTTCACAGTATATGTCAGTCACGCAGCCATGACATGCGGATTAAGGATCAGCAATGCCTGTGAGTTGTGGGATGGCAGGACTTAACAAGGTCACAGTGGAGTTGGTGGTAAACTTCTGGCGAACCATGTCTATTTTCCTGTTTGATCTTTTTATGGCAACCAGGCACCCGGTATATGCCATTCTCCTTCGAACCTACTTTCCTGGAATGACAGCTGTGGGTGATAAAGCAGATGAGGGCTGAAGGCACTGTAAACGCCTTTCATTTACTGGGCATTCTTTTTGCCAAATTCCTGGCTTGTCTAAATAGAGATTGGGGTAGGGACAGAAGGGCTAAACTTCCATGCCAACTGTTTCCATGATGATAAGAGCACACTTATTGAGAAAACATAATCACTGCATGTGGGTAAGTGCAGCTTTTGTTAATTGGAAAACTTTAGGATTTGTAAGATAATGGAAGACCTGTTCGTGTGCCTTTTCATTATTGATGTGATAGTACATAGGACTGTTAGCATATGACAATGGGTAAAATGGCATAATCTACACAGAGTACAGGAATTGGGGAAGATTTTGTCACAGCTGGGTGGTTGTAATCACAAACCTCATGACGAAAAAGAAATTAATAGCTCCAAAAAAGTCTTTATTAAATCCACAAGGAAATGTTTGGAATACAAGGAAAACCTAAACCACCGCAGGAACAATGAGCAGACAGAAACTCAAAGTATTAATAGTGGAAGTAACAAGCCAAACTAAACGATGAACACCTGAACTCAGTGAATCAAGCCATGTGTAACCATGGTAACTGATGAGAAGGGAACAAAACAAACAGAATCAATAAACTAATGGCAACCACTAAAACAGAAAAGCTAAATCAAACAATACAAAATGTGAACAGACACAGACTGACAGATTGGGGTTGGTAAGATTTTTTGTGTGAAAGAAGTCTCTTATGCTCAACACAGCAATATTTATTTGATAAGAACAAGTAAAGAAAGAAAAAAGAAAACTATTGGCCATTTGATTTTATTCTCCTCTAAACCACAAGATGAGACAAAAACTTGGTGCAGCACTTTCCTAAACATCCACGCTTCACGATGCACGTGGAAATGTGGCTCACCATTGATGCAATTGGGGGCAGCAGAGCAAAGTTGTGTGCTAAATAGATCTAATATTTAATGGGTTTTTTTTATGTTACAGAGTAACAAATGAGAAATGCTAAATATTGAATATATTTTAAGAAAAAAGTCTAGTTAAAGGTAGGAACACTATGTAACTTTTGGCCCTGTAGTGGTTAAAAAACAAAACATTCTCCTGTACCAATGGACTTCCAATGAATCGTCGGCAGAATATCAGTTTTAGCCAATTAACGTTTCGTGGCGAGATGCTTTCGATTCTAGAGAGCATTTGATTGGACAGAAGATGTGATGAGAAGCTGAAGTGGACAGAAGATGTGATGAGAAGCTGAAGTCCGTGGTGATGTCATAAAAAAACAGTGATCCATTTTAGCGGAAGTGTGGGACTGGAAGTTTTGAATGCTTATATCTCATAAATGCAAATTTTGTCATTGTTTTGGAACACACCAGCTTATTCATAACCTTAAGGCTATATTCATACTAAAAGCTAAAAAACTTACATTTTGATTTCAGGGGGCCTTTAATGTCACAAGTCAATTAACCAATGTTTGTCTGTGTCATTTACCAACATTTTAATGACATTTTCCACCAGTTATAGAATCATTAGTAACATGATATTTTTTTTATAGATAAAACATTTTTTATATATAAATTCACAACACTACAGCACAATGTTCTGAAGCACAACTGCTAGTCCACACAATCAACATACTCTAAAGAGGAATACAATGAACTACATAGTGCCCATGGTCAAATGCTGAAGAACGTGCATCATACCCCTTTGGTGAGTTTTTCTCTTGTTTTCAATGATCACTTAACCTTCTTCTGCATGGGAGAACTACATCTATATTTGTTCAGAGATTTACATTTGACGGTGTTGTCAGTGGCACTAGAAAATTAGACATGGACGTGTGTGAAAATGAATCTGCAGCCTGCAATTAAGTTGATAATAGGAAATACACAAATCCCCCCTATAGATGCCATTCAATACCTTTCATTAGATTGTTCCTCATGCACAGTAGCTCAGAAAACAGGAAGAGAATTTTGACAAGGCATGAAACATGACTCACATGCCCTTTAAAAGATGCTTAAAATGCCTGCCACTGCAACATGTTTAAATGCTCGTTTCTTCGTAACATTATAATCAGCTTAAGAAATTCAACAAATTACTCTATATTGTGTGCGTATGGACCAATTAACACATGTTAGATACTATTTATTGCTGGCCTTATAATTCTCAGTTGCTATCTATAATTAGATGTTAAACACTATTCTCAGTACACTAAATCTTAAAGGGACAGTTCATCAAAAGTTGAATTTCGGCCATCATTTTCTCACCCTCATATCATTCCAAAACTACTTTCTTTCGTCTGTTTATTTTTTATTTTATAGCCTGTTATGTCAAAGTAAAAGTTAAACTTAAACTGGACACCTTTACAGGTAGATGGATGAGATATAAAAAGTAATGCTTCATTTTAAAGGGGGAAAATGTGCACTAAAGATGTGATAATGATGTGAAGGGCTGTTGCTGCTGTGTGGATGTTGATGTAGAGAAATACTGTTTTGACAGACAGCATGGAAACACTGTAAACATGTTTTCTCAGCTCAGTCAAGTTTACTCTACCTTACACATCAACCTGTTCCTTCTGAGGACAAAGAACCCTTCTCAAAATATGCATTACAAACCAAAAGTTTGTGGTATACACAACTTATTAAAAAATTAACTTAAAAAATGTACACTGCAGAAATTAACACAAGTGATTCTAACTACGGCACAGACAAAGAGGAACCATGTTGGAGAAACATAGCATATTTAGCTGTGATTTCTAGCCTTTGCAATTACATTTGTCAGACACCTCCAGACAGACGCCAACTCAAGTGCTGCTATCATTAAAGCAAAAAGTGACATATCAAATACAAACAAATTCTGCAATGCATGAAAAAGGCTTATTTGATGAATGAAAGTTAATAACTGACATGCAGTGAGTGTTTCAAGCCACAGAATCATATATCCTATTTGTACATGAGCAGGGAGTCACTACGGGCAAGACTGAAAGGAACAAAAAAATAAAAATGAAATAAAATCAAACCGAACAGGCTATTTGCTTTTAGAAGTAAAAGTAAACAGAGTGCAAGTTGAATAACAATAAGCCTTGGGTTCAGTGAACCAAGTCCCACCACACGCACACTCAACATTCAATCAGTCTGACAGGTCATAGTGTGTATAGCTCAATAATAATGAAAAGGGCTCACTGAAATGGTGTTGAATTCCAGCGGAGAGTCACCTTCAGCCCGAAATCTGCCTCATTTCTCCCACAGAAAGCTTTTCCTTAATCTGACATGTGAGAAATCGGGCATCAGGGGGCGAGAGATATGACCACTCCACTCAATTCAATCGGATGGCCATGAAGAAAGAAGGATTCCCTTTCATTCATTCTCTTTTCATCCATCATCCACCACTGTATGTAATTCACTCTTTATCTAGTTAAGGTCGCAGGCCCGGACTGGCCAGGAGAATTCCCGTTGGACTGGCGACTAATTTGGCCTGCTACCAGCCAGCGTTTTTTTATTTTTTCTTATTATTTTATATTACTACCTTTACCAGTGATCATTTTCGAATTTGTAATTCAATAAAATTATTATTATTATTAATAATAATAATAATAATAATAATAATAATAAATAAAATCACAAATCTGTTAGTCTTGACTGGCAAGGCTAACTTACAATTCGACTTTACGCCTCAGCCAAACGGTTAAACAAAAAATGCGATTAGCGCCCGATGATGGAGAGAAAACGGCAGGTGGAGCAGAGAGGGAAAGGGGAAATAAAGAGAAAGCACTCCAAAATGTTGCAAATTTACTGCCTGTTCAGGCCTTCAAGTGCAGGGGCCTGTTTCAGAAAGAAGGTTAAGTGAAAACTCTGAGTATGTTAACCCTGAAATGAGGGAAACTCTGGGTTTTCTGTTTCAGAATGGGAGGTAAGTCAAACCTGAGAAAGCAGGGTAAGTCAAGCCTGTTTCTGAAAGAGAGGTAACTTATACTCAGAGTCAGTTACCATGGTAATTCACTCTGTGAACCTAACCTGGTCGGGAGCAGGTTTACTTCCGTAAACCCAGAGTTTATTTCGGTCTCCTCCCCTTTTTTAAAGAGGAAGCGGTGTTTAAACACCTTATTCATTCTTTCGGTACATTTATTCATTGCTGTTTTTTCCCCCAATTTTTTTAATAAGATGAAGTCTATATAACTTCTTAACTGGCAACTGAAAATACAGTAGATTAGAGTTACATCATGTAGTCCTAAACAAATTCTACAGAATTAAACTGTGGCATTCACTGAAAATCACTGAACTGTGTTCATCTGTGCACCAGAAGTTGATGGACCTTCCTCCTGCTGTACTTCCACACTCTGGGGACGGGGGAGAGATAAGAATATCCGTTTATGCTTAGATATAAACATAGATTCTATAGGCTACTCCACATAAATAATGTGAAGAAATGTGAATTCGTAGATTGTTTGATGTGTAGACACATAATATTAACATTTCCTCTGTAGGCCTCTCTGTGGCAGCAGAAACTGTTTCTTCATCCCCATCGTCCTGTGAAGATGAGCATTTGGTTGAGCACATTTTATAATACTATTTGTCATAATTTGTGGTGTATTGAGTAGGCTACTTCCAACTGTCTGGGGTTCTGTTGGGACAGGAGGCTCCAAAAGACAGATATTACCATCAGAATCTGTTGGGAGCAACAAAAACCCCAACCCAAAGTAAAACATATGGAAATATCAAAAACAGCCTATATAAAAAATAACACATATGTAGACCTCTTACATTTTATGAAGGCACTTGAATCTTCGGGAGTGACTGGCTCTGAAGTCCCTCCAGGAATTCCCTCAGCAATTTGCCTTCCAGCATTCGGGCTCAGGGCCATCTCCATCTCCATCTCCTCTGCATCTCCATCTCCATCTTCATCTCCTCTGGATCTCCATCTCCTCTACATCTCCATCTCCTCTGGATCTCCATCTCCTCTGCATCTCCATCTCCTCTGCATCTCCATCTCCTCTGCATCTCCATCTCCTCTGCATCTCCATCTCCTCTGCATCTCCATCTCCATCTCCTCTGCATCTCCATCTCCTCTGCATCTTCATCTCCATCTCCATCTCCATCTTTGCGAGCCTCTTCCTTCTTTCTGTTGGCTGAGTAGAAGTCAAATGAGAATGAACATTTAATTGTGTTAATTAGACCTATGGCAAAAATGCTGCTGCACTGCAAGACACTGGATGTTATTTAGTTATTTAATGTCAAATGTTTGTAAAGTCAGGTATAGTCAAAGCCTTACCTGATTGAATTATGTTTTTATATTTCATTTTCAGCTGCTGCCATGTTCTTTTAATGCCTGCATTATTGCACCTACATGAAAATTAAAATTAGGTTGAATAACATACTGTTCTTCCAGTTCCACCTCTGATATTATAACAGTTGGGTAAGTTACTCTAAAATAGTTATTAATTACTAACTACAAATGACATCTTCAGCAGTGTAATTAGATTAATGTAACAATTACTATCTCTAGAAAGTATTGGTCTACTTATTACTAATTACTTTATAAATCCCATATCAACCTCAACCACTTGAACAATACAAAAAGAGACAATAAACTGCACTTTTAATGCTTTCAAATTAACTATATACAACTGCATGAATTATTCTTGAATTGACCAAAGTGTGTAGAGAGAGAAGGTTACATTAAAAAAATACCTTTAAAAAATGTTGTGTTAAATCCACTATTGTTTTATACAGAATTGTTCTATAGTCTATGCAGTATTTAATGCAATGACATCATATTTTACTTTACATTACAGAAGAATTAAGAGTAATCCCTTTAATTAAATTACAGTATTTAGATTACTTAGTAATTACACCCAACACTGTATAACAGTAATTAAAATGTAAACTTACGCATTGACTCGAGCAACTATTTTCTCCCAAACTAACTATCTCGCTCGCCGCTACTGCCCTGTTGCTTAAAAAATTTTTTTTTGCGTACTGCTGGTGAGAAATATGCAGACCTCTTTTTGTGTGGCGCTGTTACCATGGTGACTCATAATATCTGGGCTCCATTGATAATGGCTTTTTATAGTTGTGGTGCACGCGCTTAACTCAGAGTCAGTCAACTTAGAGTTGATGGAACTTTTTCTTTTTTTTCTTTTTTTCTTTGTTAACTCGTCTACATTCGTGGAGAAATCAAAACAAATGAGTGACAAAGCACACAGAAAACTCACAGAAGAAATGTACTGAGGTAAAAATTCGAATTGTTTTTTTATTTTATTTATAACATGATTTAGTTTAACATAACACAACTAAGGGAGCTGTTTTGCTGAATATTATCACGATTGAAAATGTTACATTGAATTTATTGTTCAATAAACAAGTAGCATAGTTAATATGTAATATTAAGTTACATTTTAGACACAAACAATATTAACTGTTTTTGTTCTATTTCACCGACGAAAATAGTTCCAAAATGGCAACAGCAGCGCGTGTTTTATTATGAATGATTCAGCGTTTTGAACAAATCTTTTGTATGAATGACTCAATTACTCACTAATTAAGACGGTCACTTGCCGCCACCTATTGGCGGTTTAGTTTGATGTTTAAGTATTGCATTTTTTTATATGTATATTCAAACATTTATTTAAAACATCATCTCATAACAGCATTTATTGCAGTTGTAATTTTGCAGTGCAAATTATTTAATTTGATGGGTAACAGCCCTATAGTGTCTCATTATTATAACGGAATTTATTGATCAAATGTAAGAATTTGACATGAAAGATGATGCATACATTTAATAAGGTAATACAAATATTTGTATTAATAATTTTATTAAATTTATTGAATACATTTATTTAATTAAAAAGTCTTACGCAACCTGCTGACATTCTAAGCTAACATTTTTATTTAACCTCTTTTCTGCAGTTTATATACATTTATGAGTGAGAAGTAGAGAGGAAACAGCTGGACTTTTAGAGTAAATGCTTGTATAACGTTATGTGCAGACCCATTTGATATTAGGACTGCTTTACTTCTGTGTTGGTTGTTTATGTTTTTATGTTATGGTCATACTGTGAAATAAATGTAAAAACAGGGTTGTCCGTGTTTCTAAATTTTATTTGGGTGGATGGCCTGGATGGGTGTATGATTTCCCGGCCTGAAATTGTGTCCCAGTCTGGCCCTGGGTCAAAGGCATAACATGGATGTTCATAAATGTCAACAATGTCATTTGGTACATAGTAAGTACAGGTAGTTCTGATTAATTTGACTTGCTTTCTAAGAAAAAGCAACTGTAAAAGATTTGACATTTACCCAGATGGTGTATTTGTGTGTTTCAAAGAAAGTAAGACATTTTTTTTAAGCTTGACTTATAGATTTAGAAGCTTGCATACATTTTTTTTCTTTTACACTTTGTCACTACAAGGTCCAGAAAGGCTAAATGTTCTAAAAACACAAATTTTCCGGCCTTCCCATGGCTATTTACCTTTAACAGACTCATGTAGTCATCTGGGTGTTTTAAAGCCATTTCCTGTAAGTCATTTCATATTCCAGATCCCAATGTGTGCTTTGTCAGAGAAAACAAGGTGTTAAAGCAACAGCTTCAGCCAAGAAAGTCAAGAAATGCAACAATCACTTTTTTTTTTAAATTTAAATATCAAAACATGTTGTTTAGTTGAAGAGGTACTGATAAATGCTGTATTTTGCACTATGAGGATACTTCCCAGAATCAATGATAGTGAACATCAAAAGACTCAATATTCTTTTTGGACTATTATACAGTCCCAATGTGGGGGAATCTGTCCAAATCTTGATAAGCTTCTTCCACACACATAAGGGGATTCATCCACAAGGTTGCCTGCATAAATTCCAGGGAATAGACTTTTTATATGTATGGTATGCAAGCCTTGTAATTTTTGGTGAACAGAGACTGACTAGAAGAAAATTAATAGATTGTAACCATTTTATGAGGAGAAAGATGTTGAGTCAAGGAGTTTGATGGGGGGGGGGGGGGGGGGGGGGGGGACTTGTCCACATCAGCAGCAATATAGACTAGAAAAAAAGAGAGAAAATGCTAAATTTACTTGATATTGATCAAAACTGATGGTAAATAAGCATGTATAATGCTGAAAATTCAGCTTTACCATCATAGGAAACAATTACATTTTAACATATATTCAAGTATAATAGTTATCTCAAATTGTGATGATATTTCACAATATTATTGCCTTTAGAGTATTTTTAATCAAAGCATAAAAGTTCATTAATCGCGATTAATCACACCAAACTTTAAATGTTTTTAATATATTGTTATAGCCTATTGTAATACTTTCACACTGAATCTCCAAAATAATGTAGAAACAACATAAAGAAAGTGTATTTTAAATATTTGTTTGTTATGGCACCTTTTTACTAAGCACTATAATGAAGGCCTGTATCATTGATACCACAACCTAGTGTCATTCAACCTAGTGAAAAGAAGTATTATCAGTAACCACAACATCATCTTTGACCTAAAGCAGGATGTTTACATTGTCCCTTTTTAGTGAAGGTTACCGTCTATGCAGCTATATTGAAATGTCAAACAACAATAAAACCATCTTGTTTTGGTTTAAAGCTTGAAATAGAAAAGACTTTAAGAAAAGTATGATATTACAGGAAATTATGTGCAGACAACAAAAGCCAAAAGCCTACCTTTGACTTCTAAAGGGTTAGTTGGGCTGATGTTCTGACGTAGAACCCGGAAGCACTGCACTGTGTTTACTATGTGAATCGCATAGGAGAATGACGTTGAAGAAAAAAGATTTTTGAATGAAGTTGTTATTTTTGTTTGTTTTTTGCGGTCAAAAAGAATTCCTGTCTTTCATAGCATTAAGATTAAACCACTGGAGTCACATGGACTATTTGAAAAATGTATTTACTACCTTTCGTGGCCTTGAAAGTTGCAATGACGTTGCTGCCTATGGCTGGTTCAGAAAAAAATATCTTAATTCGTGTTCCAAAAATGAACGAAGGTCTTATAGGTTAAAAAAACGATATTGATGGTTGGTAATTAAAATGACAGAATTTTCATTTTTGGGTGAATTAACCCTTTAAGTAAAGTAAGAAAATTCTCGACACAGTGCTTATATTTGAGTGTAATTTCTTTCCACTGTTTATACTTCTGATTTCTAAGGCATGTAACGCACACAAGATTTTGGTCAATTATGAAAGAGCTTGTGTTTTGAAAACTGTCGAGGGAAACACAAGTCCTTTACATAATAAAGATGAATGCACTTATTCATATGTGCTAATAATGTCAGGCATCTTATTTGCATTTATAACTGCAGGTTATATGCATTTATGTCACCTTTGTGCTGCACTACGCAGTTTGTGTAAATGCATCTAAATGTCACTTCAGATGCATCTTCTGTGTTCCCTTTCGACGGAACTCGCACTGCGTCGTTGAAAACGACTCCTTGGGGACGCTCCCTTAGCGTGCGTCTCTGAAGTATGAATGAAACTATTCCAATCCTGATTGGTGTTGCGTCATGACGTAACATGTGACGGCATAACCGGATGCATAAAAGCGACGCCGGCACACACACACACTAGCTTTTCGCTCTTCAGCAAGCGCTCTGTGTTACGACTGTCTGTCTTATTTGGTGTTGTTTGTGTATATATATATATATTATGGCCAGCCAACAGTTCAGAATGTGTGTGCACCCCTGTCCTCGTTTCATTACGGATGGGGACACGCATGTTTTGTGTGTGAACTGTTTTTGGAGCGCAGCACGCCCAGGCAGCTCTCGAGGGAGCTGCCTGCGTACACTGTGAAGCACTACCCATGAGGGTGCTGCGCTCCTGGCTGGCGTGCTTTGATGAGCTCGGTCAGGCTTGCGTTCCCGGCGGTTCTGGTCCCGCGTCTGTTGAGGCGGCGTGGAGACTCAGATCGTGGGGTTCGCAGCGGGATCTTGCAGATGAGAATGAGACTGCTGCGGCACTTTCTCATTCTTCATCTGAGGATTCCGAAGCCCCTGTGAGTGGTGCAGAAGCCCGCGCTGTGGCTTCTTCTGCCCACGACCAGGTCCCGGTGCTTGAGCTCTCTGCTTCCGAGGAGGTAGAGGTGCTCAGCATCAAGGGGGATGACCTTGAGTCAAGCACGCCGGTTCACGGCCAAGCATATGAGGAGCTGATGGAGGTTGTGACTTGTGCCGTGGCCAGACTTAACATCAGCTGGCCACAAGATGAGCAGGGAACGCAAGTCAATAGCAAGTTAGACGAGCATTTCCTGCGGCACAGGTCACAGCCTCAGCGCCGGGGTTTGCTATGGTGAGGTCACGGAGAGGCATCTGTGGCTGAATTTATCGGGGTTAAAGGAAAAAGAAAAATCTGTTTTGCTGGATGCGCCACTTTCGCCTTCTGGCCTGTTCGGTGACGCCGTTACATCGGTCGTCGACAGGTTTCAGGAGGCGAAGAAGCAATCTGCGGTGTTCCAGCAGTTCCTCCCCCGTAGATCAAACTCCAAATCAAGTAGGGCGGGGCAAGAACATCAGCCCCAACCATAAGACAGCTCCTCACACCGCGCGGAGCAAAGGGAGAGCGTTTCCTCTAGAGCCCCTCCTCCGGGAGCTTGGCAACGGAGGAAACGCTCCCAGCAGAAGCCCGCCAGTCAGAAGGGCGATCTGAGGGATGTCCTTCAGGCTAGGAGGGCTTCAGGAAAGAGATCCTAGCCAGGGTAGTGGGACCTCTGAGGGCTGTCCCCTCTGTTGCAGAGCAACCGAGGTTGTTCTCGCAGCGGAGCCCTCAAGGAAACGATGTGAGTTACCCGCCGTCTGTGACGCTTCGGGCCGCATCATCTTCCAGCGAACGCACTCTGTGTCGTCGTTCTCAAAAAATAAAAAGCGAGTATCAGTTATGGTCATGAAAACCGTATCGACTACAGCCTTCCGGTCTTCCGCTTCAGGGGGTCAAGAAGGGTGCTCGAAAAACACCAGAGGCCAGTCTCGAGAGGCTGGTTCCCTTAGTAGATTTTGTAGAGGCATGGTATCATATTCCCAAGATATCTGCATGGGTCCTGCATATAATAAAGTCAGGGTACAGACTGCAGTTAGGGCACCACCCCCCCAAAATTTCTGGGTTGGTGCAGACTACAGTGGTTCCAGAGCAGGCTCAGGTGATGGAACAAGAAGTGCAATCTCTGCTGCTAAAGGAGGCCATAGAACGTGTTCCTCATTCAGAAAGGGAGTCCGGATTTTACAGCCGGTACTTTATAGTTCCAAAGAAGGATGGGGGGGTTAAGGCCAATTCTAGATCTCAGGGTTTTGAACCGGTCTCTGAGGAAGTTCAGGTTCAAAATACTCACTATTCCTGTCATCGTGAGTCAAATCAGATCCGAGGACTGGTTTGTCACGATAGATCTAAAAGACGCCTATTTTCACGTATCCATCCTTCCATGTCACAGGAGGTTCCTGAGGTTCGCTTTCAGGGGCGAAGCTTACCAATATCGGGTTCTTCCGTTCGGCCTAGCACTCTCTCCCCGCACATTCACCAAATGTATGGATGCAGCACTTGCTCCACTAAGACTTCAGGGCATCCGCATACTGAATTTTATCGACGACTGGCTCATTCTGGCCCAGTCTCGAGAAATGGCAGTTCGGCATCGAGATGTCGTCCTTGGCCACATTCAAAAATTGGGGTTGAGACTCAACACAAAGAAGAGTATCGAGTCCATTCTGGCGATGGTGTCCAAGTTAAAGCTTGGCCAGGCCACCACGGTAAAGCAATTTCAAAGACTGCTGGGCTTCATGGCAGCGGCATCCAACATTATACCTTTGGGCCTTCTACACATGAGGCCCCTTCAGTGGTGGCTGAAAGCCAAGGGGTTTTCCCCCAAGGGGAATCCATTTCGTATGATCAGAGTAACGCGCAGATGCCTTCGTTCTCTAATAATATGGAAGAAACCTTGGTTCCTGTCCCAAGGGCCAGTGTTAGGAGCGTCATGTCGCCGGAAAACCGTTTCGACAGACGCCTCCCTCACTGGCTGGGGCGCGGTCATGGACGGCCGCTTTGCCAAGGGGCTGTTGCAGGACCATCATCATTTTTGGCACATAAATTGTCTAGAGATGTTGGCTGTGTTCAGGGCTCTGGGGAGCTTCCTTCCAGACATCAAGGGTTACCATGTCCTAGTACAATCGGACAATACATCAGTGGTAGCTTATCTGAACCGACAAAGGGGACTCAGATCGCGCCCTCTGTGCAGACTGGCGCATCAGGTTATTCTTTGGTCCCAAGGGAAAATACTGTCTATCAGAGCAATGTATATTCTGGGGGTTCAGAATCAGGGAGCAGACATCCTGTCAAGGCAGGGGCTGAGGCCCGGGGAATGGAGACTTCATCCAGATGTGGTGAAGTTGATATGGGAGAGGTTTGGACCCTTGGAAGTGGATCTATTCGGGTCTCGAGAGACGTCCCACTGCCAACTTTGGTTCTCCCTCTCACATCCAGCCCCACTGGGGTTGGATGCCATGGTACAGGCCTGGCTGAGGCTTCGCCTGTACGCATTTCCCCCGATCGCTCTGCTTCCGGCAGTCATGGAGAGGGTCCGTCAGGAGGGCATCAGTCTACTTCTGGTTGCCCCAATGTGGCCGACCTGAGTATGGTTTTCAGACATAATTTCACTCCTGATAGCAAAGCCATGGCAGATTCCTCTGAGGAGGGATCTATTGTCTCAGGCGGAGGGCACAATCTTCCACCCTCACCCAGAGCTGTGGAAACTGTGGGCCTGGCCTCTGAGGGGGTTCATTACCTAAATGCTGGTCTATCAGCCGGGGTGGTTGAAACCATACTTAGCTCTAGGGCTCCGTCTACTAGGAGATTATAGGGCCTCAAGTGGAATGTATTTATCACTTGGTGTAGAGAACATAATTTGGACCCAGTTAACTGCCCGGTGGCTTCAGTTCTGGAGTTTCTTCAAGATCGTTTCTCTGCGGGTCTTTCCCCTTCCATGCACGCTTAAGGTGTACGTGGCTGCCATTGCGGCTTTCCAAGCACCTTTAAGTGATGGGCCTCTGGGGAGGCACCAGCTGGTCATTCGTTTTCTCCGTGGTACTTGGAGGATGAGACCGACAACCAGGTCCAGGGTTCCTGCCTGGGAACTGGCAGTGGTTCTGGAAGGGTTATCCCTGGCCCCCTTCAAACCTCTTCAGTCGGCTTTGCCTAAAGATCTTACTTACAAATTGGTCTTTCTCTTAGCCATCACCTCTCTTAAGAGGGTGGGAGATCTCCAAGCCCTGGCAGTGACACCAGCTTGCTTGGAGTTTGCCCCTGGCAAGGTTAAGGCCTTTTTGCACCCGAGACCGGGCTATGTGCCTAAAGTGTCTGCTAATACGGCTAGGTCTACGACCCTTCAGGCATTCCATCCTCCACCTCATGTGTCGGCAGAAGAAGAGAAGCTTCATTTGCTCTGCCCCGTCAGAGCTTTGAGTATTTACCTCGAGAGGTCCTCTTCTTGGAGGAGGTCGGACCAACTGTTAGTGTGTTTTGGTTCACCTAGGAGAGGGCTCCCGGCATCCAAGCAAACTATTAGTAATTGGATTGTGCAGGCTATTGCCTTGGCTTACGAGGTGCGCAATTTGCCTTCACCTCTGGCCATAAGGGCTCATTCGACTAGAGGCATGACGTCCTCTAGGGCCCTCCTCTCGGGAGTTCCCCTCCAGGAGATCTACGAGGCAGCCGGTTGGGCTACCCCGCACACTTTCTTTAGGTTCTATAATCTACACCTCCCTAGTACGCCTGGCGCACATGTGCTCTCGTCCTAGCTGAGTACCTGAATCAGTTTCACTCCAGGGCAGGCCTATTTCGGTGAGTGGCCTAGTGGGCATTGGTTCCCCAAAGAGTCGTTTTCAACGACGCAGTGCGAGTTCCCTCGAAAGGGAACGTCTCGGGTTATGACTATAATCCTTGTTCCCTGAGAAGGGAACGAGACACTGCGTCGTCCTGCCACGCCCCTCAGGGCCTGAGAGCGTCTTGCTTCATCGCTAGGCTATAGTGTGTGTGTGTTGGCGTCGCTTTTATGCATTCGGTTATGCCGTCACATGTTACATCATGACGCAACACCAATCAGGATTGGAATAGTTTCATTCATACTTCAGAGACACACGCTAAGGGAGCGTCCCCAAAGAGTTGTTTTCAACGACGCAGTGTCTCGTTCCCTTCTCAGGGAACAAGGGTTATAGTCATAACCCGAGACGTTTTCTCTGCATTGCAAAGACAGATTTTGTTGATACTGATTTCATTTGATTGGCAACAGCTCCATTGTGTCTATTATTCTAATTGAATTTGATTAAATCTAATAGTTTGGCATAATAAATGATGCATAGGCTACATTTACTTAGGTAAGAATAAATTCCCCTTTTAAAGGTAAAAATGCAGATAAAAGGTAAAAATCATTTAAACTTGTTGGAAACCATCACACAAAATATTAAGAATAACAAAATCTTTAGGAGCCAGCTGTCCACAGCAGTCGTAAACCAATAACACATTCGGCAAAATTTTGTCTAATCCTCGTTATCGAGACAATTCCAGGAAATAACTAGATATTTTTTGTAGTCAATATCGAACACCCCAAGACAGTAGTAATAATGGGTTATTATTATAATTTTCATCATCATAATTTATAAATAAACTTTGTTTGTGTACGTTATGTGCACTGAAAAAAGTGCATTTTAAAATGTGCTTCATGTTGTAACATCTAAAAAAACTAGTCCATTTTTTAAGGGTCAGATCTGGTAGCTCTTTAAGGTAATAATTGCATGTTTTCACTTTTTGCAGCGTACATATGATGAAAGAAAATCATCAACATATGTCACTATATAGCAACAAAGTATATACTGTATACTGCATGTATGGACACAGATAGTGTTCCCCCAGATAACCCTCTTCTGCTGCATGGAATTTTCCCTGGTTCTCCTGGTTACTGGAAATGTCTGGGTTAACCACCTCAGCATATGAAGCTATTGCATAACAGAAGAGCGGTTTGTTCTTACAGGGGAAGATCTGGGGTTCATGTCATCAAGGTCTTAGCTAGAGACAGGTTATATCTTCATCAAACAGCAGTTATATTACTTCTGCTCTCCTACAATACATATCCTATTAGCCAGTCACTGTACTCTGCTATTATTTTTCCTAAACAAATGTTTTCATTTTCTGCACATGCTACTGAAGTATCCATGATAAATTAATACAAATGGGATTGACAATCAGTTATAAGAGTAACACTGTACGATAACAGGGCATGAATAATCTGTCAGGTACAAAACACAGGATCCAGGATCTGAACAAAGCTTTAATTAGAAGTAGCAAGTGAACAAGGCAGACTGGAGAATGTCTCGGATCTGCAGTTGGGCTCTTGGCAGCGCAGAGAGTGCAGTGGGCTGGAATATCCAAGGAGACAGGAAAGGTGCATGGAAACAATGACGAACCCAACCGGCCACAAGTCCAAACTCTGGAACAGACGAGGAGAAATAATCCGGTAGACAGGAACTGGAACCGGGCGAACTGCACAGTCAGCGAGACAGGGATAACCAGAACAAAGATCTGACAATGAACATGACAAACACAAGACTACATATAGGATTCATAAACGAGACTAGTCAGCACAGTTGAAACTGATAGGCAATCAGACCAGAACAGTACACTCAGAAATGAACAGACAAACCTGCAAACCGTGACATAATCATGTACAGTACTAATACCTGAATTAATAGTTACTTCAACATGAACTCATGATAAGTGAAGATATTAACATAAACGAGACACACCTGTGACTGATCATATTGCTAGTCAGCACAGCTGGCAGTGATAGGCAATCAGACCAGAACAGTACACTCAGAAATGAACAGACAAACCTGCGCACCATGACATAATCATGTACTAATACCTGAACTAATAGTTACTTCAACATGAACTCATGATTAGTGAAGATATGAACTAATCATCTTTCTGAACCACCTTTCTCAGTTTGTTGGTATTCAGGGAACAATTTTTAAATGGTTTGACTCTTACTTGGAGCAAAGATCTTTTACAGTTAAGCTTGGGAATTATTTTTCCTCTCCAGCATCTATTGACTGTGGAGTCCCTATAAGGATACATTTTGGGTCCAGTCTTGTTTTCACTATACATGCTCCCATTGGGAATGATTTTTAAAGCATATGGTTTCCTTCACCATCTATATGCGGATGACACTCAAATTTTTTGTACCTTTGAGGCCAAATAGTGATGACTCAGGGGCAACACTTCTTAAATGTCTGGAGAAAGTAAAAACGTGGATGGCCGATAATCTTGTCCAATTAAATGAACAGAAAACAGAAATTATCATCTTTGGTCGTACAGTTTGTAATAAGACTGTAAATGATAACTTAGGAACTTGGGGCAGCTACCTACAGGGTCAAGTAAAAAACTTGGGAGTCATTTCTGATTCCTCGCTGAAGTTTGATTAACAGATAGAAAACTGTGGTTTGGAACTGCTTTTTTATCTCAGGACAATAGCCAAATTAAAATCGATTCGTTCAGCATGTGATTTGGAAAAAGTAATTCATACTTTTATCTTCTCAAGGTTAGATTACTGAAATTCCATTTCCTTGGGACTTGTCATTTGCATATCGCACATATCAAGTTAGTTCAAAATGCTGCTGTAAGATTGCTTATGAATGCAAAGAAGACCGATCATATCACTCCTTTTTTATCCTCATTGGGCTGGTTATCAGTACAATATAGGATTCATTACAATATTTTACTATATGTTTTTAAAGCAGTTTATGGTATGGCTCCAGAATACTTGGTGGAGCTCATTAAACCTTATAAGGCAAATACATCACTAATGGCGCTTTTCCACTGCATGGTACGGCTCGGTACGGCTCAGTACGGTTCGGCTCGGCACGGTTTGGCTCGCTTCGCTTTTCCACTGCGTGGTACGACTCGGCGCGGCGCAGCACGGCTCAGTTCACTTTAGCTCGGTTGCTTTTCCACTGCAGTTAGTACCACTTCAAAGTAGGTGAGATTATGACTGATCGTTATAGTTTATCCGCTCCTCGGCAACCAAAAAGAGGAACGTCTGCGCTTCTCGTCCACTGACCACGATTCAGCCATTTCTTTTTTGGAAGTTTTTTTTCTTCAAACAAGTCAAGCAAGTAGTTTTAAAACAGGTGCTACAGTGGTGGCTGTTACTGGCTATTTAAATCTAGCGGGTTTGATGTCTCGCAAATACAATGACGCTGGCAGTGACGATTCTGTCTGTCTGACCAATAGTGATCTATAGTGCTTCCACGCACATTTTAGTATCGGTACGGTACTCTTGGAACCTCAACAGAGGTGGTACCATTTAAAGCGAGCCGAAGCGAGCCGTACCGTACCGTACCATGCAGTGGAAAAGCGCCACAAGTGAGCCGTGCTGAGCCGAGCCGTACCGTACCATGCAGTGGAAAAGCGCCAAAGCGTGCCGTACCAAACCGAACTGAACCGTACCATGCAGTGGAAAAGCGCCATAAGATCCTCAAATAAGCTCCTGTTAACTATCCCACGAGTACGTCTTAAATCTATAGGGCGATCGTGCTTTCGCTGTTGCTGGTCCGAGATTATGGAACGACCTTCCCTTTTTTGTAAGATCTTCCCCAACATGAAATATTTTTTGGTTTCGTCTAAAGTCTTACTTGTTCTCTCTTGCACTTTAAGTCACTCTTTTAATATGTGTTGTACTTTTTTATTACAACCCCAAATCAGAAAAAGTTGGGACATTTTGTAAAATGCAATAAAATCAAGAATCTGTTATTCATTCATTCTTTTTAAAAACATTTTAACTAACAAAAGTACAAAGAAAAGTTTTCCAATGTTTTCACTGACCAACATTGTATTTTGTACATATGAACAAATTTTGATTTTGATGGCTGCAACACAGCGTTGGAGAGTCCGAAGGGCATGACTCGGTACTCATAATGGCCGGAGGGCGTGATGAATGCCGTCTTCCACTCATCGCCTTGACGAATTCGGATCAGGTTAAACGCACTGCGTAGATCAAGCTTAGAGAAGATACGGGCTCCACGCAGCTGTTCCAGTGTTGATGGGACCAGAGGAAGGGGATACCTAAATTTCACGGTTTGAGAGTTGAGCTGACGATAATCTATGCACGGCCTCAAGCCTCCGTCCTTCTTAGCCACGAAGAAGAAGCTGGAAGCGGCAGGGGATGTGGATGGACGAATGTACTCTTGTTTAAGGGCTTCCTCCCCATACTCCTCCACGGCCTTCTGCTCCGGGATGGACAGAGGATAGACACGACCTTTAGATAGAGTGGCGCCAGGTAGCAGGTCGATGGCACAGTCCCATGGCCGATGAGGTGGTAGTTGGGTCGCCAGCTGCTTGCTGAACACATCCTGGAACGCCCTGTACTCAGCTGGAATCTGACATGGCGAATTTGACCTTGACCCAGCGGCTTACGTTGGATAGTTTGAACTCTGAGATCTTGAAGATTTCGGTGTTTACGGAGGTTCAGTTTTTTTAGGAGTTGCGTGGAAATGAAGTTCCCCGCAGACCCAGAGTCGAGGAGGGTTTGTGCTGAGACACTGAGGTTAACAAATGGAGAGTGGTACTGTTCAAGGATGCAATCTTCTGAGAAATCTGAATAGTGCTTACCGCTGGGTGTTAAGGTCGAACGGGACAGGTACTGATGAGATGTTTATCACCCCCACAGTACAGGCAGAGGTGAAGTTGAATGCGGCGCTGCCACTCCTTGGAAGAGAGATGAGTGGAGTCAACTTGCATAGGCTCGGGTGCTGGAGGAGTAAATGATGGAGCCGAGGGCGGAGGACATACAGCGGAAGCAGGGTTATTGCAGGCAGACAAATGTTGGGATACTCAAATGGTTCTCTGAATGATGCTCTCGATTCCCAGCGAATCTTCAAATACCACACTCAGCTGGCGGATGTCGGGGTTGAGTCAATGTCGGAAAGCAGTTATAAGAGTGGTTTCATTCATGCCACTCGAAGCCGCCAGCGTGCGAAATTGAAGTGCATAATTACTCACAGAGGAATTTCCTTGATGAAGATTGAATAACTGATCTTGAACGGAGAGATCGGAGACTGTCTGATCAAACACTTCCTTGAAATGTTGTATAAAACTCGAGAGGGATCTTACGACAGGAGAACTGGAATTCCATAAAGATTGTCCCCATTGGAGCGCTCGGCCGGATAACAAAGGCTACTTGGGCTGAATCAGTTGTAAACTGATGAGCTTGCATCTGAAAGTATAGAGAAGTTTGAAGCAGGAAACCAGTGCAGTCCTCCGCCTCTACGGTGAATGTCGCTGGTCGGGCCATGGGACTCGCAGAGGCAGCTGACGAAGCAGTGGATGTTTGCGGAAGTGGGCGCTGACGTGCAGAGTGAATGATGTCTTCGGGAATGGAGGGCGGACTAGTGGGTGGAGAAGCAAGTAGTGACTGGCGAACAGCCTGAACGAGTTCGCAAAATGAATGGTTTGATGGATTCTCCTCAGGCTCCGCTGATTTCTGCATGTTTGGTCTGGTCTTCTGGCACGGATGGAACAGGAGTCAGACAGGTGGTAAGTGAATAAGTTTATTATCAGGTTTTTCAGAAGCAGTCGGAGATAGGGTGAGTATATAAACAGATGATAGTTGAATGGTAACTTAGCTGAAGATTAACTAGAGTCTCTATTGCAGATGCAGGTGGGAGATCAGAAGGGCAAATGTAGACGGATGGCTGAATACTGAGGATGAGATCGGAAGGCACGAGTTTGCAGGAAGTCCAATGGAATACAGGTGAGTAGCAGGTAAGTAGCATAGGAGAGTCTGTAGTCATGTAGCGACGAGACTAGACAACGAGTGTGTGAAGGGGAGCTGAATATAAAGGGAGGTGTGGTGATGAGGTGCAGGTAATGGTGATTAGAACTCTGGTGATACTGAATGAGTGTGCGGAGTGAATACATGTGTGGGAGGAGTGGATGAAGCTGGTGGAATCCTGACAGTTAGTGTGTGGTTAGTTAATAATTAATTAATTGATTAATTATGATGTGCCTCCTCAAGTAAAGTCATGACACAATTATGCACTTACAAATCAATAACTAAAATATGAATAAACATATGCAATAAGAGTGCCATCCTTATTCCTTTACACCCATGGTACAAAAAAAAGATAAAAATTATGTTATTTTATTTTTATGTATACAATTAAACATATATGGACTTATATATAAAAGAAAGCCCAAACATACCTGTAAAGACTCACATAAGGCACTTTTACATGTAAAATAGGGCAGAAGCTATAAGCTAATGCTAACGGAAGCATATTCATTTAAACAACAAAAAAGTACAGTTAATTACTGTACATAACCTCCTGAAAACTCCCAAATACAACATACATGCAAACATGTCTTTAATTATTAATTCTGTTTACCAAAGCAGTCAACATTTATGAGATTAAAATGCCAGCATTACCATATGAACGTGCTGAGCGAGCACCGGGTGTGCCACTAATGAGTGTCCCACCAGAAACAAACCCTACATACTGTAAATAAATAATAATATATATTTTTAAAATAGTTACCCTTACGAAAAGAAGTTTATTCAAGTGTGCTATTAGTATACTACTTTTAAACTAAAAATAAGAAAGTATACTTTCAGTCTACTTTTTATGTACTTCTCAGAAATATACTTAAAATTGCACTTAATCATGCTCTACTTGACATACTGACAGAAAAGACTAAGTATATTTGGCCTATACTTGTATTCCATCTTTTGATCAAGATTAACTTAAAAATATTCTAGTATACTTGGCTGTAGTTGTGTTACACTTTTGATTGAGTAGCCTATTAAATACTTTCTACAGATATGTTCCTAAACCAGGGTGCACACTGTGCGATTTTGGCCGCAATTTGGCCATCTGAGACAAATTTTGCAAATCCTAAAAGAATCCTCTGATCCTAGGCTAAAATCTGAAGTCTTTAATGGTTAGTTTGATATGTTCACCGACAGCCGATTAATGACCGTTGCGATCAAATTTTACCTCAGTTGAAATTTTGGCAGTGTCAGAAGATTTGACTCACAGTCCTGCAGTGTGACTTCTGACTTTTTCAAAATTAACGTTAGAGATTTCTTTGTAGCCAACATTTCAAGCCCGCGTGTAATGCAGCTCACTGTGAACAAACGTGGCATTGATTAATGATGTAAAACTCCGGACAAGTTTTCTTGAGCACATCTGTTTTTAACGCGTCTTGACTGTCGTACGGTCTGACATTAATGACAACTGAGATCTTAAAGTGTGACATGGATTACATCGATGATCATGTTCGTACAGTCTGACAAGCAACAATCGTAAAGGACTATTATAAATCGCACAGTGTGCACTCGACTTAATTCTCAGTATCTGAATTTTTGTGTTGCCTAGTCCACTGGTAGTGTAATCAAATCTAATTTTTCCCCTCCATTGACTGAATTTTCAGACTATCCATGTTTTTCCTGTTATATGATAGGGGCGCTATTACTCAACTTCTGAAATAATACAGAAGCTCCGGATCAAAATACAGCCGAAGAAGAACCAGAAACAAGTGATAGAAGATTGCTTACGCAAATGTAAAATAACATGATCATCAAACATTGAAAAGCATATAAATCAAAACTGCCTAATGTTACCGAATGAAATATCGGACCATGAAAAGAAAATGACTGTGAAGCTTTGGGGGTGTTGATGGACTCGATCTACTGTATCTGTGATCATAGTTCTAAATCACCATTTACTAAATCACCAGTCAT
This sequence comes from Siphateles boraxobius, assembly GCF_051911475.1. Lineage (NCBI taxonomy): Eukaryota > Metazoa > Chordata > Actinopteri > Cypriniformes > Leuciscidae > Siphateles > Siphateles boraxobius. The sequence continues at coordinate 11,063,401 of NW_027509193.1, forward strand.
GTTCACACTGCCCCAACAGACGCCGACAAACGCTGATTGAATATTTTCAGTCGGTTAAAAACAAAAAAACGTGAGTCTGTCTTGACAAACTACACTTTTGTAGTAAATGTCTTATGTTGCTTATGAAACCTGGTTCCCAATGAGATGCATCTTGATGTTGACCCTATAGGTAACGCCCTCGGAGTGTCTGGTGTCTGAGTATGTGTAAACACACAGCGATCTATTGGCAGAGTGCCCATGCGCATAAAAGGGCACCTAATGCCTGGGATACAGAAGACAATTTTCAGATCTTAAATGATTTTAAAATCATGGGAGACCACAGACATAAGGACGGTTTCAATCATTGTTTTACATTATTATCCTCCAAACGCACAAACTGGATGATTTGGCGAGACCACACACCTGCTGACTGTAGTAACGACAAAGCCGCTTGAAGGCAACCCTGAGAAAAAAAAAAAAAAAGACTAATGATCCGGTGCGGAGAAGGAGACTAGAGGCCATTTAAAAAAAAAAAAAAATGGATGTCAATAGAGGAGAGGCTTCAGAGACTTTGAACTACTTTTTTATTGGAAAACAGCTTATTAAGCTAAGATGTCCAGGACCTCTGGCTGAAAATTAGGCCCACAGCATTAAAGGTACAGCAGAGTATTTAATTTTACAGATGGGGAACTTTTTTTATCCTGTCTGAACCAAACCCATACTAAGTGTTTGCTCCCAAAAAGCTATTTTTTGTTGTTGTTGTTGTTTTGTTTTGTTTCATCTGTCCATAGAATATTTGAAAAGTAACTGGCACTACTGGAACTTCAAATGGGATGGGTTCTATGGTCAGATGAAACAAAAAAAATTGCTTTTTTGGCCGAAAACACTTAAGATGGGTTTGGTGCACAAGTAAAGTAACAGAGATTGTTTTGGCTTTACAGCAGCTCTAGAATAAAGTTATTGTATAGCTGAAGTTAGTTTTGATTGATTCACTTCCGTCGCAACAATCATTAGTTATTAACTAAGGGACCGCTAACACAACACCGTTCTAACAGAAAACCTTTAATGCTCATTTGCACACATTTGCCTGGTGGCTCAAGAATGCAAACCATGAAATGGTTCCAAGGTACAAGCCTTGAAAAATTTATAATACAGAATTTTTTATCGCTTCCACGTAGCCTGGTGAACCGGAATTATCCCGGGAACGTTTTATCTGTACAAAGGGAAGGGAAGGAGGCCTTCACAGGGGAGAGACTAGTTGACACTTCAGGACTGGGTTGTCGTCGTGTCCAGGCGCAGGTCCTTCATCAGATCTGGATACGGCCTGGATACGGCGGACTGTGGTAAACCTCGGGATAAACAGAGAGACTAATATTAGCGTAGACGCCATCCTTCTTATGATGTAACAAGTACATCAGGATTTATTAGAAGTGTTCCCGGTTCCGGCTGACCTAATCTATGCAGCCTAACATTGAATTATAGAAGTCTATAATGTGTTATGTGTATGCAAGGTCAAAGAAATGTGTTTTAAGTCTAGATTTGAACTGACAGAGTGTGTCTGCTTCCCGGACAATGTTAGGAAGACTGTTCCAAAGTTTTGGTGCTAAGTAGGAAAAAGATCTACCGCCAGCAGTCGATTTTGATATTCTAGTTATTATCAACAGTGTTTAGAATAACGCCGTTTAAAAGAAATGCGTTAGGTAATAACGGTATTTTTTCAGTAACGGGGCAATCTAACTAATTACTTTTCCCGTCGTTACAACGCCGTTACCGTTAATGGACGTTGAATGCGGTGCGTTACCACGGGCGTCAGTTTGGTTTGAAATGTGCTGGGGACAGAGACGCATTCGGAAGTGCATTTTCAGAAGTGCTGGGTACAAACTTGTCAAACAGTGCAGCCTCTCTGTTCAACCCGTAAACAAATCCATCGATCCGCATTCTTTTTTTTTTTGAGTTCTTAAATTTTCGTAGTGGTAGATCTTTTGCCAAGCGTGTCAGAGGTTACGGGCTCTAATCTGTATTTTTTTTCTCTCATCAAAACTGAATATGTTCATCAGTGGTTACAGTCTATATCAAGCAGGAACACGTTTGTGTGCATTTTATTTTGTGATTTCACCGGAATGAATTGAGAGTCTCCACAACAGCGATAGATTGAAGCGCGCGTCCGCAAGAGAACACTGTATCCATGACACTGATCGCCGCGGCAACGACGCTCAGCTTGATTTCAAAAACAACACATTTTAGCACTAGATCTCTTATTTAATAGCGAATTAAATGGCAACGCATGGCGTTGTTAGAGTTTGATTTATTTAATTTGCTACAGTTACTGCAAACACACTTTATATTATTTAACTCTTTACTTTTGAAGAAAATACTTGAAGTACAGAATGTCAACCAGACCAGCTGTCTGACATTGGGAGTTTGATTTATTTAATTAAGAATAAGACTACAGAGCTAAACACACTTTTTTGTTGTTTAAAAGTTTACTTTGGTTGTGAACAAAACACTTGGAAGTACAGGTTGTTTACTTGACCAGTTGTCTCAGGTTGAGAGAGTTTGATTTAATTTGCTAGAGTTAAATGCACTTTATATGGTGTAACTGTTTACTTATCTTACAAAGATAATACTTGAAGTGCAGGATAGACCTCTTGCTGTCTGTCGGCGTGCAATAAATATTGAAAGTTATGTACAAACAGCTGTCTGTTCTCCTCATTTCAACTGACTTGTGAAAAATGCTAAAAAAAAATCCTAATTCTTTGACATATAGCAACTTTTTTTTTACAGTAACGCAAATAGTTACTTTCCCTGGTAACGAGTTACTTTTATTATAGAGTAATTCAGTTACTAACTCAGTTACTTCTTGAAACACGTAGTGAGTAACTATTACTAATTACTTTTTTAAAGTACCCTTCCCAACACTGATTATCAACTGGCCTGAATTTTGAGATCGCAATAGACGTGACGGACTAGTATGCGCTAAAGGCTCGCTCAAGTACTGGGGAGCTAAATCATTTAGTGATTTTTAAGTAATCAGCAATATTTATCATACAATGTTTAATAGGGAGCCAATGCAGTGTTGACAGAACCAGGCTAATATGGTCATAATTCCAGGTTCTGGTAAGAACTCTAGCTGCTGTGTTTTGGACCAGCTGTAGTTTGTTTATTAAGTGTGCAATTAAGTGTGCAGGGCAACCACCCATAATAACATTACAATAATCTAGCCTTGATGTCATGAACGCATGAACTAAAAGTTCCGCATTTGTCATTGAGAGCATATGACGTAATTTAGATATATTTTTAAGATGGAAAAAATTGATTTTACAGATACTAGACACGTGACTTTCAAATGAAAGAATGGTATCAAAGAGCACACCTAGGTTCCAAACCGACGACGAAGACTTGTCAGAGTAGACATCAAGTGTTAGACAGTATTCTAGTATGTGAGAAAGTTTTTTGTCCAATAACTAGAATCACTGTTTTTTCTGAATTAAGTAGTAGGAAATAACTAGTCATCCATATTTTTTATATCAGCTATGCATTCCGTTAATTTTGTAAATTGGTATGTTTCGTCAGGGCGTGAAGAAATATAGAGCTGAGTATCATCAGCATAACAGTGAAAACTAATGCCATGCTTCCTAATGATATCTCCTAAGGGTAGCATGTACTGAGTGAACAGCAATGGTCCTAGTACTGAGCCTTGTGGTACGCCATACTGAACTTTTCATTAACAATAAGTAAGGGCTATGCTTTTGAAGTAAGGGTAATGCTTTTGAAGTAACGGATCAAATATTCAGCAACCCAAGCTTTATCATTTGTTCATCCATATTATATCTGCTTTTTATTTGTTGAACATCAATTACATGTTTACCCTTTAAATGGGTTTAGGAGTTTTTTGTATGTCCTAATTCGGGGAACAGACACGGTCTCTATATGATTATATCTATGTGAAAGAGTCTCTGTCACAGTGTCTGGTTTGTGTTCCCTGGGTTGCCACTAGAGGTCCTCGTTCTCACTGTGTCTTTCACGTTTGACTTCATTTCCCAGCATTCTGTCTGTCACTCATCAGTTCATTGCACTCAGCTGTTTCCCATCACCTTGTTAGTTTGAGTGTATATATACCCTGTCTGTTTTAGTGTTTGTCACGGAGTCGTTGTTATTCGTCACACCACCTTGTAGTCTGCCTGTTTCTGTTTTGTGCTTCTTGGATTGATATTATGGACTTTGACCCCCTGCCTGAACTGTTGTGAGTACGGATTACCCAATTAAATTACTGCTTTTGGAACTTACCTGTTTGTGTGTGTGTACCGTGACTGAACGACTCCGTCATGAATAGTTCCAGCAGTATGGGGTTCCGGGCCTCTTCCCCAGCCACCGAGGGGGGGAGGTCGCAATCTGGAGAAGTGCCAACTCGAATGAACATTTTCGATTGTTTTGCACTGTGGGCTCGCATCACGGAGGAGACCGTGGCGGGAAAGTCCCCCGAGGCCTCTTCCTTCGAGAGAGGATCGTTTGAGGGGACTCGTCTGGCCAAGTTCTCCGGAACTAGGGGAGGTTGCAGGGGAGGAGGTGGTCGACAAATTCCACGACACCGTCCTCCGCCCTGCCATGTTCCTGATCCGGAGCCGCTGGTCTGGTCCAGCACAAGACCCTCGTCGCAGGTTCCGCCCAGCACGAGGCCGTCACAGCGGGTTCCGTCCAGCCCAGAGCCCTCACCGCTGATGCCGTCCAGCCCAGAGCCCTCACTGCGGACGCAGTCCAGCCCAGAGCTCTCACTGCTGGCGCCGTCCAGCCCAGCGGCCTCTCGCTCTCATGGACGTAGGAGGAGGAAGAGACACAGTCCATCTGCCGATCCAGAGACCGCTCACGTCACGTCTGCGGATCCAGAGAGCATTCACGTTCCGTCTGCCCAGTCAGAGACAGTTCACACTCCGTCTGCCCAGTCAGAGACAGTTCACGCTCCGTCTGCCCAGTCAGAGACAGTTCACGCTCCATCTGCCCAGTCAGAGACAGTTCACGCTCCGTCTGCCCAGTCAGAGACTGTTCACGTCCCGTCTGCCCAGTCAGAGACTATTCAGGTCACATCTGCCCAGACAGAGACGGCTCACGCCACGTCTGCCCAGTCGGAGACGGATCAGGAAATGCCCATTCTCGTGGCCGGAGGGGCACTGATCGGCTATTTAGAGCGTCTAGCTCGGATCCTGGAAACGCCCTTCAGACCTTTAGTGTCTGTTCCTGAGCCGGAGCCAGTGTCTGTTCCTGAGCCGGAGCCAGTGTCTGTTCCTGAGCCGGAGCCAGTGTCTGTTCCTGAGCCAGAGCTTGTTTCTGTGTTTGTGTCTGTCCTTGTGGTTATTTCTGTTCTAGTGACTGTTCCTGAGCCGGTGTTTGCAGTTCCTGAGCCGGTGGCTGCTGCTCCAGAGGCAGAGCCAGTGCCTGTTCCAGAGCCGGAGACAGAGCCAGTGCCTGTTCCAGAGCCGGAGACAGAGCCAGTGCCTGTTCCAGAGCCAGTGTCTGTTCCTGAGCCGGAGGCAGAGCCAATGCCTGTTCCAGAGCCGGAGGCAAAGCCAGTGCCTGTTCCAGTGCATGAGCCGGTGTCTGTTCATGAGCCGGTGTCTGTTGCTGTTCCTGTGCCATGGTCGCCCTCGCGCTGGTCTTCACCGCCCTGGCCACCCGAGGGGTCTTCACCGCCCTGGCCGGCCGAGGGGTCTTCACCACCCTGGCCGCCCGAGGGGTCTTCACCGCCCTGGCCGCCCGAGGGGTCGTCTGCTTCGCCCTGGCCGCCCGATGGGTCGTCTGCTTCGCCCTGGCCGCCCGATGGGTCGTCTGCTTCGCCCTGGCCGCCCGATGGGTCGTCTGCTTCGCCCTGGCCGCCCGATGGACTGCCTGCTTCGCCCTGGCCGCCGATGGGTTGTCTGCTTCGCCCTGGCCGCACGTTGGACTGTCAGCTTCGCCATGGCCGCCCGATGGACTGTCAGCTTCGCCCTGGCCGCCCGATGGACTGTCAGCTTCGCCCTGGCCGCCCGATGGACTGTCAGCTTCGCCCTGGCCGCCCGATGGACTGTCTGCTTCGCCCTGGCCGCCCGATGGACTGTCTGCTTCGCCCTGGCCGCCCGATGGACTGTCTGCTTCGCCCTGGCCGCCCGATGGACTGTCTGCTTCGCCCTGGCCGCCGGCTAAACCATCACCCCCTGTTTCTGTTCCCTTCCATGGACCTGGCCCCCCATCCATGTTTGTGTGTGTGTACCGTGACAGTCTCTCTGTGATGGGATTTATCTGACCTCAGTGATGTGAGACAGCTATCAGATGGTCGCTTTAGCCAGTCTGTCTGCTTCCTGACTTGAGCCCTACATTGTCATATTTGAGCTCTAAGAGTGCCATATCTCTCTATGTGCCATATTATTACAGAGAAGAGCAGCACCATCCTAGGAGGGATGAATACCATCTCTTTTCAACAGGTCAGGTCTGCCCCAAAAACTTTTCCAATTTTCTATGAATTCTACATTATTTTGCGGACACCACTTAGTAGACTGTGCTCACTCAGTGGCTGGCTGTCTAAGTATCTCATCACTCCTGCGAACAGGAAGGGGGCCAGAGCAAATTACAGTGCCTGACATCAGACTTGCGAGGTCACACACCTCTTTAACGTTAATTTTAGTGATCTCCGACTGCCGAAGTCGAACATCATCAGTGCCGACGTGAATAATAATTTTAGAGAATTTATGATTAGCATTAGCCAGCACTTTTAAATTTGCTTTGATGTCAGGCGCTCTGGCTCCCAGAAAACATGTGACTATGGTGGCTGGTGTCTCTATTTTCACGTTCTGTGTAATAGAATTGCCAATAATTTGGGCACATTCAACAGGATTCTCAGTGGGTGTTTCACTGAGAGGGGAGAACCTGTTTAATGTTGTTATCGGAACGGAAGAGCAGTATTTTGTCCCGCGACTACAGCGTCTCACGGTCACCCAGATGCCCTGCTGCACGGGCTCTACAGCCGGAACCGAACAATGTACAGAGTTCACTAAGCTAGTCACCTCCAAAGCAGAATCTAAAGCCCTTGCACTCTTACTATCCTCGATTAAAGTTTTCATGCGTATCTCTAGTTCTGAAATCTTCTCCGTCAGCCTTACAGTCTCCCTGCATTTATCACATGTAAATCCTTCAATGCTGACAGAGAATGCTATACTATACATGTGACAATAACAGGAGAAGACATTACTCACCGTGTTTGATGACTGATTCAACTTACCTTAGTTGCTTGATAGGCTCGTAAAAGGCGCGAGCACGTGCGAGAACCCCCCCCCCCCCAAACCATCACTTGTTTCTTTCCATTTCTGTCAGACAGTCTCTTCCTGCCTGTCTCAGTGAACAGTTCTTGGTCAGAATAAGATGCAATGTGAACTAGACTTTATGTTCTTAATCAAAGACTAGTTGCAGATTGATTAACCACTACATTTACTAACACAGCAGGAGCATATAACAGTTCAGCAGGAAGAACAATCAGGCAGTGGGGAGTGAATATAATAATAGCATGTATACCACTAGCTAGATTTAATGCGCACATAAGGTCAGCAATTCTCATTTCGGGGTTCATGATTCACTCTTATGTGCTCATTCAAAACTACTCAGACCACTGGCTGGGCAAATGTAAATATGATACTTTCATTTGGATTATGAAGAGGTAATTTACCCCAGTGTGATCAAATTGTAATGTAAACTAAATGAACTGCAACAGGTCTGCTAGAAATATTTGTTTTCTGCTTCATTATGTGAGTAAACACCATTACGAGTTGTATTGTCAAGCCTAAACACAATTATAAGGTAAAAAAGCTGCTTTTTTGGGGGGGGGTTCCTTGGCCACAAGGCTAAACATTAGTTTCCGATGATTCCTTTGATAAATATTGTATTTGCTCTTACCATTATTGTTTGCGGTTGGAACCATTTAAAATGCAAATTGATTTCTTATTTTCTAAAATGGATAGGAGGAGAGATAATTTCCATCATATTTTTATGTGTGGGGCTCCATCCCCTTTAAATGTATTTTTATCGCCATCTGAGATGGTATGCATTGATCTCATACAAAAACAATTTGGATTTGATTAGCATTTTAAAGACACTTTGCTCACGCAGTGCTCTAAAACATTGCTTTTGTTTCATTGGCGGTACTACAAGTTCAGCCCTCTGGCCATGGATGGTTCAACTCATATCAGAATTCACAATGTAATAGGATTATGAATGATTATTTAGTCATTTTCTTATCCATGTAACTTACTTCACATCCCAGTTAACAACATGCACAGTCAGTACAGTGTAAAAAGAAAATGCTGCTGGTCAGTTAAAATAGTAAAATCACATCTAATTAACCCTGCCGTTCACCTAACCAGTATCCAACGGAGCACCCAAATTCAATGGCATGATTTAGAATGCGTTTGTGTAGGACACAAAGACTACACTTACAATCCCTTGTGCATACTGATAATTAAATTTCCACACAGTTCATTCAGAGTAAAGCCCTATTCACACTGGATTCGTATTATCTGGGGACCTCGTGTGATTTAGAAATTACCCACCCACATCTGAATTTCGTCTAGCCATTTGCACGGGATAAGCAAAGCCTGTGATTTTACTCGAATTTACTGACTTATCTCCCGGTCCCAGATATGTTGTCAATAGACTAGTGGTTGGAAATATCTTGTCGTTATAGGTCTAGATGTATGATATATCATAATAAGAATAATGTTCCTTATCACAAACTGCTATAGATGTCATCCATCTCCATCTAATCATTCTTTTTATTTTTGCTCTTCTGATGCTTTTCAGCCTTATCTTTCTGCTAATTGTATAATTGTGGTGTAGGTATAGCTTTATGACCCAGCACCCAAAATACTAACAAAACACTCCAACACAGCCTCCATTCTTCGCGAAAGATGGATAAAAAGGTGCACAGGAAACAAAAACCTTGAAAAAATTATATACGACCACGTCAAATCACAGAGATGCCGATTCGCACGGGACTACAGTACTATTATCACAGGACTCCGGTGTTCGGATTTTTACTTTACAACAGATATGGCCGATTCGCACAGGATTAAGACCACAGTCAACCTCCGCAATTATTACAAATGACTAGAGGTCACCAGGTAATACTAATAGGGCGAATAGGGCTTAAGACATAACTCACACTAGGAGGATGGTGTGATTATGTTTCTGCTGTCAGCCTCATAGTATTTATAACAAAACCACCTCTCTCAGGGTCAACACTAGCTGTAAATCGAGTTTGGTGGGCAAGTGAACAGTTCTATTCATTGTGTGTTCTATTGTGCAAATTACCTGGGGTTTTGAGGGAGTCTGACCTTTTAATCCCACTGAAGCATGTCAAAAGAAATTGTTGGGCATTTTCCAAAGTAAAAAAAAAAAGTTTTATTCTACGTACTTAGAGCATAAGGAACATTATACAAACAACTTTTCAGTCATCCAACATCACAAATAGATTTTTTGCAAGCTGGAATCACATTCACCTGTGAAGGGAACCATAGCAACACAAACAGCACGCCGCTCAAACACTTTCCGTTAAGATCAGATTCAAACAGTGCATCGGCAAAACAAAAGAACTTTCATTTTTAAGACATCAAGGTACCTAGTCACATCCTTTTTATAGCACAGTGAGTCATTCACTGTTAAATTTACCCAATTCAAAGAAGCGGAATCTCAGAACATTGATTTCAAATATGGCTCCAAATTGGTGTAGGCTACATTATGGAGCAAACACCCGCTCTGCTCGAGAAATCAATACAAAATACTATCCAAATCAATACTAAATATAAAACAAACAACCACTTTCTTAATATCATACAAAATCATTCTCTTTCTTAGTTCAATATATATATATATATATATATATATATATATATATATATATATATATATATATATATATATATATATATATATATTAGGGCTGTCAGTTAAACGCGTTATTAACGGCGTTAACGCAAACCCATTTTAACGGCGTTAATTTTTTTATCGCGCGATTAACGGTCTTTTGGGCCTAGCAAACTTTGTAGTTTTTTTTCACATGCTTTTGCAATAGGACGCGGCATGGACGTTTTGAAAGCGCAAGCGGATCTAGCTAGACCGGAAACAAAACAACAGGCACGCCGCACACACTTGTTTGGGCTTGCGAGCCGGATGCGCGAGCGCGAATCTCTCTGCTCGCGCGTGGAATATAATGTGCCGAGCACGAATCTCTCTGCTCGAGTCGCGCGCTCTCAGATACACGCTGCTCTTGTTAGAATTTTCTCTGGGCTCGCTCAGACAATATGTGCCTGCACTTAAAACGTGTTCAGGGCAATCGCGAATCTCTCCTCTTCCCCAGCTAACAATTTTAGGTTATAAGAACGTTTTCATAACGTTCCCATTAAGTTATAAAAACGTTATTTCTGAATGTTATAGGAACGTTCAAAACGTCCAGTTTTGAGTGGATGACGAGCGCGAGACACCGAAATGGATGCCAATAAGATCCTGAATGGAACGTTTACTTTTTAAAAGTTGCCAAATGGTTCCATTGACGAGACCAAAGTGATCTGTGTGTTTTGTCGTTGTGAACTGAGCTATCATCATCGCAGCACGTCCAGTCTGAAATACCACTTGATGATGGCCAAACACACACACACACACACACACACACACACAGCTGATGCGAATTCTCCGCCCCCTCGTCAATATCAGGACCTCGTCAGTATTTCTTTCACCCTTTTATTGATGGACAGTGTTACATTGTGTGAGAGATTATTTGCTCCAAGTAAGAATGTTTTAGTGTGAAATTGAACACAATATATGCCAATGTTGTTTTCAATAAAAAACATTTGCACAAAGCAAGCCGATCCACTTTTCCATGTTGATAAGAGCATTAAAATGAGAAAAAATAATGGGACAAAAAGAAATCAAGAGACATTTAGAATAGATAAAAATGTGCGATTAAATTCGATTAATCGCGAGTTAACTATGACATTAATGCGATTAATCGCGATTAAATATTTTAATCGTTTGACAGCACTAATATATATATATACTGTACTTGATGAATGAAAACTGCAAAATACTGTATATATCATGCAATCCTGAAATACAACACCAAATTATACCCAACCTAAGCAATCCAATGTGAACTAATTTATTGAACCCAGAAAAACTTGATCAGTAGCCAAACGTTACTTAAAATAATCATAATAACAATAATTATAACAAAAAAACTTTTTTTATTGTTAACAATTAAAAGAAAAATCAATTTATTCATTTAACAGATGATTAGCAGGACAAATGCAAGAAAACCCTGCTGTAAAAAGCATGAATTGCATTTTCTGTCCGTTCTATATTGAACAATGAAAAGTTTATATATATATATATATATATATATATATATATATATATATAACTTATACTACTCTTCAGTAGCACTATTAAAGAAATATGAACAACAAAAAAGAAAATTTTGTCATCATTTATTCACCCTCATGTCACATCAAACCCATATGATTTTTTTCATCTGCTGAACATGGATGAGCGATCCATTTTTTATTATATGCATTGTGTTAAAGCACTTCTAGAAGTCAATCTAAGAACTACAAAACACAGTTGAGCACTCCTTGAATGCATCCTTTGAGAAGAGGCACTGCATATCCAAGGCTGACGCCAGAAATGTAAAATTATAAAGCAAATCATTACAGAGTATCTCTCTTGTTGCCAGCAACCATGTTCTTTAAATCAGATTTAAAAACCCTATGACTCTGAACTCATACGTTTTGAAAATGAATCCTTCCACAGGGAAACATTCTTATCTAAAATTACCTAAATTTAATCCTAAACATTTAACCTTAAAGGTACACTATGACTCACTTCATGTCTAATATGACCATTAATAATAACACAGCTATTCTCTAAATGGACATCAAAACACATCAAACTCCAAATTAAACCGAGGCATAAAGGTTGACAGCTCTCCTGCAGTGCACAACAGCCATTTAATACTCAGTACACTCCCAATGTTAATACCATAATGATTATGATGTATATACTGTTAATGTGACTTTAATTCAGAATGCATGGCATTAAATGACCCCCTTCAAAGTGCACAGCACAGTAATATAGGGTCAATCCCCTTGGACATCCTGGGGTAAAGTGCCTTGCTCAAGGGTTCATGTGACATGGTTCTCTCTGTAACCTTCCTTGAGAGCTGCTTTCTTAATATCTGTGGAATAGGGTGTGATGTGTAGTACATACTAAAAGGGGATGTGCTTAATTTTTTTCCAATGCTAAAACACTCCCTCCCAATTTACTGTGCGGACCTGTAACAAGGCTGTGAGTGTTAATGCTAATACAGGTCTATAATATACTTAGGGAAGTTATCTATTTGCATAACCATTCATCGATGCAGTTGCTCAGCTAGTGCAAGACAGTGTAATATAATGGATTTCTACAGTATTTACAGTAAATTTAATGATGTTAAATCTTTCATTTTATCCTTAAATTGAAATAAAGCCACGTAACAGAGCTTTCAGTAATAACAATACTGGCCTAGATGCTAAACAAGCAAAAATAAAAATAAAAATATTATTGTTTTCACAAAAATATTAAGCAGCACAACTGTTTTCAACATATTCGGTATCAAGTACTTCATACTTGGGGTTTGTCTATTATCTATTGCATCATACAGAGCATGATTGCTATCTTAGATGGATTAGCTCATCACAATGCATTAATGGATTTTCTCTGTGAATGATGGGATGTTGCCTTAGTATTTGGCTAAAAGGCAACATCTTACAAGGCAGCATAATCACAACACTTCAATCAAAGGAATAATTCTTATTGCACAACTCTGGCTCTTTTATAAAGGCATATGGTCAAGAGCTCTTTTCATGAAACAGTCTTTAATTAGCTGCCATATTTTTTGCAGGAATCAGTCTGATCAGATCCTGACTGGGACCTGACTGACATTTGCTGATATCCCAGTGATCCTAAACCTTTTCTAACTCCTCTCTCTGGTGATGGGAAGCTCATGTCCTCGGGGTGGCCACTATTTAGCAGGCGAGTAATCACAGAGTACTATCGATTAGGCTTCACAATTGGACACTGCTCTCGTCTCTTCAGGGTTGACTGGTTCATGCTTCACAGCATTCATTGTTCCCTTTCCTTCCTCTTGCCATAATGGCTTAAACCCTCATTTCTTCACATGGCCACAGCATGTATCATTAACCAAATCTGTCATCAGCTAATTCAGACTGTGGCCTCCTGCCAAGTGGCCATGAAGGCCATTAACTCTCGAGTAAGACATCTGGCCACTTTGCTAACTTCTTAAAAATAACGTGTGTGTGAATTATGTTTCTGTAAGGAAAATACCATTGCACCAAATACAGAATACTCACTCAAAAAGGGGAAATTATATCATAATGCAGAATGCACTGTCATGTCATTCCAAAAAGATCACCGTGATTTTGCCAAGTCAGATGTGTTCCTGGATCATCATCCTTTGTTGATCCTGGATCAACATTTAATCAACCAATCACAAGCATTTGATGTCATCCGCGTGTGCCGACCAAATGCAATCAATCCATTTGATACATTGGATTGAAACGTCTCAGGTTACGACTGTAACCTATGTTCCCTGAGAACAGGGAACGAGACAATAGGTCAACGACGTTATGGGGAACGCCTCAGGCGTGACAGGTGTCTGAAATCACTATCAAATCACGTCAATCACATTTACCGGCGACAGCCCGTGAATCATTAGAGTAAGGATTAACGTGCGACCTGGAAGTATATAAGGGCGCCTTGCAACATGACAAATCACCTTCAACTAAATGAAGGGCCTACCTGGGCCGGCTCCGGGCCTGGAACCATAGCTTCCAATTAGAAGGGGTCCCTTCTAGGGAATGTGGCTAGGGAACCCGAAGGAACCCCAGCCAGTCACTATTCAGGGGAACGTACTCACCCCGAAATGCCACCAGGACGGCCTGACCTGGCGTCAGTACATAGACACTTAGTCTGGCCAAATCCTGTCTGTCTGAAGACAGAGCCTCTGGACAAATGCCTTAAGTAAGGCATCCAACCCGAGGGACTGCGAAGCTGGCAGAGAACCACTCGGCCCGGATCTCAGAGACGGGATATCCCGGAGAGTATGACTCAGCATAGTGCTTTTCAACCCTTGCTAGCGAGGGGAGTTTCTCTACTCGATCCACGAATCAACCCAGTGTCTGTGTTTCAAAACACTGAGGAGGCCTGTGAAGGCCTAAGGGCTGATCTAACTGGGAGGCCTCACGAGAGGCCTACGACCGTCTGACCAGACTCAGGAAGCCGCATGCTCATAGAGACCCTCGGTGAGGGGAGCACAAGGTCTGCCTGGTTGCCAACCAGGCTGCAGGCAGAAAAGGTTCCGGGAGGGAACCAATAGCAGAGAATGAACACTCTAGCAAGCCAGGGCGCAAGCTCGCCTTCAGCAGCTGCCTATTAAGGCTAGGTGAAACTGATAGCAAGAGACCACTAGCTTCAAAACCCAGCACCACTAGGGAACGTTACAGGGAGGCCCGGAGAGGCCTACTACCTGATAGCAAACGTAAGTGGGAATTCACCTTCAGGGAGGCATGTGAGGCCTACTACCTGATAACCACAGTATGTGGGGTGCTCACCTTCGGGGAGGCCCAGAGAGGCCTACTACCTGAAAACCACAGTATGTGGGGTGCTCACCTTCAGAGAGGCCAAGAGAGGCCTACTACCTGATAACCACAGTACGTGGGAACTAACCTTCAGGGAGGCCCGGTGAGGCCTGCTACCCTACAACCACAGTATGTGGGGAGCTCACCTTCAGGGAGGCCTGGAGAGGCCTACTACCTGGTAACCACAAACTGTGGGAACTCACCTTCAGGGAGGCCTGGTGAGGCCTACTACCTGACCGTTCTCATTCAAGGAGGCCTGGAGGAGCCTACTACCTGATAATCACAGTATGTGGGAACTCACCTTCAAGGCCTGGTGAGGCCTACTACCTTTGACAGCCAAAATATTTGGGAGCTCACATCCTAGGGAGGCCCAGAGCGGCCTACTACCTGACAGCCACAATATTTGGAAGCTCACATTCAGGGAGGCCCGGAGAGGCCTACTACCTGATAGCCAACGTAAGTGGGAATTCGCCTTCAGGGCGGCCGGGTGAGGCCTACTACCTGATAACCATCTTAAGTGGGAATTCACCTTCAGGGAGGCCTGAGTGGCCTACTACCTGATAACCACTGGTAGCTTTGAGTCCTGAGTCCGGGTGATAGTATAAGGTGGCTTGCTAAGGCCAGCCAGCTGGGGACTCGCCTATCAGGGAGGCCTGGTCGGGCCTACTAGCTAATAGCAAGTCATATTCTGCCATAAAGTACACTGTTGGGAACCATACTACACAAGCATAATTTACTAATGGGCTTCCAGTAGCGCTATAAGGTATGTCCCACAATGTTGGGACTCACCTCCGAGGAGGCCTGTTTAAAGCCTACTACCCATCAGTGAGTCAACTGCCCGAACCACCAAGGCCAACCACGTAAAGTGAGCTGGCCTACAGTGCCCTCTAGGGGGCTGTCCAATAAAGGAGGCCTGCTGAGGCCTACTACCTAATGGCCTTTGTTGGCAGAAAAACTGTTTACACAGCGCCTACAGCATCCTGGTGCCTAATCACATTGCCCATGGCAGTGTACTCCGCAAGAAAGGTAGCACCCTTAAAACAAGGGGAGTACAACATACGCCACTCTGCCTCAACGGAGGCCCCAGTTAGTCAGGGGCCTACCATCTATGCATGGGCGTCAGCTCAGGCAATGCTCTGGCTTCAGGGGAGCGTACTTCGACCAAAGAAGAAGTGAAGCTTACTTCATACTCGACCCGAGCCATAGTGGTGCGAGGTAGGATAAAACAGAACTGGGAGTGAAGTGCTCAGACCTACCTGTATCACAGGGGAATACTCAGACCTCACCCTGAGGTTACCAGGGTTCGGGCCTGCCAGCGGCTCTAGGGGTGACAGAAATGTATCTGTGCCCAACCTAGGGGAGTGGGGCTTGAATGAAACCCAACCACCTACAACCTAGCGCTCGAGCAGTAGCTCAGCGAGGTGAGTGAAGCCTAAACTGGCGGCATAAATCCGTAGGCCAGTTCTGCACGGCAGGGTCGGGCAGGAAACCCAGTCTTCTTCGTGAAGCGAAAGATGGCCTAACCCTGCTCAGTAAAGACATATATACCACGGAGGCCTATTTGAGGCCTACCATGTCCTTATAAACCATCCTCTGCACCACGCTGCATTACTCTAGTCACCCCAGAATGCAGAGAAGGGGGCGGGCCTTGGCCAAACGACTCCCATGGGAGGAGGCTGTTTATACAGGGATGCTAGAAACCTACATTCACAAAGTGAAGGATCAGAGGAAGAAATGCTAAAAATTTTAGCAGAGCGCCTCTAATATCCCTGGCACAGCCTAGGCCAGCTACAGAGGCGGCCCTGGTGAGGGCCAGCCTGCAAGCATAGATCTATCTGAGGGCTCGGAGGAGCCACAGCCTTACTAAAGAATATAGTCTGTATTATTCCATACAAAGGGCTGCAGAATCGCTCAGCCTAATGAAAACCCAAACAGAGCTCAAGGGGCGACATACTCAGGAAGAAGTCAAACGGACCCGTGGGCCGGACATAAGATCTATCTGAAGCTCTAGCGTCAGTCAACACTCTAAGTAAAACAATTTTAAGAGAGAGAC
Organism: Siphateles boraxobius; assembly: GCF_051911475.1. Classification (NCBI taxonomy): domain Eukaryota; kingdom Metazoa; phylum Chordata; class Actinopteri; order Cypriniformes; family Leuciscidae; genus Siphateles; species Siphateles boraxobius. The sequence goes on from NW_027509193.1 coordinate 11,080,138, forward strand.
CAACCACTCTACCCTGAGGTGGCTAGCAGCCCGAAGGCTAACACAGTTACCGTTCTGGCCACCTAACGGGGAACTTCAGGGCCCTGATAATCCAATAAAGTTCTCTTACCTTATTACCTTGACATGACTCTATACAGGGAACGAGGTCTGTAAAGAGAAATATGTTATTTCTTTTAATCACAAAAAATACTCTTTGAAAAGACCAGCAGCTCACCTGCGGCGTGCAAAGTGAAGACTCGCCAGATAGTTCTTTACAAACCTGGGATCCGCCACTTTACATGCATGAAAGGGGCGTTTCCACTAACCAAGCCTAGGTGGGCCATCAGAACATAGTTCTCACCATAGGCCCATCCCCAGGCCTGATGTTATGAACGCCTGGGGGTCAGAAGAGAGAGGGCAGATTTCGTGACCCTCCGGGGAGGTTATCCATTACCGATGCTGTGTGCGTTTGCGCTGGATAACCTCCCTCAAATCTCTTCTGTTGCGGGAGTCACGCCTTCTCTGCGACCTGCCCCTCAAGGGAGGGGGCGCCCGAGAGGCGACACTGGCTCGCTGGCCCTGCCTACGGTCCTCAGACCGTGAAGGGCCAGGCCCTCCCGCTTGCCGGGGTACGGACGCGGATCTCAGCGGTATACAAGTTTTAAATGCTACTGAGCGCGCCTTCGCCTCCCTGAACTTCCCCACCACCGCCTCTACGGAGGTGCCGAAGAGTTCAGAAGGCGAAACCGGCGAATCGAGGAGAAAGGCTTTTTCTTTCTCCCCGATGTCGGCTAGATTTAACCACAGATGCCTCTCCGTGGCCACCATCACCGCCATCGACCGTCCGATCGCGGCAGCGGTTTGCTTGGTAGCCCGGAGAGCCAGATCTGTGGTGCGGCGCAGCTCAGCCACCGCCTCAGGGGACATCCCTGCCCCCTGGTCGAGATCCCCCAGCAGGTCGGCCTGGTACGCCTGTAATACTGCCATGGTGTGCAGTGCAGCACCGCCCTGACCTGCTGCCGTGTATGCTCTGCCATTCAAACGAGCCGTTGTTCTCAGCGGTTTGGATGGCAGGGTTGGTGCTTTCAGTGTCGCTGCCCGCCCAGACATGAGATAGTTCGCGAACGTCTCGTCAATGGGCGGCATTGACACGTACCAATGCTCTCCGATCCCCTCGACATCAGCGAAACTGGCCCGCTGATGTCGGTGAATACGGGCAGAGTATGGGCTCTTCCATGCCCTCTCGATCTCCGTGTGAAGATCAGGAAGGAATGAAAGGCTTACCTGAGCTGGTGGTGTATGGCCGGGGAGAAACCGATCGTCGAGCCTACCGCGAGCGATCTTTCCTCTAGCGCGCTGCCAAGGCAGCTGCAGCCTGTTGGCAGCGCGCTCCATCCCTCCACCAGCTCTGCATACACGGGGCAGGATGGCTGAGGAGGTTCAGGATCTACCTGATCATAAACCTCCTCAGCCATCTCCTGCGCGTCCTGAAGAGCATCAACTGAAGGTACAGTAGGTGAGTAATCTTCCCCATCGACCTGCATTTCGCCCTCGTCAGCCGTCGAATTATCTGAGAGGTTAACAACCCTCTCGAGGCGATCGACGAGCTCCATCTGGGAGCCCCATGATGTAATTCGCCGCTCGGCCTTGGCACGAGCGGGACCCGCACCATGAGGTCCAGACGCTGAACCCCCTTCACTCGAGAAGAGGGCCAGACGAGAGCGGAGCGTTTTAAGAGAAAAACGCTCGCAGTTCGCACAGAGGGCTCCCTCGAGAGCCTCCCGTGAGTGCTCTTCACCCAAGCAAAAAACGCACAGCTCGTGTGTGTCGGCCGGTGTCAGAAACCTCGGACACGGGTCGGCACACTTACGAAAACAATCTGCCTCAGCTGTGCGTTTCATCTTTATCTTACCTTCCCGTATACTTGAATAGCGTTTCAAACAAACAGTCTGTAAGGACTGGGCTAAGTGGGTGAATCGGAATAACTAAATACATCCGGCTAAAGACCAAAAATCTCTGAATGTAAATTAACCCAAACACACACACACAAACACACACACATTCCCCCACCAGTGAAGACCACACTCAGGACAGAGCGTGGTGTCCGTGGTTCTCCAAGGTGATAAATGACGCTTCCCCCCTCCGCTCGCTCTGTTACTTCCCCTGTCTTTGTGTCATAATGTAAGGTCTCGCCTCCGGGCGAGCTCTTCGCCTTTCTTTTATTTGTTTCTAGTTTTTTTGTGTTTTTCAGTCTTAGATAAGTCTCCGTGTTTAATTCCAATCGACGAGTGAAAAGAACACCGCGTGACATATCTCTTCAGCAAATCCATCTGCAAGGGACCTTTAAACGAGCGCGCGCTCGTTTTGAAGGAGAAACACGCGCACGTGACCACGTGGCGAGAGACGCACACACGCTTCTTCACCAGCCATGCGAAGATGTGACGTTAACTCCGCGTGATTTCCCCGTAGAGATCTTTATTTCTTTTCTTTGTTAGTCAAAGTTTTGTTTTCCGTAGTCGACTCTGTTCACTTCCACAAAGTGAAACGAACTTAGCCGAACTATTTTCCTTTGGTAATGTTACCCCAAAGACTTGGAAACTCCGTTCAACACGCGCGCCAAGCAGCCCCCAGTGACGCTTCCTAAAGGACTCCGCTCACGCAGGCGCAGGAATGCGGCGACACAGAGAGACCCAGAAACTTAAGTATATCTCTTTATAGAGCTTCTAAGAAGCATTAAGATGATGTTTTCGTGTTGTTACAGACAGGGGACTGTCAGGGGGAATGTTGCCAATGCTCTCTCTCTCTCTCTCTCTCTCTCTCTCTCTCTCTCTCTCTTCCCCTCTCACACGTGTTTCCATTGTCCACACTCTATGCATTTCTCGTTCATCGATGCCTTATCGTGTATTGTTGTTTATTATGTTTGTAAATACATATATCCCATGTAACCGTAGTAAATACATAAGTAGTTCTGCCTTATTAAATTCATTATATTCATCTGATTGATGTACTGCCTTTTTGCTCATTTTCAAGTCCCTTAAGTGCCAAAAGATCTTATAGCAACAAGCTTACAAATTAAAGATACTTTAAAGAGTATGTGTTTATAGGGCAGGAAACCCAATTCTTGTGGCCACAGAATTGCTTTTCCTGAAATCCTATAAAGTAAGATGATATTGTGGAGTCCCACAAATATTAGTCTGACAATTGAGCTAATTAATTTAGCCTGTTTTGTAAGACGTGGTCCGTGTAGTTAATTGCAATCAACTTGTGGTTAAGTGCAAGAATACACAGACATGCATGCAGGTAAAATGACATCATCCCTTATCGGGAGTTTTATTAACATGTAAGACTGATCTAATCCAAACATGTATGAATAATTATTAATTACCAATTATTAATTATGATATGCAAATTCCCCACGGATTAGATCCGCTACAGAGTCTTTACAAGTCCCTGAAGACGATGAGATGATTTGTCATGTTGCAAGGCGCCCTTATATACTTCCAGGTCGCACGTTAATCATTACTCTAATGATTCACGGGCTGTCGCCGGTCAATGTGATTGACGTGATTTGATAGTGATTTCAGACACCTGTCACGCCTGAGGCGTTCCCCATAACGTCGTTGACGTATTGTTGAGTTCCCTTCGAAAGGGAACCCGTATGACTTACTTTTTTCCATGGAGCAGGGCCGGCCCCGAGGCATAAGCGAACTAAGTCGAAAAATCAAAAAACAAAACAAAATTAAGATGACTTAAACATAAATGAATGAATTAATATGAATGAATTAATGAATGAATGAATAATTAAAAACAAGAAAATTCTGATTTCATGATCAATATACCTGCCTACAACTGCTGCCGGGTCTGGCAGCGTTTAAGTCATGCGCATAATCTAGACACCTCGCGTGGATAGACAATTTGTGCCCAACTGCGCATAGTCACGGTAATGTTAAGCCTTGTCAAAAAAAAAGGACGCAAAGGACGTCCCTCTGGTGCCGAAAATAGAAAGAAGAAAATGACAGAGGAGGAGAAAAAAAGAGCAAGATAAAAGTATGTTTGCATGATTATTTACGGTATGTTTTGTGCAGCAATTGACCCATTCCTATCTACGGCAAGCCCCGAGGGGAAAAATACATGCATACACACATATACAACAAGCGCCAGTACATCATTACCGGTATTATAGTAACAGCCTTTATTGGATTCTGTCATGTACAATCCAACAAAATCTGTTACAATAATAATCCAAAAAATATATATATATATATTTTGAGGACAGTTACACTGTATTGAGACAGTTGAGAAATAATAATATTTTTACAGTTTTCAACAATAATTGTCATTGTTGAACCCTTGCTCTTTTATGTTTCTGATTTCTCAGTTTTTTCATTATTTTAGCAAATAATTAATTTGATATGTTTTGAGACAGTTTGTTTTAAGAAGTTTCAGAGAGTTAGTAAAAGAGTAAAGTAAAAGTTTAAACTTTTTTATTTAAGTAGGCTATCTATTTTTTTTATTTTTTTAAGTATTTTTTTTTATTAATAATACATAACCTCACTGTATTAATTTATAATATATCATTATTGTGTGATATTTGTGTCAATAATCATCAAGCACAGGTGACTCCCCATAGTGAGAGGGGGCCCCCAAATCAAATTTTGCTTAGGTCCCCGAAAAGGCTCGGGCCGGCTCTTCCATGGAGCAAAAAAGAAGACACCACTTTTCTATAAAAAGTACCATACAAGTACTGTAAAAAGTACACTCTGCAGTCCATATGACTCTTGCACTAAATTCCAGCCATATGATATGATATAGATTTTTGAAGCTTTAACATTTGGACCTTTTCATTTTAATTGCATGGAAAAAAGCATGGAAAACCTTCAAAATCTCTTTTGTGTGTATGTGTGTTCCCTGGAAGAAAGAAAGAAAGTCATACAAATTGGGGAAAACATGAGGGTGAGCAAATGGTGACAGACTTTTCATTATTAAGTGAACTATCCTTTTTATAGTTTCCCAGGATCACATCTAAACATTAGATATTTTACTATTTCTATTTTGTTTTTAATATAACAGATAACCAAACTCAATCGCCCATATTTATACTTGGATTATAAGTCATAATAACGTGCCTTGTCGTGCCTTGGCACATCACAGTAAGAAAAAAAACACCTGTAGAGTCCAGTTTTTTTTTTTTTTTTTTTTTTTTTTGTCCAATAGCTAAGCAAAGTTTTGGACATTTTGAAGTTTGAAGTACATTTCTCCACACGTTAAAGCTCAGCTCCCAAACTAAATGAGCTATATACAGTATTGTCAGGAATCAATCAGATTCATTCCCATCCACCACTCAAAGATCACTCTCCCCGGAATACTAACCACTCACACCTGTGCACCATCAATTACCTCATCACCCAGCTCTACAAAACACCCATGCACACTTCAGTCTTTGTCAAGCCTCCAACAGGAATAGACCATAACACTCTGTCTCCTGAAGTCTCCACGTCAACCTGAAAACCACCACGTAACGTATACTCACCTTTGAAATACTCACCTTTGTATCCTTGTCCCGCTGTTCCCAAAAGTCCTGCCTGGTCCCATGTTCCCCGAGTCCTGGAGATTCGTCTGAGTGTCCCACGTTCCCACCGAGATCTCCGCGTCCACTACTGTATCTGAAATAGAAAAGGAGACGTATCAATGAACAGTGTCTGCTCACGCCAAGCTAACTAAAGGAGGATCTGCTCACCTGGAATCCGCTCTGCACGTAGTGATCGTCACCGCACCTTCACCTGAACCTTGCCAATTCACCTTGTCACTTGAATCATTGTAAATAAACTCACGTTTGAATTCACTTACCTCCGCCTCTGTGCCTGTATCCTGACAAGTATACACTGCCTACATACTCATCTGCTTTATAAGAAAACAAAACTGAAATAAAACCTAATGAAATACTCAACAAAGACAGCAGTACGATATTGCTCTTCTCATGTTGCTAAGCCAACAACATCAACTCAAATGAGCGTACAAATACATACCACACACACACATTGGGTAAAACAGCCCAAATCTTAGACTGAACTAGATTTACTTATTAAGTTTGAGCTTAGATTTGTAAATCTTTATTTTGTTCCCTGCAAAAGATACCATAAAAACCTGATATCTCAATCTCACTATGCAGGTCAACTTCACTCCATCAACGATCTTAATTGATTTCTCTCAGCCTTGAGGCACAGATATCCCATTTCTTTTGTCTCGTATCGATTTTATGATCCTCTTAGCAAGGGACCATTGAGGTTATGAAAGGTCAAAGATCTTAATAATACATGACCACTCTACATATAAAGCACTGACAGCAGTCATTCACCATGTCAATGATCTACGTCAACCTTCTCCAAATTAATTTGTACTATGGCTGAATTTTAAATTTTAAAGATGAAGTGTGTCAGTTTAATACTCTATCTCAGATCAATATACAGAGACAACTATAAGGCATTACTAAGTAGATTTTTCCAAAAAAGTGTATACTTTACAATAAGGTTCCATTTATGTACATTAGTTAACTGCATTAGTTTAGCAATAACTAATATGAATAAATGTAGACATATTGTTCATTGTTAGTTCATGTTAATTTCAATATTCACTAATAAAAAAAAATGTATTAGTGTGCACTGTGAACTAACCTGAGTGAACATAGAACAATTGCAATCAAACCAACAATTAAATAACATACAATGAAACATACAAGCAGTTAATCATTTAAGCACACATATTCTGATTGTTCAACTGAGTCACGTAATTTTAATTCTACTACCAACTTCCACATCTCATTCTAAAGAAAAATCTCATTTTTCTATTCTGAAGAAATTCTTTTCAGTTTGGACATCATAGAAGAAAATTACAGATGAATCTTTTGCAAAATGTCCGGCGGCTTGTAGCTCTAAAATTATCTCCACTTGCGGAGTTCATTGAGAGGCTGGCCGGGTTAATCTGCAAAATGCAGAATTGATTGCACATACAGGACAATCAGGCAGCAAGGCAATTTGCTTCTGTTAAAAAAACTCCTCTGATATTCTGAAGGAGCATGAGTAAATTACAAATATAAAACAATCCATCCATAGAATGACTCCTGTAACAAAAGGTTGGCTCTCTACCAATCTTACACTTTCTCCCTTGCTCCTTACCTCTCTCTCTGCATTCTTGATGTTTCAAAGCAAGCCATGTGGGCTAAATATAGCAGGCACTTTCTCCCTGTTCAGCAGTCTTTTTAGAGACTGGGAAGCTGGCCCTAGATTTAGGGACGGTAGCTTTTATACTGAGCTGACAGATGAAAAAATAAAGTTTTGCAGGCCTGGATTCAATCAACAACTTCATGCTATAAATATACCTGTGACTTTCACATTAATTAATATACTGCTCTAGTTTACACTCGGTGTTTATGATGTAATTTAAATAACTTCAATTATTGTAAACATTATAATTTTAAACATTGAATATTTTGCAACACTTTTTTTCTGTCTGTAAATTATATTTGTGCTCTGATTCAAATCAACAAGCTATAGAAATTCACATTATTTTATGAATTTATTAGTTAAGGAATTCATTTAAGTTTAAAGTCAATACACGTTGCCTTTCAAAACAATTGTTCAGAGCTAAACAGGAAATAAATAAACAAATAAATACATGCATACATATACATACAGTACATAGCTTGAACACTGTGGTTAAATCTGCAATGTGTTCATAAATAAACCTGCCATTGATCAAATTTTAAATCGACCCCAAATTGTTTAACCCTAATGGTGTCACTTTTGTCACATGAAGCCATCATTTTATTTATATTACAATAAACAAGACTTAAATATCTCAATGTTTGCAGAATAGTACAGTGATGGCTCTAAATATCAAAAACTTAATTATGTAAAATTTAGTTTTCTTATACCAAGCCATTATCTTGTCATAGATAGGTGATTTGCTATTTAATTAAGGTTATTAGTCAAGAGAAAGCATTATTGTCTCTTTCCGCTTTTCACCTGGTCTTAAAAGGGTTTCACATTTCTATGTCTATTCTATATTTCCAGATGCTAATAATATTGACTAATCCATGGGACCTGCCAAGGTCCCTTTGCTTTGTACTTGGAAAATGATGTTCCCTTCAATGAGTCTTGCTCTCTACAATCCAGTACACTGCTTTGAATCAATGCATGTTTCTGCATTCAAAAGACTGTTTGATGTTCAATGGTGGTCTTTCAATGAAACACTGATGTCGCTGGGGTGACATATTCCCCTCAGTCAAAGCATCTGCAATTTTTATGTCAGGTTTATGTTCTGTTTGTTTGTGCTTTAGATTTGGTTTTCCCTGTCTGTCCTTTTCCCTATTTAGGTTACTGGTTGTTACTGGTTACTGATTGTGTAACTTACTTCTTTCAGTTTCTGTTGATTAGCTACCCTGGTATTTATAGTCCTCATTTCACACAGTTATTTGTTTGGTGGTGTTGTTTTATTGTGGTTGTGTTATATTTCCTGAGATTATCCTTTTGGATTTGTTCATCAAAGACGGTTTGGTTATTTATCTCCATCGTCGTGTGATTTATGCAGCCACCTATGCTCTCACTTCAGATATAATAATCTATTTAAATTATAAATGGTTACACTGATGTGGGCTAAAGCTCAAAATGTCTACATTATATTTTAATACTACTTTTTAAGAGTTTGGGGTTGTCACAATACCAGGATGTGTGCATAGCAGACGAAGTGTGCGTGACAGACGAAGATTCAGAAGAAGATAATTCCAGTACGAAGTTTAATCCAAACAGGCAATAATCCAATACAGGGCAGAGAAAACACAGCAACCGTGAACGTTACTGAACAGAGAATGAATGTGAGGGTAAAATTTAAGTAGGAGCACAAACGAGACAAATTAATTAAACACAGCTGAAACCAATGTAAACAAATGAGAAGCGGGAAAACTGAACAAATGAAACAGGAAACGAATGAAAACATGTGAAAAGTCTGTAAATAACAAAACATAACTGTGACAGTATGCCCCCTCCCGGCAAGGCGCATCCTCCCGCCGCAACTACTACTGGACAGAGAGAGGGATGGTGGAGGCTTAGGATGTGGGCAAGGAGCAGGCGAAAGAATGGTGATGGCAGCATGAGAAAAGGGGATGGTGATGGCAGGACGACGAGACCCAGATGGTACAGGTGGAGGAATTCTGATGGCGCAGACCCAGAGCTTCCCAGTGCCGACAGCCCATGGCGGAGACAAGGGAGGGAGGAGCCAAGATATAGGTGGATTTGCTGTCGACATCTGGAGGACGACTAACGGACACAGAACTGATGGATCCGATGGCGCAGACCGAGGGTTGATAGAGCTGAACGACATCGCTGGTGCAGGAGACACCCCTGGTGCTCTTTGTGATGCATTTGCAAGATTGCAAGATTGACTGAAAGAGACAGCTAAGAAGCTTTTACTTCTTTGTTCTCACCTGAGGGACAGCAGTTACAGTAGGGTTCACAGGAGCGCATTCGGGGGACACAAAGACCCTCACTGTGATGTGTTTGTGACTGTTCTACGCATGATTATTAATAGAGTCTGGCCATTGAGGGGAGCACGTTCAGCTCTCGAGGGAGTTGAACGCAGTCTTTATGATGTGGTCGCTGTGATAAGCACCTTTTTTTTATTCTCTCTTGAGGGTTTAGAATAGAGCGCTTGCATTCCACGGTTCAGTTACTGCGGCCACCATAGTGGCAGGCAGGTTCGATCACGGGGTGGTGGTCAGGGCAAAGGGAGAGTCTTATAAGATTTCTTTGCCTTTCCGGTCTGCTATGACTAATGTGTGAGGCCTAAATCTGTGGAATTAGATGCAAAGAGAGTGCAGGCATGTGTTATTTTTAGATCTACCCCCTCCGCTGGCCCGCACAATAGCAGTGCTCATGGTGGCAATCTCTGGAACCCGACGGGATTTTTTTTTTTTTTTTACGTCCTAGTTTGTCAACCCTTCCTTGTTGTAGGCACCTTCGGGAGAGTTGGAGTCTAGAGAGCCTGTTTTTTCCTCGGGTTTGAGTGAAGAGCAGAACCCTCCCCTTGAGTCTTGAAGCAGGGTCCTCTAGTCCCTGGTATGAGCTCTTTCGTCTCAAGAACCTGACAGGAAGGGGGTTTTCACACTAGTCTGCAAACCCTTCTTTGTAATAAGGCACCTTCAGAAATGTCTGGAGTCTTGAAATCCTATGAAGACATTTGTTTTCGAGTGGTCGCAGCTGGCACTCAGTTTGCTCCCCTTTTATGGCAATGTCTTCATGTTTGAGTGTAAGTGGAATCCTTAATAGTAGGATTCCTAACTCCCTGTGAGTGAGCTCAGTTTCTTGCTGGAGTCTCAGTTGAGCATTTATTTTGGCATGGCTAGCACTTTTGCCTGACCCCCTTATACTTTCTTATGATCTGCTGACCAAGGATTGTTGGGAGCTCTTCTGGTCTCTGTTTGCCTTGGGCAAACCGCTCCTGTTGCACGGCACCTCTTAGAATAATGGAGTCTAGAGACCAAATCATATTTCAGGTTTTACAATGGTTGTGGCTCACCTTCGCTGTTAGCTCCCATTGGTCATTTAAGATGAGCATGGAGTAGAACCTTCCCGGTTATGGGTAAGCTCCCTGTAATTATCTCGTTCTGACTTCGGCATCATTACATTAATGACTGTGACATCAAGTGGCTCTGTGAGGCATTGGCATTGTTCGGCCTACTCTCACTCTAGAGTCATCCTGCTGAGGCCTTCACTCCCCAGAGCTCCACTTGGATAGCAGTATCAAAGGCTCTTTTGTGAGCCTCCTTGGTAAGCAGTCCTTAGGATAGAGCATGGGTAGGCTTGCTCTTGTTATAGTGGTTTGTTATGCTGAAGCCTCTGCTCTGAGAGCTCCGTGGAGGCAATGGACTGGGTGGTAGGCTCTTCTTTGACCCTCCCTGGTTAACTGTCTTCAAGCCTTCTTGGTATGCAATCCCTAGCATAGAACGTAGTTAGTCCACCACTTGCTTTAGAGAGTCATCTTGGTGAGGCCTCTGTTCTTAGAGCTCGGTTGGGGTGGCTGCACCAGGTCGTATGGCTCTCTGTGAGCCTCCTTGGCGGATTTACCCTTAGGGAAGTGTTGTTAGATTCCCTCTCGATTTAGAGAGTCATCATACTCCGCTCCACAGAGCTCCGCATTAGATGACATGTCCAAGTTGTGTGGCTCGCTGCGAGCCTCTTTGGTGAGGTGGTGTTTTAGCGTAGAGAGTAGTTAGGCTTCCTCTAACTTTAGATAGACGCCCTGCTGAGGCCTCCGCCCCCACAGCTCTGAGTTATTGGGCTCTTTTGTGAGCCTCCTTGGTAAGCAGTCCTTGGTGTAGAACGTACTGTAGCTAGGCCTCCTCTCACTTTAGAGATTCATCTTGCTGAGGCCTCTGGTCTTAGAGCTTGGTCTGGGTGGTCATGCCAGTTCCCCTTCAGGGACTACCGCTGCGTGTAATCGCAGTGGGAACGCCCTCCAGCGTAACGCGTCTGAAGCATGAATGAAATCAGTCAATGGAGAGATGGAGCGTCATAGCGAGTGACATCATCGACCAGGAAGCTATAAATATCCCCTGAGCACACAATACGCCAGCTTTTTGTTACTTCAGCAAGCTCTGTGTGTGTCTGAAATCTAGCGATTGTGTTTGTCTGTTTAGACAGGAGTTTCTCATATATATATATATATATATATATATATATATATACATAAAACCAATATGAGTGTCAAAGTGACGAGCGAGCAATATAGAAAGTGTGTTTCCCCCTGTACACGATACATCACGGGTGGGGATACACATCAGCTGTGTGTTGCTTGTTTGGGATTGCAGCATGCCCAGTCGGCTCTCGAGGGGGTCGATTGTGAGCATTGCAAGCGTTTTCCCTGGAGAATTCTCCGCTCGCGGCGATCGCTCTTCGAGGAGAGTGGTTTGCTCTGAGCTCCCCTGAGGCTCGGGTTCTGCTTCTGTTGAGGCAGAGCGGCGGCGCTTGTCTTGGGGCTCGCAGATGGATCTCACTGGCGAAATTGAGACGGGCTCCGCCCTATCTCAGCTATCTCCAGCGAGATCTAGTGCCTCTCACCCGGCTCTGGAAGCACGCGCTGCGGCGGTTACTTCTGCCCGGGTCGAGGCACATGATGTCGAACTTAGATTATCCAGTTCTGAGGAGCTCGATGTCGAAAGTTTTGCATCAGAAGAAACTGACTCGTCACTCCAGCATACTGCTGAAGAGGGGCTGATAGATGTGTTATCCCGGGCTGTTGAAAAGCTCAGCATCGAGTGGCCAACTGATAGGCAGGAGTCTAGAAATAAAAGCAAATTAGATGATAGACTTCTGTCTGCACGTCCTCAGCCTTCTCGCCGGTGCTTACCATTCTTCCCAGATCTTCACTCTGAGGTTTCAAAGACCTGGGTTAGACCTGTTTCAAATAGAATTTATACTAACCAGCCTAATGCTTATGGAAACATTTTTGGTGCAAAAGCTTCAGGGTACGTGACCATGCCGAAGGCAGAGGAGACGCTCGCTAGCTATCTCTCTCCTGCTTCGTCATCTTCACTTAAAGCACCGGCTCTGCCCTCTAAGCCACTAAAAAATACTTCTGTGTTAGTGGGGAAGGCTTACTCGGCGGCGGGTCAGGCGGCTGCATGTCTACAAACTATGGCCATTATGCAGGCTTATCAGGCTGACCTGCTTAAAGATGCTTGTGAGGGGGGTGACATTTCTGTGGATATGATTAATGAGCTCAGGCAGACTGCTGATCTCACTCTCCGGGCCACCAAGGAGACCGCTAAATCTATCGGCCGGTCTATGGCAGCCATGGTGGCCACAGAGAGACACTTGTGGTTGAGTCAGACCTCTATGAAGGAGAAAGATAAGACTCTTCTTTTAAATGCTCCAGTTTCGCCTGCGGGCTTCTACGGTGACGCTCTTCACTCTGTCACGGAGAGGTTCCAGGAAGAGAAGAAACAGGCGGCTGCTTTTCAGAAATGTATGCCCCTTAAAGTGCGTGTCGCTGGGGCTGCTGAGCGAGGTCAGTCCCAGCCGCCGAGTACTTCAAAAAGAGCGCAGCAGAAATGGAGTGTCGCGTCTCGTGCCCCCCCGCAGAGAAACTGGAGGGGCTGTTTCCCTTAGTAGAGTTCCTAGCGAAAGGAGCTATAGAGCGGGTTCCTCCACCCAGCAGGGAGTTAGGATACTACAGCCGGTACTTCATCTTTCCGAAAAAAGATGGAGGGCTGCGTCCCTTTCTAGATCTGTGTCTCTTAAATACAAGCAGATCGTGTCAAATCAGATCCGAGGACTGGTTCGTCACGATAGATCTAAAGGACGCTTACTTCCACGTATCTATCCTCCCTCAACACAGGAAGTTCCTGAGGTTCGCTTTCGGGGGCGAAGCTTACCAATATCGGGTTCTTCCGTTCGGCCTAGCACTGTCACCCCGCACGTTCACGAAGTGTATGGATGCGGCTTTAGCCCCGCTGAGGCTGCAGGGCATCCGTATTCTAAACTATATAGACGATTGGTTAATTCTAGCTCAATCAGAACAACAGGCGGTTCGGCATCGAGATGTCGTTCTTGCTCACATCAAGAGGTTGGGGTTGAGGCGCAACGCCAAGAAGAGTGTTCTTTCTCCATTACAGAGAACCACTTTTCTTGGTGCAGTGTGGGATTCGACGACGATGCAGGCACAGTTGTCACCTGCTCGTGTTGCTTCGATTCTCGCCGCAGTAGATCAGGTCAAGCTAGGCCAGTCATCCACTGTAAAACAGTTCCAGAGACTGTTAGGTCTCATGGCAGCTGCGTCCAACGTGATACCTTTTGGCCTCCTGCACATGAGACCGTTACAGTGGTGGCTCAGAACCAGGGGTTTCTCCCCGAGGGGAAATCCGCTTCGCATGATCATGAGTTCGCGACGGTGTCATCGCGCCCTGGTTATGTGGAAAGATCCTCGGTTTCTGTCCCACGGCCCTGTGTTGGGAGCTCCTTGTCGTCACGTTATGCTAACGACAGATGCCTCTCTCACGGGGTGGGGGGCGATCATGAGTGGTCCCCCCGGCTCAGGGTCTGTGGGAGGACCATCACCGTCTACGGCACATAAATTGTCTAGAGATGTTGGCAGTGTTTCAGGCACTGAAAAATTTCCTCCCAGACCTAAGGGGCCACCATGTTCTTGTCCGGTCAGACAACACATCGGTGGTCTCTTATATCAACCATCAGGGGGGTCTGTGTTCTCGCCCACTTTACAAACTGGCACGTCAGATCCTTCTATGGTCCCAGGGGAAAATTCTTTCTCTGAGAGCTATTTATCTCCCGGAGTATTTAAATAAGGGGGCAGACATCCTGTCGAGGCAGGGGCCGAGGCCCGGGGAATGGAGTCTTCACCCTGGTGGAGCTCCTATGGGAGCATTTCGGTCGTGCCGAGGTAGACCTATTTGCTTCCCGAGAGACATCACACTGTCCACTGTGGTTTCTCTCTCAGCCTGCCAGCCCCACTGGGGTTGGATGCGATGGTACATCTGTGGCCGAGGTCACGTTTGTACGCTTTTCCCCCGATCGCTCTGCTCCCGGGAGTTCTGGAGAGGGTTCGCCGGGACGGGCTCAGTCTTCTGCTAATAGCCCCGTTCTGGCCGGCCCGAGTATGGTTTGCGGACCTAGTGTCTCTCCTCGACGGCTCTCCCCTGGAGATACCGATCAGGAGAGATCTACTCTCTCAGGCGAGTGGGTCGATCCTTCACCCCCGCCCATAATTATGGAGGCTGTGGGCTTGGCCTCTGAGGGGGCCCAGCTCATAGATTCTGGTCTCTCGACTAAGGTCGTTGAGACCATCCTCCAATCCAGAGCTCCCGCCACGAGGAAGTTACATGCCGCGAAGTGGAAACTTTTCACCTCTTGGTGTGGAGAGCGCCAGCAGGACCCAGTTAACTGCCCGGTTGGTACAGTGCTGGATTTCCTGCAGGACCGTCTCTCCACAGGGTTATCCCACTCCACACTGAAGGTGTACGTGGCGGCCTTAGCTGCTTACCACGCCCCTTTTAGCGGAGGTTCTCTCGGGAGACACCCACTTATATCTCGCTTCCATCGTGGCGCCTTGAGGCTGAGGCCTGCAGTTCGCACGAGGGTACCAGCTTGGGATCTGGCCATCGTCTTAGAAGGTCTCTCCCTAGCTCCTTTCGAGCCCATCGAGGAAGTTTCGGAAAAGTTTTTTACGCTAAAGACTATCCTTCTTCTCGCTATCTCATCTCTAAAAAGAATTGGAGATATTCAAGCACTTTCGGTGGCTCCCTCGTGCCTGGAATTTGCTCCTGGTATGGTTAAGGCCTTTCTCTGTCCGAGACCAGGTTATGTTCCTAAGGTGCCAACTACTATTGTTAGACCTATAGTTCTGCAGGCTTTCTGTCCTCCGCCTTTTCTGACGTCAGACCAGAAGAGACTTAATTTGCTGTGCCCCGTTAGGGCTTTAGATGCTTATGTCCACAGAGCTGCCCTGTGGAGGAGATCGGAACAACTGTTTGTCTGTTTTGGGTCACCTAAGAAAGGGTGTCTGGCATCTAAGCAAAGGATGAGCAAGTGGGTGGTCGAGGCCATCTCGCTTGCTTACGGTTCGGCCCATCAGCCTTCACCTTTGGCTGTAAGGGCTCATTCCACCAGGAGTATGGCTGCCTCTACAGCTCTTCTTTCAGGAGCTTCTCTTCAGGACGTTTGTGATGCGGCAGGCTGGTCCTCACCGCACACTTTCGTTAGATTTTATTCCCTTGATCTTAGCTCCACTCCCGGGGCTCAGGTTCTCTCGTCGGTTTGTGTCTCCTAATGACACACGATGGGGATTTGGTCGTATGGGGATGTGGGTATTGAGTTCCCACTGCGATTACACGCAGCGGTAGTCCCTGAAGGGGAACGTCCCGGGTTACCTATGTAACCCTAGTTCCCCGAAGGGACGGACGCTGCGTGCCCTGCCATACTCCCGGCATCCCCTTGGGTCGCTTGCTTCAGTAACTTTAAGCTGGCGTATTGTGAGCTCAGGGGATATTTATAACTTCCTGGTCGATGACGTCACTCGCTATGACGCTCCATCTCTCCATTGACTGATTTCATTCATGCTTCAGACGCGTTACGCTGGAGGGCGTTCCCACTGCGATTGCACGCAGCGTCCGTCCCTTCGGGGAACTAGGGTTACATACGTAACCAGGGACGTTTGTATGGTTTTCTGTGCCTCCTTGGTGGAACCAGCCTCAGGAAAGCATTGTTAGATTTTCTTTCAATTTAGAGAGTCATCATGCTGAAACCTACGCTCCCCAAAACTATGTTTGGATAGCAGCATCGAGCTGTCAGGCTGTTTTGTGAGCCTCCTTGGTAAGCAGCCCATAGCGTAGAGCGTAGTTAGTCCTCCGCTCATTTTAGAAAGTCATCTTGCTAAGGCCTTCGTAGAGCTCCCCTCGGATATTATATCAGGTTGTTGACTCTCTGCGGGCTTCGTTGATTATATTGTTTATTTTTTTGGAGTCACTGACTTTATGAATTTCAGTCATTCAGAATGGCGGAGTGGGTTTTTGACGCAGTGCAAGAATGTGTATCAACTGAACCCCATACATTTTGTCATTATACGTGTGCTATGTTAAATATATTGACAAGGGTGGCCAATTTTCTAAGCTTGGGTGATTTGTAAACTAAAGTAAATAGGCTAACATGCCACAAATCTATCCTAAAAAATCCTTGGCCAGATTAAAAATGCTCAGCAGTACCTTTCACATTAAGGCAGTCATTTCTAACAGCATTAAAACCATGTTCCAACCTCTTTTTCCCATTACAGACTGACATCACAATACATCTTGTACTTTAGCACATTGTGACAAAGTGCCCCTTTTTTTAGGCATGTGGGAAAAAAAACAAAGAGTGCGCCCACCAGTTGATCGTAGTCTTTAAATGAACTGAGATGAGCTTTTTAGTAACCACTGTCAAGAGCTGACAGCAGTCATTAGCCAATTCTTCTTTCCATTAAGGAACAAGAAAAAGGACTGAGTATTAAAAAAATGTATTTCTCCACTGATTTTCTCTTTCTTTCTTTCTTTCTTTCTTTCTTTCTTTCTTTCTTTCTTTCTTTCTTTCTTTCTTTCTTTCTATCTTTCTTTCTTTCTTTCTTTCTTACTTTTTTATGGAAGTAAAATAATGCCAAATGTTTTTGAAACATAAAAAGCCTGTTGAATTACACTACTTGAAAAAAAATAGGCACTGCATTAACCATGCTTGCTTTTTAATGCACTGTATTTTTAGGGCTTGCATTTTTATGGGCTGAAATTCAGCATGGTTGAATATTTAAGCTGTGAATATTTCAATTCAAAACATTTCAAACACATTTTCATTATTTGAATTTAATAATCCATATTCACCTTTCATATTTCACTTCCAAAATATTCAAACTGTTTAAAAATACAACCTATAATATTCAACAGGCAATTTTCGGTCCATTTTGTTTTGCTTTGCAAATTCACCTCCACAAATTCAGTGGTTCAAATTCGACAGTAAATTCAACATTGACATCCAGGAACTGCAGGAAAAGCAGTAGATTACCGAGCATAATCTCCATCTGCTGTTAGTCGACAACACCAGCAGGGGGTGGAAAAGCGCGTGTTGTTGACGAAGACCAGAGCAACAGTTTTAGAGCAAGCCATTCATTCATAAAAACTAAGTTACAGCAATTTAAGTGTATTTGTGTATATTGTATCGTCATTATTATGACGGCTGTTTTATGCTAAATTCAGTGTCTTCACGGTTACTTTTCTTGTGTAGTCTACATGCATCTTTCTCTACCGTGAACGAGATTATAATGGTATTCCCCCGATGCGGATGTACAGTTCCAATGTAACATTTGAGTTTGCCATATATTTTTCTTGGTTGTTTAATTGCCTTAACTTTATATTGCAGCGATGTGCTGCATGCAGTAACATTGGGCTACTAGGGTTTCCCTCAATACTACAGGATTCCCCTGCTGGACATATAAAACGCTTAACGTAGCTTAATGGACCAATACAGTGATATAAAAGACCAAACTCGCAGGTAAACAGAAGGACTCAGAATATGAACTTATCGCGCAAAGTTTCCCAGTGATACTGGCATAAAGTTAGCTTGACATTCGCACATTTAGGGACCGTGTCTAAATTTACAAATGACATTGGTATACACGTTTCTAACTTCAATAGCATTTGAAGAGAATGAATTGCTGTCACCAAAACCAACTTTTTTTTTATTTTTTTATTTTTTATTTTTTTTATTTAAATAAGGCAAATACAAACAAATCAGAAACAATGTCAAATCTTACTACAAGCTTACAGTGCTCATCCTAGAAAAAGAAAAACTTAAAAGAACATATGAACATGGAGCATGTTATGGCAAAATGGCATTTACATATTCAAAAGAAAATAAATTAAAAGGGCAATCAGTCAATAAAATTGTTTACAAAAGAAGCCAGTTTCTTAGCATTCTTGTTCTTAATCAATACCAAAGAGTTATAAAAAAGTTTCAACTCATTTCTCCAATGAGTAATGTTAGGAATTGTCTTGTAAAAACGACATTTATGAATGAAATGTTTACTTAACAAAATTACACTGTTAATGCCAAAATCATTGTGATCATTACGAAAAATACCAAATTTTATATCATTAATAGTTAGATTCATCATCTGAAATCCTTTGGAGACGAACAATTGTTGAAGGTCCAACCAAAACCTTTTAACAACTTCACACAAACAGAACAGATGATTTAAATCTTCGGGTTCAATTTCACAGAAGTTACAGTTTCCTACATCCATTTTAAATCTCTGTTTTAATAAATCTTTAGTTGGATAAATCCTATTTATAATTTTAAATTGCATTTCTTTCACCTTTGGCGGGACTGGGAATTTTAAGTATTTACATCTAATCTTTTTTATTGTCTCCTTTTCAAAGTCTTTTAGAATATAATCTCTTTTGAGAGAACTAGTTTGGCAGTTAAGTAAACAATTCCTTATAAACTTGTTGTTACATTTGTAATTCAGAAAATCAATACCATTGATGTAAAGTTGTCTTAAAGTAGGCGTGACTTTTGAATATATTATATCCTGTTTAATCATAGCTACAAGTGATACTGGGAAAGCTTTCACAATCTGTTTAAACTTCTTTTGGGTACATCTAATTTGAAATTTGTCACAGAATTCAACATGTTGTAAAACATTTCCTTCCACATCCATAAAGTGGGCAATAGCCCAGACACCTTTAGAAAACCATTCTGGAATAAAAAGAGATTTTCTATTAACCAATATATACCTATTATTCCAAATTGGTGTATTGTGTGGAGTGAAATTATGCTTGAATATTAGTTTCCAATACAGAAGAACCTGTTGGTGGAAATCTGAAAGTTTCATAGGAAGTTTCTTAAAATCAAAATCACATTTAAGAAGAAAACTAATGCCGCCTACTTTTTCAAAAATACGATTGGGGATATAAGACCACAATGAATTTTGATTTTGAATATAGTTTTTCAACCATCTAATTTTCAACATACCATTCATACAATCAAAATCTATTGCATTACCACCTCCATCCTCGTAAGTTCTAATTAGATCCTGCTTGGCTATATAATGACATTTATTTCTCCATATGAAATCAAAATTTAATTTGTTGATAGTTTTCACTATTTGGGGTGCTATTGGAAGGGAGTAAGCTGGATATATTAATCTAGATAAACTGTCCATTTTAGTTAATAATATTCTGCCAAAAATGGAGAGATCTCTTTGTAGCCATCTATTTAGAAATGATTTGCAATTATCAACATTGTCTTTTATATTTCGTTTATCAGAAATTGTTTTGTCTTTAGTCACCACAATACCCAAGTATTTGACTTCTTTTTTTACCTTTATGTTATATAATGATTGCATAGATTGGTCTTTTAACGGCAACAATTCACATTTATTTAAGTTTAATTGAAGTCCGGAGGCTTTGGAAAAAATATTGATAACTTGTAATGCTATTGGAATTTGGAACTCATTTTTAAGAAATAAAGTTGTATCATCAGCTAACTGACTTATAATTATTTGTTTGCCCATCAAATTAAGACCTTCTATCACGTTGTTCTTAACTAAAATAGACAAAATTTCTGCAACCAGTATAAACAACAAGGGAGAACTTCCACATCCTTGCCTTATTCCTCTACCAATATTAAATCTTTTACAAGTCCCGTGTCCCAAAGACACACAGCTATTTATATCAGAGTAGAGCATATGTATAATATCTTTGAATTTGTCGCCAAAACCAAAATAATGAAGTGTTTTTAAAATAAATTCGTGTTCAACAGAGTCAAAGGCCTTATAAAAATCAAGAAAGAGTATAAAACCATCATCATCAATTAAATCGCTATAGTCTAATAAATCCATAACAAGTCTAATATTATTATGAATGACTCTTCCTTTTATAAAGCCTGACTGTGTCTCACTTATTATGTCTGCTATCCCTTTTTTAAGTCTAGTTGTAATGGATCCTGAATATATTTTATAATCTGTATTTAATAGCGTAATCGGTCTTAAATTGTCTAATTGCCGTTTGTCTTTCCCCGGCTTTGGAATCAGAGTAATTACACCCTGTTTCATACTAGTCATCAATTCTTTCCTAACTATACATTCTTTTAGCGCTTCAAATAATATGATTCTCAAATCTTCCCAAAAATATTTATAGAAATTAACTGTGAGGCCATCTGATCCCGGGGATTTGTTTAAAGCCATTTTCTTAAGAACTGCATCCAGTTCATCAATTCTAAGTTCAGAATCACAGATCTTTTTAAAAGATAAATCAATCTGGGCGATTAGTGGACCAAGATTTTGAAAAAGATTATTACAGTCTACTTTCGAGAACTGAGAAGAAAATAATTTAGAGTAAAACATGTAGACTTCATTTTCTATGATTTTAGATCACCAAAACCAACTGTAAAGTGTTCATGTAGGTGTCAGGCATTATGCGCACCTTTTAAATTTTTGATATTTATTCAAATAAATTGAAGTTAGAAACGTGTATACCAATGTTGTATGCAACTTTAGAGACGGTCCCTTAATGTGTGAATGTCCAACGTCAAGCTGAAGCCAAGTTTACATTTACATTTAGTAATTTAGCAGATGCTTTTATCCAAAGCGACTTACCGTTAAACTAACAATAGGACAACAATATGCACATGCTATGACCCTTCCCAGTTTAATCTAATGCACTACATGTAGGCATACTATATACAGTATATGCCACTAGCTATATCACTGGGAAACGCTCAGCATGAAACTTTGCGCGTTTAGTTCATATTTTGAGTCCATTTGCTTGCCTGTAATATGGTGCAAGTTTGGTCTTTTATATCACTGTATTAATCCATTAAGCTACGATATCCTTGAGTATGATGATGATATATTGAGGGAAACCGATTATAATCCCGTTCATGGTTGAGAAATCGACAGGCTACAGAGGGAATGTAAAAAGGAAAGTTATTGAATAAAACATTGTGTCTTTATCATCTTTTCCGCATATATACTGACCCAGATAATCATCACAAAAACTTAATGCATGCTCAATTTGCTGTGAATGAGTTTTTATGAATGAATGGCTTGCTCTAACCGCTGCTCTGGTCTTCGTCAACAACACGCGCTTTGTCACCCCCTGCTGGTGATGTCGACTAACACCAGATGGAGATTATGCTCGGTAATCTACTGATTTTCCTGCAGTTACTGGATGTCAATGTTGAATTTACTGTCGAATTTGAACCACTGAATTTACGGAGGCGAATTTGCAAAGCGAAATAAAATGGACTGAAAATTGCCTGTTGAATATTATAGGTGGTATTTTTAAACAGTTTGACTATTTTGGAAGTGAAATATGAAAGGTGAATATGGATTATTGAATTTTTAATAATGCAATGCCTATTTCTTTTTTTCAAGTAGTGCATTTCAACAGGCTTTTTTGTTTCAAAAACATTTGGCATTATTTTACTTCCATATTCTTTCTTCTGTACAAAAATGTTAACATCAATATTAAATTAACCTAAAAACAGTGCAAAAATATTAAATATTTTGTAATATACATTGTTTAATTTATTATTATTATTTTAACTTTTCAGGTTAAAATCATATTTGCAGTCCAAAGGGTCTCAGATGTAATGGGAAAAAGTGTCTAGATATAATGTGCACATAACTAAAATCAGATAAACATGAGAGAAACCAGATAATCTGAAAGCTTGCAGGGAGGAAATACAGAGTAGCTGTCCATCATTCTAATGTGAGGGAATTTTACTGGTCGGATATTTTTTTCCCAACATTGGAGTTTCCAAACTTCATTTGTGGTGTCAATTGACTGAGGCTTCAATAAGACGAGGGCTTCAAAAACAGCACCACACTAAGACTCCCATCTGCCCTGGCACTGTAATGAAGGAGGGATTGTGTGTCTGCGTTTACATTCAGTGTGATGAAATCTGATCATTACTTTACGGAAGAGATTGCATAATATAATAAATCCCTCTCATGGTTAAACGTGTAACCTGGATTACGAGTGCAATCTTTCCAGAGGTACTAGTGGGGAAAAGGAGGAGGATGAGTATGGATATCTTTAGAATCTAAAGGAGGAATTCTTTCAACTGATATGATTTTAGAAAACAAATGACTCATTTACATACTCTAGATTATGTGTAATTGTGGATTGGAGATTTCCAATTCTACTTTTCAGTTCTGGTCATAGAGAATTTTTTTCTTTTTTGTGCCATTGGCATTTTCATGTCATGTCCTTTCAACATAACACATATGTAACATATGCAATTATTCAAAATAATTTCTCATTTCTGATTTTAATTTAATAAGTTTAGTGGATAGCATACATTCTAACCTCTGTAATGCATGATTTGAATAGGATAACCTTTCTCAAGTTGCATGCTGATTTGATAGAGCTGATCACACAATAGGTTTATTCTGTTGAAATGGCATAACTGAATGGCATAAAATTGAGGTGATTAAAAAGTTCTGTTTTCATGGACTTTTAGTTTGTAACACCTTTTTTATATGTGTTATGTTCCTGTTTCCTTTGTTTCCCACTTTTTCCTGCTCTTCATTTGTTACCATGGTTACTGATTAAGGTTACACACCTGTTTCTAGTCTGCTTAGTTAACCTGTGTATATAGAAGTGACCCAATTCAGAGGCTGCATTCTTTGAAGGACTCAGACTTAAAAGGCCACGCCTTCGAAGGCTGCGAAGTTCAGACGGAGCATTGTTTAATGGGATGGTCTAGCCCACAGAACATTGTTATTGTCGCCTATAGCAACTCCGACAGCTGCCGTTGACGAGTCCAGTTTGTAGCCTACTGGACTTTTTTGAAAATGATATTCAACTGTCTGAAGACAAGGATCACAAACTGTCTAAATATGTTCACCTTGGTGCAATTGTGTACATAATAAAGAGTATAAACTACATAAAATGGCATCTTAGTAAGTGGTTTGTTTGATCCTTGTTGTTCTCCTGTTTCTCCTGTGAGTTTTGTATTTTGGTTCTTTTTCAAATAAATATCACTGCTGCAACTACGTCCTGCATCTACTCCCCCTTGCTGCAACCCATGCTATGACAAAACACCTTTCTAAATAAAGAAAATGTTTGTTCCCTTTCGTTGTCACTCCGAGTTACGTCGGATGACGACGAATGGGGTTTCGCTTAGAACACCTATCGACTTTGAGTATTACAAAACGAGCCAATGGCAAAGAAATTCCATGGGTCTGCGGAATTTGCATAGCATAACTCCGCCCCACCTCGTGGGTATAAAAGGAGGAAGCCGGCAACATGCAGATATGTTTTCGCTTCGGAGCCAAGAGTATTTCTTCACTCCACAGTCATCTCTGACTTCGCTCTACGAGACGAGCTTCTCTCTCCGGTGTTGGTGTGACGGCGATTTGTAGCGAGCTCACAGTGCCTGCTGATCTGTGCAGTGATCTGCCAGTGTGTGTGTGTGTCTCCCTGTGCGCTTCAACATCGCGGCGTTTTTTTCTCCTCTCATAAAAGAGCTCGCACGCGGCAGGTCTTTTTAAAGACGGCTCGCCCGTGCATTTCTTGTTGCAGAGGACTGGTATCGGACTCTGATGGGCACGAGCGCTGTCTAGTGTGTTTGGGCTTTGATCATGCTTGAACAGCGCTCGTGGGTGACTCATGTTCTCGCTGGGAACGTGATCATCGCGTCATATATAGGTTGAGACTCGGTGAACTCGCAAGAGTGAGAGTCCCCTCATCCACCCCCCGATCTTCGGCTGGTGGCCAAGGTGACCTGAGGGTGTTGGTCTGGAACTAGGCGCCGACTCTGTGTCCGCGACCCCAGCCCCCCTGTTTAATGACGGTGCCCGCTAGCGAACTGCTGATTGCACGAGTCTACCCTCGGGTGGCCCGTGTGTTTCTGTAGTTCTTTTCGTCTACACTGATCTGTGGCGAAATCCTATAGTGCATCTCCCAGGTCGGCCTCTTCGGCGGTGCGGTTGAGTGTTTCTGCCCAACAGTTCTCAACCGCCCGTGAGCAGATCGAGGTTATTCTGCCTGACGGCCCCGCCGTCCGCTCAGATCCCTCAGTCTGCCCACCGCCGAAGGCGCCCTCCCAAGGTTCCAACCCCGCCCGTTCACCCGGGCCTGGCTCTGGAAGACCGTAGGGGGGCTGCCACTTCCCTCCCCAGCCCCGCCCCCCACTAAACGCCGGGTTAAGCAGCACTTTTGAGATGGGCTGCTCAGAGATGAGACTCAGTTCTTTCCAGGAGTTGGTAGAGTTCTTTCCCCGGTGGAGGGCTGGGGAAGAATCCTTATTCAGAAAGAGCTGACTCTCTCGTCTCTGAGCATACAGAGTTCTCGGACGACACAGAGCGCCGCCCACAAGCCGTGCTCTCCTCGTCCCCCTCTGTCCCAGAGGCGATTGAAACGGCGTGCCGTCCACGGACCGCTTCACCCCTGTCCCCCTCTGTCGCCAGACCCCTGACAGAGCAGGCCCCCGTGGAACGCTGGTCCTTCCCTGGCCTCCTCTGTCAGGGTGCGGTTTTGACCTTGCCCCCACACCGGGCCGCTATGCCGTCCACGTCTGGGCCGGTCATTCCGCTTCGCTGCACCACCGGGGGGACGTCTGTGGTTCTTGACGCCGCTGGCACAGTTGGGAGCCTGCCTAGAGTTTCCCTATCTGTTCCGCTGGGTCACGCGAACCATCGGCTCGGCTATCCGATTCAGTTTGCACGGTCTCCGTCTGAAGCGGGGAGCTTCAGGGGAGTCCGTTCCACTTTGGTCGATGGCTATGCCCTATCATGAGAGCGGAGGTTGCTACCCTACTGGCGAAGGGTGCGATTGAGACTGTCCCTCCAGCCGAAATGAGGTCCAGGTTTACAGCCCCTACCTCGTTGTCCCGGGGAAGTCTGGTGGGTTACGGCCAATCCTGGACCTACGCATCCGAACCGCTCCCTTCACAGGCTGCCGTTCAAGATGCTCCTGGCCAAACGCATTTCTGGATGTGTGCGGCCACAGGATTGGTTTGCAGCGATCGACCTGAAGGACGCCTACTTTTATGTCTCCTTTCTCCTTCGACTCAGACCATACCTACGATTTGCTGTCAGGGTGCACGTATATTAGTACTCTGTTCTCCCATTCGGGCTAGCCCTGTCCCCTCGCGCCTTCACAAGGTTGTTGAGGCAGCCCTTGTTCCTCCATGGGAACACGGGGTTCGCATCCTGAACTATCTCGGTGACTGGCTGTCTTAAGCTCACTCCTGAGACCAGGTTTGCGAATACAGGGACCCAGTGCTCCGGCACCTAGCTCGTCTGGGCCTTCGGGTCAACTGGGAAAGGAGTAAACTTTGCCCCGTGCAGAGGAGCTCTTTTCTCGGAATGGACTTGGTCGCCTTCTCCACTCAGCCATTGCTGACTTGCCTGAGACTATCAAGCGCATGAGTGCGGTTCCACTGAAGTTTTTTCAGAGACTCCTGGGGCATATGGCATCTGCAGCCGCGGTACGCCGCTCAGATTGCTTCATATGAGACCGCTTCAGCTTTGGCTTCGCGACCGAGTCCCGAGGTGGGAATGGCAACACGGCACCCTCCGAGTACCAGTTACTCCGACCTGCCGTCAGTACTCACCCCGTGGTCGAACCTCAGTTTTCTACGGGTCCGAGTGCCCCTGGAACGAGCTTTCCGGCATGTTGTTGTCTCAACAGATGGGGCGCCATGCGCAATGGACATGCTGTCACACTCTCATGTTGAGCAGAAATGCTCCTGAAAAATTCAGTGAGATTTATCACACCAGGTGTTGAGCAGAAATGCTCCTGAAGTTCAGTGAATTTCTTCACACTTAGGTGTTGAGCAAGGTTGCTCCTGAAGCTCAGTGATTCTCGCATGTAGTGTTGAGCAGTATGGCATGTCTATTGCCTCGAGTTGCTGGCAGTACGCCTTGTCCCGCACCGCTTCTGGGCGTTGCTCAGGGGTCAACACGTACTAGTCCGATCAGACAATACCGCCACAGTAGCGTACATCAACCGTCAAAGTGGTCTGCGCTCGCGCCGTATGTCGCAACTCGCCCGCAACCTCCTCTTATGGAGTCAGAAGCATCTGAGGTCGCTTCGCGACATTTTCATTCCTGGAGTCCTGAACTGTGCAGCCGACGAGCTCTCACGGCTTCAGCCCCTCCCTGAAGAATGGCGACTCCATCCCCAGTCGGTTCAGCTGATTTGGGACCAGTTCGGGGACGCACAGATAGATCTGTTTGCCTCTCACGACTCGAACCATTGCGCCCAGTTTTATTCCCTGACGAGGGCACGCTCGGCACGGATGCTCTGGCGTACAGCTGGCCGAAGGGCCGCAAGTATGCGTTTCCCCCAGTGAGCGTTCTTGCGCAGGTTTTGCGCAAGGTCAGGGAGGACGAGGAGCAGGTCATTCTGGTTGTCCCTTACTGGCCCAACCGGACCTGGTTCCCCGAACTAGTACTCCTCGCGACAGCACCTCCCTGGCCGATCCCTCTGAGGAAGAACCTTCTTTCTCAGGGACGGGGCACCCTATGGCACCCTGGTCCCGATCTCTGGAACCTCCACGTGTGGCTTCTGGATTGGAAGAGGCAGGTTTGAGTACCCTACCACCAGCGGTGGTGGCTACCATCACTTCCGCTAGGGCGTCGTCCACGAGACACGTCTATGCGTTGAAGTGGAACCTCTTCGTCAGCTGGTGCTCTTCTCACAGAGAAGACCCCCGGAGATTATCGATCAGCATTGTGCTTTCCTTCCTTCAACAGGGGTTGGAGAGACATCAGTTTCCAACAGTTTGTTGCCAAAAAAAATTATATATTTACAAATACGGGGAGCACCCAAGGCTGCGAGGCTGAAAGCAATGGATATATACACAACAAGCAGCCGCACTCACAGCAAAGTCATTCCTTTTGTTGACCATTGGGAACTAGGCATGGATGCCATTTGAGTAGGACTGCTTCCTTCGTTTCACTGCATTGCCAACATCACGGGCTTGCATGTAGCTAGTAGGGTTGGGGAACTCGTAGTGCGTCACAGCTGGGGGCAAAGGCCAGTTTCTCCTGAGACCCCGGCCTGGACATGTGCCCACGGTTCCTACCACTCCCTTCCGGGACCAGGTGGTGAACCTGCAAGCGCTGCCCCTGGAGGAGGCAGACCCAGCCTTGGCACTGCTCTGTCAAGTATGCGCTCTCCGCGCCTATGTAGACAGGACGCAGTGTTTCAGGACCTCAGACCAGCTCTTTGTCTGTTATGGTGGGAAGCTGAAGGGAAAGGCTCTCTCCAAGCAAAGGTTGTCTCACTGGATAGTGAACGCCATTGCTTTGGCATACCAGCAGCAAGGTCGACCGTGCCCCCTTGGTGTGACTGCCCACTCCACCCGGAGTGTGGCGTCCTCTTTGGCTCTAGCGCATGGTCGCCTCGCTAACAGACATCTGCAGAGCTGCAGGCTGGGCGACACCTAACACATTCGCCAGATTCTACAATCTCCGAGTGGAGCCAGTGTCCTCTCATGTACTCGCTTCAACCAGCTAGTACTGGACCCGCTCAGGTGTCTTCGCTTGCTCGCCATTCCACTCCACGGACTGGATACGTGCGATTTCTCCTCAGGTGAGCTTCTCCGAAAGCCCTGAGTTCCTCCAGCACTCCTGACGTCGGCGCCAGTGTCTATTGCCTGCGCGTCGGCTAGGTGCCTCCCGTGTGCATGGTCCCTCCTCTGAGCGACCCCCACATGTGTATTTCCACTGTAAGCCTCTCTGAGCATGTGTCTTTCCCTTGGGAAGCCACCTTGCCTCCCCTGGGGTTGTAATATTCCACCTGCGGCTGGACACCCCAGTGTTCTCCATATGCATCCCTCTGGGTCATATGTGTATTTTCTAAGTCTCCCCCTCTGGGTTGGCAATAATTGCATATTTCCTCTAAGTAATGGGATATGCCCCCCAGTGTACCTTGGTATTCCTGTGCTAAATAGGAGTCCTTCGTCCGTGCCAGTCTCACGACAAGGATCTCAGATTTACGCAGGGCACTGGAAGACAGCCGAGAAGGTGACGTGATTAGACTGGTAACCCCATTCGTCGTCATCCGACGTAACTCGGAGTGACAATGAAAGGGAACGTCACGGTTACGCATGTAACCCTCGTTCCTCGAGTAGGGAACGGAGATGTTACGTCTGCCTGCCACTTTCCGCTGTACCGCGGGGATCGCCTGAGCTCAGTCTTGGCTCCTCAGCGAAGAAACATCTACATGTTGCTGGCTTCCTCCTTTTATACCCACGAGGTGGGGCGGAGTTACGCTATGCAAATTCCGCAGACCCATGGCATTTCTTTGCCATTGGCTCGTTTTGTAATACTCGAAGTCGATAGGTGTTCTAAGCGAAACCCCATTCGTCGTCATCCGACGTAACGTCTCCGTTCCCTACTCGTTTTTTCACAAAATAGTTATTACTTTGAATTACCAAAATTATTATTATTATTAAAATTATTATTATTATTATTTATTGTTATTAATAAACCAGATTCATTAAAAAGAATCAGAATTGACCCTTCGCAAAGACCCGCCCCCCTTAGTTACTGTCGCTATGTCCGACAAGCTACGCCGCTCTCACGCACACACCATGTTCTCACGCAGTGAAAAATACATCGCGGATCAGAGAGGAGACTAACAATACGCTGACAGACAGGACAGGCCTGGTTCTTTTCGGTTACTTTTGATATTAAACAGATTAAACAAAGTCTCACCTTTAAAATTTGGTCATTTTTAAAAAGGAATTTAAACAATACCGTTTTGTGGCTTTTTAATGTGTCGTGACAGATCACTGTAGAGCCTCAGTTAAAGCTGCTCGTGAACCGATCATCTCTTCCTTCTAGTTCATTTATAGCATCAAATAAACATGAATGAACATAAGAAGGAATGTTGTTTTAACCGCGGAAAGGCGTCAGTATATTCAGTTTTTCAAGTACAAATCCTCCCATGTTAATCTATTAACTCTCCTGACTGCTTTGTCGGACAAAATGGTGGATGGCGAAGTATGATTGGTCAGATTACCTGTCAATCAAGCTCCCAGCAAAGGGTCAATTGGAACCCAAATCGTTACGTTCCATATGATTCCATTTTTAGTAAAAGACCAGTAAAAGGACTGATTAGAGTCTTGCACAACCATGATTGATCTTAAATACAAAAATATTGCTATAAATCAAAATATGTCACTCACAGTCTTATCAAAATCTAACAAATTAGAGCAACATTGTCGTGACTAGTAGAGATGCGCGGTTGGCAGTTATAGCCAATAAACCGCGGATCGGGCGGATGACGTGACGAAAAAAAATATTTTAATTAAATTCGGGCGGGTGGCGGGCGGTTTCTAGTCTCGCGGCTGTCATCAGCAGCGCCTTGTATCAGCGGATGGCGGGCGGGAAAAGTGGTCAAAAACGTTGGTGCGGATGGATGGGGGATGGATGATGAGTTTTGTGATGCAGTTGCGGATGAAATAATAGCCGATCCGCGCATCTCTAGTGACTAGGTTATACGAGAATGTTGGTCTAAGTAAACCACTGGTTTAAAGGAGAACTCCAGGCAATTTTTAAGTTAATCTTGATCGTTATACCTTTGTGAGTACTGTCCATAGAAAACAAAAACGAACCGGATTGGTGATTGCAACACGTAGCTGTTACAGCTAATGCCCAGAGCTCCAACTCAGCTAAAACGGCAGTTAACGGGGCATATACATAAAGAGTGTCTTTGTGCCTCTTAACAGACACAAAATGCAATTAAAATGTCTGTCCAACCGTCTGTCTGTTCATTGACAGGAACTTAAGCTCCACTGATTGCAGACGCTCAAAGGGAGCACTCCGCAGTTTTTTTTTTCTTTTCAGTTAGCACCACTGAGAGGTCCCAAGAGGGAACGAGAGGAGGGCGAGGAGGATTCAGTCTCCTCGCTCCTCTCAGGAACCTGACGATCAGGTCGTGCCTTCCCAAGGACTTACCTTCAACAAAGTCATGCTGTGCGGCAATGGCGGCGACATAGACTTTTAGGGTGGAGGGAGACAGCCTTCGCTCCAACCCATCTTGTAGGAAGGAAAACATGACACTGATCGAACATCTCCGGGGGTCTTCTCGGTGGGAAGAGCACCAGTTGACAAAGAGGTTCCACTTCAATGCATAGAGATGTCTCGTGGACGATGCTCTAGCAGAAGTGAAGGTAGCCACCACCGGTGGTGATAGGGTACTCAAACCTGCCTAGTCCCATCCAGGAGCCACACGTGGAGGTTCCAAAGATCGGGACGAGGGTGCCATAGGGTGCCCCGTCCCTGAGAAAGGGGGTCCTTCCTCAGAGGGATCGGCCATGGAGGTGCTGTCGCGACGAGTACTGGTTCAGAGAACCAGGTCTGGGTGGGCCAGTAAGGCGCAACCAGAATGATCTGCTCCTCGTCCTCCCTGACCTTGCGCAAGGTCTGCGCAAGAAGGCTCACTGGGGGAAACGCATATTTGCGGCCCTACGGCCAGCTGTGCGTCAGCTCGTCGGCTACACAGTTCAAAGCTCCGGGGATAAAAATGGCACGTAGCGACCTCAGATGCTTCTGACTCCATAAGAGGAGGTGGCGGGCGAGTTGCGACATACGGCGGGAGCGCAGACCACCTTGGCGGTTGATGTTCGCTACAGTCGCGGTATTGTCTGACCGGACTAGTACGTGTTGGCCCTTGAGCACGGCCCGGAATCGGCGCAGAGCAAAACGTACAGCCAGCAACTCGAGGCAATTGATGTGCCATAGGCTCAGGGGTCCTGTCCAGGAGCCCGCGGCAGCACGTCCATTGCACATGGCGCCCCAGCCCGTGGAGGAGGCATCTGTCGTTACAACAACATGCCGCGAAGCTCATTCCAGGGGCACTCCGGCCCGTAGAAAACTGAGGTTCGCCCACGGGGTGAAGGTCTGACGGCAGGTGACTGCGTGCGCTCGCTCGTAAGCTCTGCGGACATGGCGACCGAGTCAATTTCCATACCGAGTAAAGAGATCCTCTGCACGGGGCAAAGTTTGCTCTTCTCCCAGTTGACCCGAAGGCCCAGACGGGCTAGGTGCCGGAGCACTAGATCTCTGTGTTCGCAAACCTGATCTTGAGAGTGAGCTAGGATCAGCCAGTCGTCAAGATAGTTCAGGATGCAAACCCCGTATTCACGAAGGGGAACAAGGGCTGCCTTGACGACCTTCGTGAAGACGCAAGGAGACAGGGCTAACCCGAATGGGAGAACTGCGTACTGATATGCCCGTCCCTCGAATGCAAACCGTAGGAACGGTCCGTGTCGAGGGAGAATGGAGACATGAATGTAGGCGTCCTTCAGGTCGATCGCTGCAAACCAATCCTGGCGCCGTACACATCCGAAAATGCGCTTGGCAGTGAGCATCTGTGAGCGGTTCAGCATGCGCAGGTCCAGGATTGGCCGTAACCCACCGGTTTTCTTCGGGACAATGAGGTAGGGGCTGTAAAACCCAGACCTCATTTTGGCTGGAGGGACAGTCTCGATCGTACCCTTCGCCAGTAGGGTAGCAACCTCCGCTCTCATGATAGGGGTATAGCCACCGACCATATTGGAGCGGACTCCCCAGAGGCGGGGAGGAGACCGTGCAAACTAAATTGCATAGCTGAGCCGATGGTCCGCGCGACCCAGCGAAACAGATTGGGAAGCTCTTGCCAGGCTCCCAACAACTGTGCCAGCAGAGTCACGCGAACCACAGACGTCCCCACGGTGGTGCAGCGAAGCGGAATGACCGGCCCGGACGTGGACGGCATAGCGGCCCGGTGTGGGGGCACGGTCATAACCGCACCCTGACAGGGCAGGCCATGGAAGGACCAGCGTTCCGCGGGGGCCTGCTCTGCCAGGGGTCTGACGACAGAGGGGGA
The DNA here is from genome assembly GCF_051911475.1 of Siphateles boraxobius. Classification (NCBI taxonomy): domain Eukaryota; kingdom Metazoa; phylum Chordata; class Actinopteri; order Cypriniformes; family Leuciscidae; genus Siphateles; species Siphateles boraxobius. The sequence goes on from NW_027509193.1 coordinate 11,112,539, forward strand.
TGAGAGCGGTACGGTCCGGGGACGGCATGCACTGTCATCCGGCTCTGAGACAGAGGGGGGCGAGGGGTGCACGGCTCGGGGGCGGCGCACCGTGTCGTCCGAGAACTCTGTGTGCTCAGAGACGGGAGAGTCAGTTCTTTCTGAGAATAAGGATTCTTCCCCGGCCCTCCACCAGGGAAAGGAGTGGTCCTGCTACCAGCTCCTGGAAAGAACTGAGTCCCATCTCTGAGCAGCCTGTCTCAAGAACACCGCTTAACCCGGCGTATAGCGGGGGACGGGGCTGGAGAGGGCAGTGGCGTCCCCCTGCGGCCTCCAGAACCAGCCCAGGTGAACGGACGGGGTGGCAGCTGCAGGAGGGCGCCTTCGGCGGTGGGCAGACTGAGGGATCTGAGCGGACGGCAGGGCTGTCGGGACAGAATATGCCTCAGTCTGCTCATGGGCGATCGAGAACTGTTGTACAGCCCTTAACCGCACCGCCGAAGGGCCGACCTGGGATATGAGGGTGTCGAGCAGACGGGTCCGCCGGACATCATGCACATCCGACAGGTTAAGCCACAGGCTTGAATGGTGGACATCACCTGACCCAGGGAGCGTGCGGCCACTTTCGTCACTCAGTGAGCAAGGTCAGCTCGATGAAGATTCCCTCAGTCCTACCCTCCTGCATGTACATGAGCACCTGGGCCACGTAGACCAGCAGAATGGCCATGGCATGCAGTGAGGCAGCTGCCTGTCCTGGGCGCTATAGGAGTGTAGACGAAAAACTACAGGCTTCGGACGGGTGCTTAGGATCGCGCCGAGAAGAAGCACTCTGAGGACACAGTTATTTTAGTATCACAACAGAGCGTTCAACCGGGGGACCCCAGTGTACCCATGGGCAGTGACCCCGTGGAGGGGAGGAGGGGCGGAGAAGATCAACGAGGGATCGCTGGGAGACAGGGTCTTCGAGGATTTCAAGATCTCCTGATGCACATCCGGGAAGAAAGGTATTTGATTGTTTAAATATTAATATATTAAATAAAGTGCCGTGTAAATCAGTTAGGCCTATTTAATTAAAGTCAGTATTTATTTTAAAGTCAGTATTTAAATATAGTCAGATAAAAAATACTTAACTTTATTAAACTAACTTTATTCATGTAATTGTCCTGGATTTTATATCCTCCATTGTATCTAACATTGTTGCAATTGTTCACAGACTGTTCAGGTATTTGATTGTTTTAATATTAATATATTAAATAAAGTGCTGTGTAAATCAGTTAGGCTTATTTAATTAAAATCAGTATTTAAATATAGTCAGATAATAAATTCTTAACTTTATTAGACTAACTTTATTTGTGTAATTGTCCTGGATTTCATATCATCCATTGTATCTAACATTATGTTGCAATTGTGTAATGGATTTTGTCTGTTAGGCCCAGACTTCAACGGAAGAGCAATCAGAGACAGCCGCAGGCTGCAGTAACTGTAAGCTTCCAGCCAAAAGAGCACCAATGATGGCTGAACTGTTTGGAGACTTCTTTCCAATGGAACAGGCATCGTCATCATCCAAGCCTTTGTCTGCAGTGGTGGATGAGGAGATGCAGCATTACAGAGCAGTGCAGAGCCTCTCATTGGAGTCAATTCCACTTATGTGGTGGAAGGACAACCAGAACCAGTTCCCCCATTTAGCCAAGTTGGCTAAAATGTAACTTGGAATCCCAGCCACATCTGTCCCCAGTGAGAGAGTTTTTTCCACTGCAGGGGACATTGTCACAGCACAGAGAGCAAGCAAGCCTATCACCAGACAATGTGGACATGATGGTGTTTCTGAAGAAGAATTTTCAACTCTCTTAAATCAAATCCACAACGAGTTTGGTTTTCTTAAGAGAAAGAAGTTGTTTATTTGTTTAATGTTTACTTACTTGATTTGTGGTTTACAGCACAGACAGTAAGCCTCAGTTACCTCAGTGTGAAAAAACAGTAACCATTTAATTTTCTTTGTAAATGTAAGATTGATTGAAGAAGAATTTTCAACATACTTGAATCATCTCCACTATGGACTTTAGTTCTGTTTGTTTTTCAACAGTATTTTGTTACAAAGAAAACAGAAGTGTTATAGCTTTGGCTATATGATTTATTTTACTTAGGTATATTGTTAATAATCTGCATAGTTAATATTGTTATTTGGTGTTCAGTTTATACAGGTTTTTCAAATGTTATTTCATAAAAAAATATATTTTTTCCTCAAAATATCTATTGAACTGTTTTGTCCCCACCCCTCCACCGTCCCATCCCGCCCTGCCCCGCCCTGCCCCACATCGAGGTTTGTATCGTATCGTGGGTCAAAAATCGTGATATGAACCGAATCGTGAGTTTGGTGTATCTTACAGCCCTAATTACTTGCACTGCACATTGTTTGTGGTCTATACTCACCTGTTTTGGACACTGTTCATTAAAAGCTTTAAGTTGTCATTCATCCACCTCTCTCAAGTCTGATATCTCCCAACAATAGTATATTATATTATAATGACATATATAATATATATATATATATATCACTTTATGATTTTTTTTTTTTTTTTATCCAGACAGAAAAGTTGCCCTAATTGAAGAATCCCTGACTAATGAGATCAAGCTGAGTGTGCGCGCGCACACACACACACACACACACACACACACACTAGAGATAGTCATGGAACAGAGAATGAAATGCTATAAAAAAAAGCACACACACATACACGCAATAAACACACACAGTCTGACTGTGAGAGACAGCAATTCAGTGACTTTATAATATTTATGCAAGACAGCCATGCATGGAATTAAACACACACACACACACACACAAAGAGACACAGACCCACACATACACACTGGATCTGGGACGCGAGTCATTCATCTTGTACAATCTCACAACACTTTCCCAGGCTTTTTTCACAGTAGCAAATTTTTAGCATGATGTGCAATAAAAATTTGTTATTTTAAGACACCGTGACAACAGGGTAAACAAATAAATCCCTTAACACTGCAGCCTCAAAGGTTTTTTTTTTTTTTTTTTTTTTTTTAATACACATCTTGGACTGTGTTGGAACATTGGTTTGTGTGGTCCCACCGGACCTAAATCTTTTTCAACAGCTCCTGATGCTAAACAGACGTCCCAGTGGAACACGCAACAGAACTAGAACAAGCTTAAACCTCCAAAAATACATGTCCTGCATGCTGAATTCGAATTAAATAATTTTCAATCCTACGTCTGAAATGTCAGGATTCTCAAACAGCAGCAGGGGGTCTGTGTGCTTGAACAGAAATATTGTACATGACGTCTGAAAAAAGTAACAGCAGGATGTTACAATGTGCACCCAGGTAAAAAAATACGAACTAAATGGAAATGTATTTAAAATACATTTATTTCATACTGCAAATCTATTAACATATTTACTGACATATCGCTTTACACTTACTGATATAAATATTATAATAAAACTTTATTTGGAGTACTTCTATATTGCACAATGCACATTTTTTAATATTAAGCCTAAAATGTGTTTTAATATCACTATTAGTAAGGATAGCATGACCTCTGTATAATATCATTCTTTAAATGCAAGATATTTAAAGTGTACATAAAGTACACTTGCAATAGTTCCACTTTAGCACAATCAAATATACTTATAGTGGTGGCCAAAATTATTAGAACACCTGACAGATCTGAAAATATTGAATCTGAATATTGAAATACAGATCTCCAAAACATGATTTAATTTCATAATGTTCATGAAACATGCAGATGGTTGCTCTGAGCACAACAAATATCAGATGATGGGAGTCATACTGTTTTTATTCACTTTTAACTTTAATATTTGGTATGTCCACCTTTTGCAGCAATCACAGCAGCACATCTCTTTAGCATAGTGTCAATATATTTCCTGAGAACTTCAAAACTAATGTTATCCCATGAATTCTGAAACTGAAGCCAAAGCCTTTCCTTTGAAATGTACAATAGATCTGTCCAGTTAATTTATGTACATGAGACCACTGCAGCGGTGGCTCAGGACCAAGGGGTTCTCCCCGAGGGGAAACCCGCTCCGTAAGATCAGGGTCACGCGACGGTGTCTCCGTGCTCTGGCTATGTGGAAAGAACCTTGGTTCCTGTCCCTAGCTCCTGTCTGGGGGGCTCCGTGTCGTTGTGTAACACTAACGACGGACGCCTCTCTCACAGGCTGGGGGGCGATCATGAGTGGTCGCTCAGCCCAGGGTCTGTGGCAGGACCATCATCTTCATTGGCACATAAATTGTCTAGAAATGATGGCGGTGTTTCAGGCTCTGAAACACTTCCTCCCAGACCTGAGAGGTCACCATGTTCTTGTCCGGTCAGACAACACATCGGTGGTCTCTTATATAAACCATCAGGGGGGTCTGCGTTCGCGCCCGTTATGCAAGCTGGCTCGCCAGATCCTTCTATGGTCCCAGGGGAAGCTTCTTTCACTGAGGGCGATTTATATCCAGGGGTATATGAATCAGGGGGCAGACATGCTGTCGAGGCAGGGGCTTAGGCCCGGCGAGTGGAGACTCCACCCCGAGGTGGTGGAGCTCCTATGGAAACATTTCGGTCGTGCCGAGGTAGACCTATTTGCATCCAGGGAAACATCACACTGCCAACTGTGGTTTTCCCTAAGTCCTCCAGCCCCTCTGGGGTTGGACGCGATGGTACAGGAGTGGCCGAGGTCACGTCTGTACGCATTTCCCCCGATTGCTCTGCTCCCAGGAGTTCTGGAGAGGGTTCGCCGGGATGGGGTCAGTCTACTGTTGGTAGCCCCGTACTGGCCGGCCCGAGTTTGGTTTGCGGACCTAATTTCTCTCCTCAACGGCTCTCCTCTGGAGTTTCCGATGAGGAGAGACCTTCTCTCTCAGGCGAGCGGGTCGATACTTCACCCCCGCCCAGATCTATGGAGGTTGTGGGCTTGGCCTCTGAGGGGGCCCAGCTCATAGAATCTGGTCTCTCGCCTGAGGTCGTGGAGACCATCCTCCACTCCAGAGCTCCGGCCACTAGAAAATTATATGCCTTGAGGTGGAAAATGTTCACCTCTTGGTGTGGAGAACACCAGCTGGACCCAGTTAACTGCCCGGTGGGTGAAGTGCTGGAGTTCCTTTAGGAGCGTTTCTCCACAGGGTTATCCCACTCCACACTGAAGGTGTATGTGGCGGCCTTATCTGGCCGGGATACGTTCCCAAGGTACCAACCAATGTGGTCAGGCCTATTGTACTGCAGGCTTTCTGTCCTCCTCCATTTCTGACGTCGGACCAAGAGAAACTAAATCTGCTTTGCCAGGTGCTTTCGTCCGAATGTGCGCTCTGACTTCACACGACGGACTCTTGCTCGTATGGCGACGTTGGTATTAGCGTTCCCAAAGCGTTGTCACGCAGCTCGAGTTCCCTGATAGGGAACGTCTCTGGTTACGTATGTAACCCTAGTTCCCTGAAGGGAACGAGACGCTGCTTGTCTATGCCATACTCCCAGCATGCCCGTGAGCACTTGCTTCAGTCTTATCAGAAGCTGACGGGCTTGTGTTTTGGGGTGCTTATATAGTTTCCTGGTCGATGACGTCACCCACCTATGACGTTCCGTCTCGCCATTGGACTGATTTTATACGTGCTTCATGACGCACTCACGCAGGGGCGTTCCCAAAGCGTTGTCACGCAGCGTCTCGTTCCCTTCAGGGAACTAGGGTTACATACGTAACCAGAGACGTTTTTATATTTATAGCATAAAATACTTTTATTTCAAATACCTTTTAGTATATTTGTTTTTGTAAATTGTGCCATTTTTTATACACATTATTCATTGCATTTTCTATGCAACACAAAAGAGGAAAGTTGGTGTAATTAGCAAATAATTAGTTATCCCAAAAGTATGACAAAAATAATGTCAGAATTAAATCTTTGAATGAATTACTCCTTTACAATTACAACATAATGTCTCTGTCTTAATCAGCAGGATGTCATATCCACATCTTTGTACATGCAGACATCTGATATTTCAAGAGAACTACTGAATAAAAATAGGAAAAATAAAAGGAACACCAAAGAAAAGTCACTGAAACTTGTTTTAAATTGTTAGAATTTAGTGCATAAAATTTGCCTGGAGGAGCTCATATGATGAGGAATTGAGATGTATTGAAAACTGGTTGTAATTGTTTTTGTAGCTGTAACAGATGTTTAAGCATCAGGGCCATCCTGTGTCTTTATTTCTGATGTTAAATCTGTTTAGCTGATTTGACAATCTTGTTTCTGTCAGGTCCATTAAGTCAAGAACACACAGACAAAAAATTAATTTAAGAATTTTATTGAATAGATTGCAAACAAGTTGATGTTCCTGAATTAAAATTTTGGCGGTATGGCTCTGTTCAGGGAGTCCTCTGACCTTTCATGAGCACCATGAAATAGCAGAGAGTCAGAGGACAGCAGCAGCAGCATTAGGGAACGCTCACACGGTTTAAGACTGTGAGAGCTAAAATATCCCCCTGTGAACAGAGCAGGCAACATGACATAAGCAAATGCCACGTTATGCATAAGGAGGAGCTGGGGAGGTGGCGGGCAGCAGAAGCGAGCAGCGAGCCAGCAGAGCGAGCAGCAACCAGCAGAGCGAGCAGCAAACCAGCAGAGAGAGCAGGAAACCAGCAGAGCGAGCAGCAAACCAGCAGAGCGAGCAGCAAGCATGTATGAGCAAGGTGAATGAGCTTTAAATAGGCACCTTGTTTGAGCTTTGGCCATTGAGCAACGAGGGGAGTTAATCAGCTAATGCAGCTCAGCTGGAGCTGATCAGCTGACGGGACAGTGTTGATAGCAAAGCATTAGCAGCGTCTTGACTACCTGGCCTGCCAGAACTGACGCTGACGCTCAATTTCTGTCAGGTCCATTAAGTCAAGAACACACAGACAAAAAATTAATTTAAGAATTTTATTGAATAGATTGCAAACAAGTTGATGTTCCTGAATTAAAATTTTGGCGGTATGGCTCTGTTCAGGGAGTCCTCTGACCTTTCATGAGCACCATGAAATAGCAGAGAGTCAGAGGACAGCAGCAGCAGCATTAGGGAACGCTCACACGGTTTAAGACTGTGAGAGCTAAAATATCCCCCCCAAACAAAACCACACCTGGCAATCCTCTGTGATACAGAGGATGATTAATTGACTAGAAATTTTCTATTCCCCCCAAAACAAAATTGAGTGTCTCGAACGGTGATGACTGAGGCGCCCTAATTTAGCGATTTATAATAATGGTAAAATTATTAATTATTTACTGTAATGACTAATCAAGATCGCAATAGCTAAAACATGCTGTTATCTAGATAATCTGACTTGAACTGTTTGACGGTCTACAGTGTAAGCTCTGAAGAGATGACTAATCTACCTCTGAGAAACGGGCTAGATGAGAAATTAACGGCTGATAGCGCATCAGGGGCATTTATACTGAGCAGAGCGCAAGCAAAATACTTATCAAATGTATTTATTAGCGAAACAAATCAGAGACTTGAGCTCATGGCTTTCTGGGCATCAAGAATAGCCCGAACATCGGGACGGAGGTATCGTTCGTAAGCAGCAGAAGACCACCGCCCCATAGCTTTGAGGGTTGAAACCGGAGCGGAAGCTGCCGCTGTTGTTGCTGCACCGATGCGCAGAGAATGAGCAGTATAGCGGTCCGGGGGCAGTCCACAGAATTGGCAAAGGAGGCGTAGGTGACAAGAAAACCAGGTTCTGGACATTGTTTTCCCTGCCTGCGTGACCAACAGCGGCTCCTGCGGATCGGCACTAGGGCGGTACCTCAAATAGAACAGCATGGAAATTAGAGGACAAAAAACAGTGTTAGACTCAGAAATGTACACGATTACGCCTTTACGATTTTTATCAGTTTTGGAATGTTTTAAAAATAATGTGAAATGGTGATCATGAATTGAGACATCAGAAATTGTTAGATTGAGATTTGGGTCAAATGAACAAGTGCGTGAAGAAATTTCACCACCCCTTAGAAAACCAAAAAAAGCTGTGAGAATGACTGTTTCTAACAACTGATCTGTGTACGGCCCAAAACACCCATCCCGTAATTTTGATATTACTTGTTTAACCAAAGGTAGAGTAAAAGGGAGACGTTTATCATTGCCTTGTGGAGATTGTCTTTTTATCCCGTTCAGCAAAAGGCGAATGGAAGGATTTTCCAAAATACTGGAGGCAGATGGATCCAAGCAGCGCATGTGGAATTGAATGCCAGCGACCATACTTTTGATGGAAGAAGGCTGCAGTTTCCGATTCTCGAAGCAGTGGACTATAAACGCACTAATATATGATATATTGACAGGCAGAGCAGCTACAGATAAAGAAGCACAAAAACTGATGAAATAAGACCATGCAGAGTCATACGATTTTAATGTAGAACTAGCCAAACCCCCCCGCATGTACTGTGCAGCAGAATGCATATAGAATTGAAGAGGGTTATTCAATCTAGAATGGTTTGGCTGAAAGGCGGGCATTCCAGGCTTGATTGTGCTGCAGCTGGACACAGGAGATGAAATTTCTGAAAATTGAAACGAGACAAAGAATCGGCCACTTGGTTATTCAAACCGGGAATATGTTCTGCACGAAAATGATAGTTCCCCATAACTGACAGCCATGTAAGACGTCTCATGAACCTGTTGATAAATGGAATGGATGAACGCCTCTTGTTAATTATATTAACAGCAGCTTTGTTGTCGCAGAAAAACATAATTTGTTTCCTAGCCCAGTGTTTACCCCACAGAATGCATGCGACGACGATCGGATACAATTCTAATAGGGCTGTCGAGGAATCATCGGCAGGTGCGGAACGCAATTCTTCCGGCCATGCAGACGCAAACCATTCGTTTTTGAAAATCCCCCCGAACCCTACGGAAGGTGCAGCATCAGTATACAGATTAAGAGCTAAAGATGATTCCATGAAATCATTAAGAAAAAAGGAAATGCCATTCCATTTATCTAGAAGCAGAGACCAAAATTTTAGCTCAGATCTACATCCTGCGTCTAAAGAAACTATATCACTGAGAGCTTTTGCAGATTTAGAAAGGTCAAGAAGCCTGGAAATAAATGATCTGCCTTGAGGAATTACTCTCATAGCGAAATTAAGGTGACCCAAAAGAGAGAGCAAGTCCCTTTTTGAAAAAGATTTTGAATTTTTTGCGACTTTCATAACTTGTCTTATCCGGGATAATTTCTCGAGGGGGAGTGAAGCTTGCATGCGATTTGAATCGAGAGAAATGCCTAGGAATTCGATGATTTTGACTGGACCCACGGTCTTTTCCTCCGAGAGAGGAACGCCTAATTCAGAAAAGGTGCGTTTGAGAGTTGAGATAGAGAAGTCTGATTTTTTTAAAGGAAAATCTACTAGGAGAAAATCATCTAAAAGATGAAGGACGAATGGTAATTTCTCGTTATTAAGAAGAATCCAGCACAAAGCCTCCGACAAGGTATCGAATATTTTTGGACTGCTACGACAGCCAAAAGTGAGTCTAACCGCAAAATAAAAATTTTTCCTCCACTGGACGCCGAACAAATGCCACTGTGAGGGATGCAATGGCATAACTTTAAAAGCATCGGAAATATCTGCCTTTGCAAGCCAAGCTCCACGTCCTGCCTTTTTTATGAAATTGATGGCATCATCGACTCTGTTGTAAAACAGAGAAAATGGGGCTAAAGGAATAAGGCTATTGATGCTGTCAGCCAAACCATTGTGGGGAGCAGAAAGGTCGATAATTAAACGTTTTTTACCCGAATATTTTCGAGTGGCTACTCCTATAGGACTTATCCTAAAAATCGGGAAAGGAGAATAATCAAATGGGCCTATCATGAATCCTTTCTTAACCTCTTTCTCGAGCAAGGTATCCACGGTTTCCGGCTCCTGAGACGCGGACAGTAGGTTATGGCAATGAAAAGATACAGCAGGAAAATGCAGCAGGCCAGCAAAAAACCCTGAACGAGACCAGTCAGTAAATAATCCACAAAACAGCGGTCAGGATGCTTTCTCAACGCCCGTCCCAGCTTGGGAACGTTTATGGGAGTTGAAGGTTTTATTTCTTTCGCTCCATTTTTATGAAGCGTGTTCTCCTCGGGCACACGGACTTTGGGTGGGCGTTCCCACAGTAGCTACAAACATGAAAATATTTACAATTATGCATCCTACAAATATTTTCATTGAAATTGAAGCAAATAGGAGTACCAAAGTTATTCACCTGGGGGCCGGCTTTATGGCTCGGGCCAGGATGAGACATGGAGGAAATAGGCTTAGATTTAGAGCATAAATTAGTAGAATGCGAAAGAGAGCCGCAAACGGAGCAGGACAGGATTTGGTGACCTGTGAAGTGTCTACTTATGAGCGCGAGATCGACCACGGACCAGTCTAGTCTTTGATTAAAGCGTTGAATGAACATGGCTGCCTTTGCAGAAAAAGACTTGTGATACTCGTAGAACAGAACCCCACCGTAAGAGAGAGCTAGGTCAGAAATAATGGCCAGATAGGTATCTAGTTCGGCTCTGCGCGCTGGATGGACCTCACAGATAACATCCCTATAAACTCCAAATGCGGTAACGAACTCGGGAAAAGTTCGAATTTTTGAAAGTCTAGGGTCCCCATCTTTTAGCTCGACATGCACGTCACCACAGTCTACTATACGCCGTTCACACAGCTCGGAACCCAGCAGGAGTTTAACAAGGTTGATGTCATTACCTGCCAATATCTGTCCCCTCAGCTGATGAGAGATGGCAGCAGCTGGTGGGAAAAAAGGCGAGCCAGTGGAAAGAGGTACGGCGGTTGTTAGGGTCCTTTTAGGTGAAAATTCCGTGGTGACGTCATCACTTTGAGGCTGGCGCGGATGTTGATGCGGGTCGGAGACAACAGCGGCGGTTGAAGCAGGGAAGATGGTCGAGGAAGGTCTGGAAATGGAGCCGTCTTCCAGTGTTGATATCCTAGCGGACATGCCGAGGAGAGAAGTTTGGATGTCAGAAAGTGCAATGAGCACTGGATCATCTGCTGAAAAAGTACTTGGGCCCGGACGAACAAAGCAGCTGACCCGTTTTTGTGCTGGGGCTTTGCTGGCTGTCTCGGGATTTTTTCGCTTCGAGGTGTGCTTTTTTCCGGAGGACTGAGGAGGCACCGGCGGAGATTCAACAACTGGGATTATTAGAGAATCGCAGAGGAGGACAAATAGGTCCTCGTGAGAGGCGCCACGCGGAGGCTGAATGTCATTTAAAAATAGGGTTTCCAGTATTTTTGCCGCGGGCCAATCGCCGATGCATGGTTGGGACGAGGATTTATTCGCCAACCGCCGAGAACTCCTACGAGCGGTAGCGTTATCTTCCGGGCAGGCATCCTGCACCTGATCCGATTGAAATGGTGATGGCCGGGTTTCCTCAGAAGAGTCTTGCCAATCTTCCTCGACAGCGGTGGAAGTCATAGCCGACACTAGGGTAAATAGAACCAGTACTTTTGCGTTTAACAACATGAGTGTTTTACAAGCGTACAGAACAGCAGAAGCGAGCAGCGAGCCAGCAGAGCGAGCAGCAACCAGCAGAGCGAGCAGCAAACCAGCAGAGCGAGCAGCAAACCAGCAGAACGAGCAGCAAACCAGCAGAGCGAGCAGCAAGCATGTATGAGCAAGGTGAATGAGCTTTAAATAGGCACCTTGTTTGAGCTTTGGCCATTGAGCAACGAGGGGAGTTAATCAGCTAATGCAGCTCAGCTGGAGCTGATCAGCTGACGGGACAGTGTTGATAGCAAAGCATTAGCAGGATCTTGACTACCTGGCCTGCCAGAACTGACGCTGACGCTCAATTTGGGTATATGGAGACAAAAAATAAATAAATTGAAGAAATGATTATTATACACTTAAAATATTACATATTTAAAGAGAAGATTTTATTTAGCTGATTAACCACATTAGCCCCTGCTGGTAGATAATTCTGGTCGTACTTACACCATTCTACTACCAAAAAGCATCGTTCTCCATTAATGACTATTCAAATGAAAATGTGCGTTCTGAAGTAAATTTTATTTCAGACAATATTTCAATAACACATATTTCATTATAGCATAATTAGTACTACAGATATACATTTTTTGGAGAGATAAAGTCCACAACAAAAAGATCAAGGTGCCAGGAAGAACCATCTGTAACTTTCCAAAGTTTTATTTGTCAGTGAAAAATCTTAAAATAACAATTTTTCTTAGACTGAAGAACCTTTTAATATAGACCAAAGAACTGTATCAACCTTTTATACAATAGAAAGTTACATAGATGATAAAGTCAGCATGAAACGGAAGTTGCAATAGTTTTTTTTTTTTTTTTTTTTTTTTTTTTTTTCGTATTGTGATGTCTAAGTGAAACGGCTTCCTGAATAAGAAAACATTTAGGGCGAAACCTGAATTTTGTATTTTATTTTTTTATGTCCATCGGGTATTAATTGGATCGTTGAAGTTTGATATTGCTGTGATCTCATGTGAGTGACAGGCTGCAATATGAAATACATAATAAATACTGCAATATCTATTGTAAATATTACCATTTACATGACTGAGAACATATAGCATTCTCCAGGTACTTTCTCCAGACCTCCTTGAATTAATGAATGAGTGTACGGCATTTAGCCGTACTAGCCGTACTGGTGTACTTTGTACTACTGTACACCAAAATCGCTTTACAATCATATCAGAAGGTCTCTCCTCCACCAACACCAGTTTGCAGCAGCCACTGAACCAAGGTGCCATTGCGCTCACTAGCTATACATGGAGAGAAAAGAGTCAATTCAAAGGAGGCCATGATTGATAAAGGCCAATAGAGGGAATTTGACCAGGACACCTGAGTTTTCACCCCAACTGTTTTACGAGAATATATGATTTTTAATGACCATAGAGAGTCAGGACCTCTCTTTAACGTCTCCTCTGAAGGACGGTGCTTGTTATAGTATAGTGTCCCCATTACTATACTGGGGCTTTAGGACCCACTCAGACCACAGGGTGAGCACCTACAGGCCGAAACTAACACCTCTTCCATCAGCAACCTGGTTTCCGCAGGGTGTCTAACATCCAGGGACTATCCAGGCTCAACCCTGCTAGCTACAGTGGGCAACCAGTCTTGGGCTACAGGGTTATATGTCTGTGGCTTTCCCTCATCTCTGCCTTCAATGTTTCTTCTTCACTCTTACTCCAGATAAACTCGCAGGAAGAGTGAACCTGTATAAGTGGTTACAGAGTGTATTGTGTGCGGTGGCTCATTAATTTCCTCACCATATTTGTGGTAATCTATTTATCGGCCAGTGCAGAGTCACGACGCACTCTCTAGAGTCTACATTCGGAGTGAGAGTTGAGGCATGAAGAGATTTACATGTTAAATGTCACTTCCTCAGTAAATGTTTTAATGGAAATGTGAATGCAGCATGCTGTGTGTCATTAGTTCCCTGCCATGACTAATGGCATTTTCTCTAGTTTTTAATCTGTTTGCCCTCCAACTGCAGAGTGAATACACAACATGGCCAATAATACTTTTGTGGAGAACCTACTTCAGCTACATCCATTATTACTAGTAGGCACATACAATCAATAATATAAACGTTCAGTTACGTTAACTTAAGGACTAAGGACTATCACGTGTCTGGGCTTAAAGCACGCTGAGGCACCTCTTGTGGATGAGTCATGTTCCCATTGCGGGAATATGACCATCTCGGTGTTGAGGTTGAGACTCGCTTTCGTTCGCGAGGGTGGAGTCCCCATCCCCAGTTCCCCCTTTAGTGTATCTTCTGGGTTACCTTCCCGGAAGAAGCCTGGAGTGCCGTCTGGGCTGGGTGACCTGAGGATTACAGTGACGGGTAATCTGCCCCGCAAAGCCCTGTGGATCCCTCACTCCTCTTTCACACCGCAGCGTGTGGAGTTCCCCGATGAGCGTGAGGACAGGATGTCCATCGCAGCATCGGAAGGGGAGCTGGGCTCTGGAGATGACAACTGAACTGGGCTGCGCTGCCTCCCTCTGGGAGACGAGCGTTGCCCGAGCCGGATCCAGAGATGACAGCTATGCTCAAAAAGGCCGCCGAGGGGGTAGGGCTCGAGTGGAACCCTCCACCATGTCCCAAACCGTCTCGGTTGGATGATTGGTTTCTCGGAGCGGGTCGTCTGGTTCTCAGCCCGCCGCTCTGGTAACTTTCTTTCCTGAAGTGCATGAGGAGTTGACAAGGGCATGTACGGCACCTTTCTCTACCAGAAATGGGGGGGGGGGGGGGTGGGTTGTGAAGGGTTATGAGGCTATCCCTAAAGTGGAGCGGTCTGTTGCGATGCAACTGTGTCCAGCGACTGCTACCTCGTGGGAAGAGGGATCCTTGTCTCACCTCTAAGGCCTGTAAGTTTTCGTCCGTTCTGACGAGCAAGGCTTACAAAGCCTGTGGGCAAGCTGCTTCCTCTCTGCATGCCATGGCGTTGCTTCAGGTCCACAAGGCCCAGGCACTCATGAACATGCATGAGGGAAGCCCAGACGGTGAGCTCGCTGCACGTCCTCGCCCTCCGGTGTGTGACCCTGCACAGCCTTGCACCCTTCAGCCTCCTTTTGTTCGCCAGCCAGCAGCCAAATGTAGTTCGAGGACCCAGTCATCGGCCTTCACACGCATCCCCTGCCGCTCAGTGGAGTCAGGTAAGTGTTGCACTGCACACTCAGACACTGCTTCGGGCCGCCCTCGGGCCTCTCGAGCTGCGTCCCTGTCCTTCACCTCACTGCCCCACCTCGGGTACGTCTGTGGTTCCCTGGCCCGTTGTGGAAGCCTAAAATGCTTCCCAACCGGTCCAGCTGGCCCCAAACACTACCATCATACTCGGCTTGCGAATTATTTTCGCTCAGCGATATTCATCATACCTAGGTGTTGAACAGAAATGCTCCTAATAAATTAGTGATATTTATCATACCTAGGTGTTAAGCAATGCTCCTGTCTTGTGTGCGCACATCGCAGTCTACTGGCGAAGGACGCGATGCAGCCGCTCCCTCCAGCCAATATTAAGGCCGGCTTCTATAAGCCCATACTTTGTTGTACCCTAGAGAGGTGGGTCGCGACCATCTTGGTCCTATGTTTATTGAGAAAGGCCCTTTTTTTGAAAGACTCCGTTCAATTTGTTTCACAGAGATGCATTTCCAATGCATGATGCTTCGTCCCCAATATTGGTCTGCAGCGTTTGACCTGAGAAACATGTACTTCAGATCTTATCCTTCCACACCACAGGCCATCCTGTGTTCTTGCGTTTGAAAGGTGTGAAGTATCAGTACAAAATCGTACCCTTCTAGTGCTCATAGTACATTCTCAGGGATGGAGCATGATGGCACCCGTGTTAAGACCTTTGTCAGTCTAGTTTTGAACTTACAGACTGTGTCTGCTTCCCAGACAATGTTAGGAAGATTGTTCCAAAGTTTTGGTGCTAAGTAGGAAAAGGATAAGCAGCAGTCGATTTTGATATTTTAGGTATTATCAACTGGCCCGAATTTTATGATTACAATAGACTATAGGACTGAAGGACTATAATGCGTCAAGAGCTTGCTCAAGTACTGGGTAAACCATTTAGTGCTTTGTAAGTAATCAGCAATATTTTAATATTTATGCAATGTTTAATAGGGAGCCAATGCAGTGTTGACAGAACCGGGCTAATATGGTCATACGTCCTGGTTCTGGTAAGAACTCTTGCGGCTGCATTTTGGACCAGCTGTAGTTTATTTATTAAACGTGCAGGGCAACCATCCAGTAGAGCATTACAATAATCTAGCCTTGATGTCTATAAATCTTAAACTCTGTGTAGGTTTTTTTTTTTTTTTTAAATGTGCACATCTGATCGCTAGTATGTTGTGAATAATGTAAATGCAGTTTTACAGATTCTAGACACGTGACTTTCAAATGAAAGATTGGTAGCAAAGAGCACACCCAGGTTCCTAATCGACGTTGAGGAATTGACAAAGCAGCCATCAAGTGTTAGACAGAATTCTAGGTTATTAAGTGAGGACGTTTTTTGTCCAATAATTAGAATCTCTGTTTTTTCCAGAATTAAGTGGTAGGAAATTACTAGTCATCAATTTTTTTATATCAGCTATGCATTCCGTTAATTTTGTGGATTGGTAAGTTTCATCAGGGCGTGAAGGAATATGGAGCTGAGTATCATCAGCATAACAGTGAAAACTAAGGCCATGCTTCCTAATGGCGAGCCGTGTCTTCCCTCGGCAGATCTGCTTTGCCGTCACTGTCCAGTTGAGTCTCCCCCCCTGTCATAGGCTGGAGCCACCCCCAGTGACATTCCATATGTTGTACTGCCCGGTCATCCACCCAGTCCATATCTGTATTCTCCACATGTTATCTCCCTTCGAGCAGGATGTGGCTTCCGCAGAGTATTCCTTTCCAGCGAAAGAGAACGCTTTCCTAGTGGTCTTGTAGTACAGCAGTGACTTCCCTGGCCTAAGCCCTGTCCCTTCTCCTCAGAAGGAATCAGAAGGCTTTTGTCTAGGCACTGGAAGGTGGCAGCACTAGTTGCGTTTTAATTGGGATCCCAATCAGTCAACACGTCGACAACGTCGAACGTGAGCGTCTGAAAGGGAACGTTTCGGTTACGTATTTAACCCTCATTCCCTGAAGGAGGGAACGGAGATGTAGTCCCATCGCCACTATTGCTGGACCACCGCTGACTCCGAGTTACGTTCGGCTCCTCACCAAAAAACAACTAGTGCGTGCATCCACTTCCGTATATACCCACGCCGCGGGGGTTCACACACGCCAATGTGCAATGGCTTTTTTTCACAGTACTCGAAGATGACAGGCCCTGGCGTGATCTGAATCAGTCGACACGTCGACTAAGTCTCCGTTCCCTCCTTCAGCGAAACAAGGGTTACATACATAACCGAGACGTTAGATTAGTAGATAATCAGATAAATGGATAGATCAGCTAGATAATCAATCTTACTTCTCCAATTCAAATCAGACCAATCTACATTATGTAACTGACTTTAAAAAGTCAGAACCAGTCTTGAAAAAAAAAAAACTAGATGACTTAAAACTATAGTATTAAGCAATGTATGCAACCAGCCACATTTTTGATTATCAGACATTCACTTAATAATGGATCCATTTCTAAAATAATGCACTTTCTGACTCTACCGACATGCTCTTTAGATGCCCATTTCTCACCGTAAGCTTTTTTTTGGGCTTGTAAACATGCTTATTCTTCCAGTAATTAATTACCCCAGTAAAGTGTTTTTATGACTTCAATGTATTGGCCATGACAATTGTTTAGTCCTCTAAGGAACCATTTTGCAGTTACTATGGTTCTTGGTTAAGCTTTACGATCGAAGGTAATAGCTTTTTAAAAGCTAACCTCAAACTTAAATATTCACAATATGCATATATGCACAGCAAATATCACTTCAAAGACGAGGCCAAGTTCTTAGTGTGCTCGCAGGTGTAAAAAACTCAAGTAATTCAGCTGAGGCAGAGGAAGCAAAATCTCACATGGAGCACAAAATCACAACAAGGTTTCTGAGTGGCAGGTTTGAAATGGAAATGAGTGTGGATCAATCTTTAACTTAAATACCTCTATCTGACAGTACTGACTTTTAAACAGCTGTAATATCAGTGTCTTATAAAACTGCAGAGGATGTATCAGCAAGTGTGAATAATACATCACACACAAAAAGAGATAGACTTAAGACATTATATTGAATCATTTTTTTATCCCAATCTGCCATGTGTCACTCAAGATAGGAACAAAGATGAATGTGAAGCCTCTAAGGTCATTCAGAATTCATCACAGTTGTCAATGTGGCATTGGAATATGCATTCAGTCACTCATTAAGGTAAAAATTATGTCAAAAATGAGATCTGCAGTACGCTTATAATCTTCAAATATACAGCAGTGTTAAAAATTACCCTACAACTCAACAACTTACAATACAAATAAAATATTGTTTTAGTAAAAAAAGAAAGTGGATCATAGATGTAAAACAAATAATGCATCCTGTGAGAACAACCCTCTGTAACAAAAGGTCAATGAAAGTTCAAAGCTGTTCAGTGAAAACAAGTTTTTAACTTCAGAAGACTAAAGGTCTGAAATTAAAATATAACATTACTAATTCTAGTTCTACTTTTACTATTACTACTACTTCTATAAAACAACAATAATAATAATGTTAATAAATATTAATATTAAAAAAGTACTTTTAAAGAATGCAAAATATCATTGAAATTATTTAGAAGAAAATACATCCACTGTCTTCTCTCTTGCAAACTTTTTTAAACTTCATATAAGAGGTGACTAGCCACCTTTTTTCCAAAAATCTGTATCACAGTCCTGTAGTCATAACTAAAAAATGTCTCTGGTTACGTATGTAACCCTAGTTCCCTGAAGGGAGCGAGACGCTGCGTGGCAACGCTTTAGGAACGCCCCTGCGTGAGTGCGTCATGAAGCACGTATGAAATCAGTCCAATGGCGAGAAGGAACGTCCTAGGCGGGTGACGTCATCGACCAGGAAACTATATAAGCACCCCAAAACACAAGCGCGTCAGCTTCTGATAAGACTGAAGCAAGACTGCTCACGGGCATGCTGGGAGTATGGCATAGACACGCAGCGTCTCGTTCCCTTCAGGGAACTAGGGTTACTTACGTAACCAGAGACGTTCCCTGTCAGGGAACTCGAGCTGCATGACAACGCATTGGGAAGGCTAATACCAACGTCGCCATACGAGCAAGTGTCCGTCGTGTGAAGTCAGAGCGCACATTCGGACGAAAGCACCTGCGCCCCTGGAGTGGAGCTGAAGTCGAGATGATAAAACTTCACGAATGTGTGCGGTGAGGACCAGCCTGCCGCATAACAAACATCCTGGATTGATACTCCTGACAGGATAGCCTTAGAGGCAGCCATACTCCTGGTTGAATGAGCCCGGACAGCCAAAGGAGAAGGCTGACCGGCAGACTCGTAGGCAAGTGAGATGGCCTCGACCACCCACTTACTCAACCTCTGCTTAGATACTGGACAGCCCTTCTTAGGGGGTCCAAAGCAAACGAATAGCTGTTCACTCTTTCTCCACAGGGCAGCTCTGTGGACGTACGCATCTAGGGCCCTAACAGGGCAAAGCAGATTTAGTTTCTCATGGTCCGTCGTCAGAAATCCTCGGACCTGATCTGTGACACGATCTGCTTGAGAGTAAGCATTTTGAATTTGAGCTTCCCTACTGAGCGATTTAACAGGCGCAGATCTATAATTGGACGCAACCCCCCATCCTTCTTTGGAACGATGAAATATCGGCTGTAATAACCCAACTCTCTGCTGGGAGGAAGAACTCGTTCTATAGCCTCCTTCAGCAGGAGAGTTTTCACCTCCTGTTCCATAACCAGAGCCTGCTTGGGGCCCACCACTGTGGGCAGAACCCCTCTGAAGCGAGGCGGGCGTGATCTGAACTGAATCGCGTACCCCTTCTCGATAGTCTGCAGGACCCAATGAGATACATTTGGAAGGCTTTTCCACTCTGCCAAAAAATCTACTAAGGGTACCAGTCTCTCAAGACTGGCCTCTGGAATATTTTGAGTGGCAGACACAGTGCCCTGTAACGGCGCACCGGCAGGGAACAACTGGTCTGACTACTCTAAACCGCTCCTCAGAGCGGGCGAGCATCCCTCGGGAAAGCGCTCGCTGGGACCGTCTACGCCCCGGCATGCAGGCGGGGTTGGCAGAACGGGCCCCTGAGGGCACCGAGAGAGAACAGGTGCCGTGTACTGCGGCGAACACCTTTCTCTCTTGGTGTGGACCACCCTCAGTACCCTGACGTTTTTGGCGTCAGGGCTTCTTCTTCGACGAAGCCTTCCTGGCGACAATAACCGTCCTCAGATCGGCCTTGCCCCTGGAAGACCTCGTCTGAGAGCGCCGCGCCTCGGCCTAGTCTTGCTGGGGAGGAGCACGAGACGCGACGCTCCTTTTCTGTTGCGCCCAGTGTGAGGAGCTACTCGACGGCCGGGGCTGCTCCCGCCCAGCAGCCCCGGAGACATGAACATGGAGGGGGAGAAATTCCTGGAGCGCCGCCGCCTGCTTTTTCTTTTCCTGAAACCTCTCGATGACTGAATTCAATGAGTCACCGAAGAGGCCAGCAGTTGAAAGCGAGGCGTCCAGGAGAAAAGATTTTTCCTTTTCTTTCATGTTGGATAAATTCAACCATAAGTGTCTCTCCGTTGCCACCATGGCTGCCATAGAACGGCCCACTGATTTGGCCGTCTCCTTGGTGGCACGGAGAGATAGATCTGCTGCCTGACGTAATTCTCGAATTACGTCAGCACTAATTTCATCCCCCTCACTCATATCTTTTAATAGGTCTGCTTGATATGCTTGTAATATCGACATAGTATGTAAGCACGCTGCCGCTTGACCTGCCGCCGAGTAAGCTTTGCCCACCAAAGCCGAGGTATTTCTTAATGGCTTAGTGGGCAATGCCGGTGTCTTAAATGACGATGCCGTATCTGGAGATAGATGGCTCGCTAGCGTTTCTTCAGCCTTAGGTATCGCCCCATAACCATAATTCTTAGCCCCAGAAATATTTGAATAAACAGATGTTTGCTGGCTAAATATTCTGGATGACACTGGTCTTTTCCATGACCTCAACACTCGGTGTGGAGGTCAGGAAAGAATGGAAGACACCGGCGTGGAGCTGCAGCACGAGAAGGCAGAAACCTTTCATCTAGTTTACTTTTTGAACGAGATTCCTGTCTATCAGCTGGCCACTCAATGCTTAATTTTTCTACAGCACGAGTGAGCACCTCCATAAGCTCCTCACTAGCAGGAGACTGAAGTGACGAGTCCCCAGTCTCTGCTGTATCAATACTTTCAACATCCAGATCCTCAGAACTGGATAATTGAAGTGATGGTGCCTCAGCCCGGGGGGAAGAAACCGCAGCTCGTGCTTCCACACCCGGATCTGAGGCACTGGATCTACCAGGTAAAGGCTGAGATAAGGCAGAGCCCGTCTCAATCCCCGC
Organism: Siphateles boraxobius; assembly: GCF_051911475.1. Taxonomy (NCBI): domain Eukaryota; kingdom Metazoa; phylum Chordata; class Actinopteri; order Cypriniformes; family Leuciscidae; genus Siphateles; species Siphateles boraxobius. The sequence continues at coordinate 11,133,563 of NW_027509193.1, forward strand.
TGATAGATCCATTTGCGATCCCCACGATTGAAGCCTTCGCTGTGCCTCGGCAGCAGCGGGACCCGAACCGCGGGGAGCACGCACCGAACCACTCTCCTCGAAGAGGGCTTGGTGGGAGCGGAGCGTTTTCATTGACATACGCTCGCAATGCTCGCAACCAGCTCCCTCGAGAGCTGACTGGGCATGCTGCACTCCCATACAAACAACACACAGATTGTGAGTGTCCCCACCCGTGATATAACGTGGGCAGGGATGAACACACTTTATGAACTGCTGTTCGCTCGCCATATTATATATATATCGTCTCTTTATAGTTTTTTTATATGTGAAAAACTCCTGCCTAGCAATTTCTAAGGACAGACAAAAACACTTTGAGACACAGACTGATATATTCACACACAAAGCGCTTGCTGAAGACTCAGAAGCTGACGCGCTTGTGTTTTTGGGTGCTTATATAGTTTCCTGGTCGATGACGTCACCCGCCTATGACTTTCCGTCTCGCCATTGGACTGATTTCATACGTGCTTCATGACGCACTCACGCAGGGGCGTTTCCAAAGCGTTGTCACGCAGCTCGAGTTCCCTGATAGGGAACTCTTGAACATTGCTTTTACATTCAACAATTTCCAAAAGTACAAAAAGTCCCTGCCAGAGAGTAGAAAGTAGGAAATAGCATTAGTATCATACATCATATTTGAGATATAAAGGTCCTTTGTTGCTGTACAGTAAATGATTATTGAGACATACAACGCCGTTCATACTGCTTTGAAAGCATGTCATTTTATGAATCAATAAACCTTGTTTACATTAAAGATTATGATGGGTTGGATGGTTGAAAGCCTTTTCATGTCTTTTGAGTAAATAAAAGTAGTTACTTTGCATGCTAAGCTTCAAGAAACCTTTCTAGATGTTTACTGTAATGTTTAATGCAAGGATTAAGGTAATAGTTACCAATCCTCAAGAAGCATATGTTTTCATGTAAATTAACAGAGCTAATAGAGCCAAAAAAAGAACCAATGAAAAAGAAAAAACATTACCAAAGCTAAAAATGATTGATATTGTGCAAAAAACAGCGTCCTGCTCTGTACTACTACAGACAAATATGAGAAGCATCAATAGGAGCTGTACACTCCTACTTTTATTTAGCGAGATCACAATAAATTTATCAACACGGATGATAACAAGAAATCTTCTTGTTGACATTAGAATGATTTCTGAAGGATCATGTGACACTGAAGACTAAAGTAATTATGCTGAAAATTCAACTTTGCCATCACAGGAATAAATTGCATTTTAAAATATATTCCAACAGAAAAAAAAACTTATTTTAAATTGTGTATTATGTACATTTTAGTGGCCTACATCTAGAAATCTTCACAGAGTTCTTCATAGCTCGCACCAGTTATAAGCTCAGTTTTCATGCGGCTTTCCAGGGTTTTAGTATCTAAGCCTTAACAAGCAGATGGCATTCTCAATTTGGCAGATGTTGTTGGGCACAGTATCTGACGGTTAAAAGACCTGGAAGTTTGTTGGTTATTTGTCAAAGTAAAACAGGTGTGGGGAGCTAAGCACCGAACCGCAGTAGAGTCAATAAAATGCTGGCATTTATCATTGGAAAGCCAGATAACAGGTATTGACTGTTACGTGCTACTCAGGCTGGTTTGGGAAGGTAATGCTCAGTTCAGGCAAGGTATTCAATCTAATTTTATTAGACTAAGCACATGTAATTATGTAGGTCAGCCAATTATTTTTGTTAATAACTGCTGAAGAGCCTGAAATGGCAGCTTTTGTTAACATCATCTACATGGATAATATCAGTCGTTGTTAATGAAGTCCTTCATAGTTTGGGGCCTAAGTATCAGGGCTTTTCAGTAACACTGTTTAGATTATATTAGCAAATAATATCAGAGGAAACGCAGAGAGAAATTAAAGCACTCCTGTTGACAGAAGAATAGCTGAGTTTCCTTGCCATGGCATTGTCATATAATAGTCAGGAGAGCAGGATTGTTTAAAGCTGCAGTCCGTAGTTTTTCCTCTAGTTTTTCCTCTTCCATCTCTGTTTGAAATCTGCAATTGCAGTTATTCGCGGAATTATCAACTTTACATGGGTTGTGCCTCGGCACGGGACTGCCCGGATAAACATGTCTGTACGATGTTTTGGTGCTGAGATATGGCTTATTCATGTGTTCAGGTGGTTGCTAGGGTGTTCTGAGTAGTTGCTATGCGGTTGCTAGGGTGTTTTGGGTGGTTGCTAGGGTATTCTGGGTGGTTGCTAGGGTGTTCTGGGTGTTTGCTTGGCGGTTGCTAGGGTGTTTTGAGTGGTTGCTATGGTGTTGCTAAGCGGTTGCTAGGGTATTCTGGGTGGTTACTAGGGTGTTGCTAGGATGTTCTGGGTGGTTACTATGAGGTTGTTAGGTGGTTGCTACGGTGTTTCTAGGTGGTTGCTAGGGTGATCTGGGTGGTTGCTAGGCGGTTGCTAGGGTGTTCTGGCTGGTTGCTATGATGTTGCTAGGTGGTTGCTAGGGTATTCTGGGTGGCTGCTATGATGTTGTTAGGTGGTTGCTAGGGTGTTCTGGGTGGTTGCTAGGCGGATGCTAGGGTGTTTTGAGTGGTTGCTATGGTGTTGCTAAGCGGTTGCTAGGGTATTCTGGGTGGTTGCTAGGGTGTTGCTAGGATGTTGTGGGTGGTTACTATGATGTTGCTAGGTGGTTGCTAGGGTATTCTGGTTGTTTCTAGGGTATTTTGGGTGGTTTCTATGGTGTCACTAGGTGGTTGGTAGTTGTCACAGATGGTTACTGTTGGAGTTCTAAACATTTTCTTGGCATTATTTAGCACTAACCTAATCATTATTAGCATGTAGCTATTCACAGCTAGCATATGTAGCATTTTAGAAGTCCTGTTTGCTAGCATGAGTCAAAAGAGTTAACCCCCATCTATATACAATGTTCTGATGCAGAGATATACGTCTTGCAAAATGGTTGCTAGGGTACTCTTTTTGGTTGCTAGGGAGTAGTTTTGCAGCTGCCATTCATGAAAGTCCAAAGGCTGCTTGTCAGTATGAATGATATAAACCAACTCCCATGCCTCTGTGACATTTAGAATGGAAGATATCCCTTCATGGATTTTGGTTGCTAAGGTGCTCAACAATGGTTGCTAGGGAGGGGCCAGGAAGTGTTGACATGATTCATGATTGGCTGTTTGCTACCCAGAGTCAAACTTGTGTTAACCCCATCTCTATATGATGTTCTGATACAGAGACATAGGTCTTGCAAAATGGTTGCTAGGGTACTCTGTTTGGTTGCTAGGGAGTGGCTTGGGAGCTGCCAGTCATGAATCTCAAAAGGCTGATTGTCCGTGTGAATGATATAAACCAACTCCCATGCCTCTGTGACATTCAGAATGGAAGATATCCCTCTATGGATTTTGGTTGCTAAGGTGCTCGACAATGGTTGCTAGGGAGGGGCTATGTAGTGTTGAGGTGATTCATTATTGGCTGTTTGCTGTCCCGAGTCAAACGAGACAACCCTTGTGTTTCTATGACACTTCTATCCAGATATATCCTTTTGATCTCTTTCAATGGAAGTCTATGGAACTTGTTGCTAAGGTGCTCTAAATGGTTGCTAGGGCGTGGCTTAATAGCTTCACAATGATCCTGAGAGCCTGATTGGTCATCTGAGTAAAATGAGCCCGTCCCCTTGTCTCTATGACACTGTGATCCAGAGCTATGTTCAATACAAAATCCCCATGCAATGTGTAGGACGGCCCATTTCATGGGCCGTCCTACACCATAGTAAGTCAATGGGGCAACTTTGAGCAGCTCCTGCCCCCCAGGGGTGCAACTTTTACCCCATTGTGAGGTATGTTCTTACAGAGCCTGTCAGCCTCTTCAAATGTGGCAAATCACATGTTTCTGTAAAATCTGATTTCTGAGCTATGACTCGTCAAAGTTTGTTGCAATGTCTATGTGATTTTTTGGGCTGCTTTTTTTCCCCTGGGGTAGTTACCGTACCCCCGATCTCTTAGAAAAGATGTAGCACACCTCTCCTCAATAGGCCGCACGATTTGATGCCTCACTCAGTGGTCTGTGATGTCAGCATGTATTTATTATAATATAGTAAGAGATAGTCACTATAGAGTTATTATAGAGTTCTTAAAATCTTTATTAACGAGTGCCTTTGCGGCTTCCGGTTGCTAGGGTGCTGTAATTGGTTGCTAGGGTGAGGCTATGAAGATTTTAAGCCATTACTTATTGGCTGCTTGATAATATAAATCCTCTGAGGGAGAGAGAGAGGGAGAGAATCGCAGGGGTGTCAGGCCCTTTGTGTCTGTGTGTGTGAAAAAGTCGGTTGGGATTTAAATTTCTGAACATTACGCAATGTTAAGTCAATTGGACTTTTTTGGCCGCTTTTTCGTCCGCTGTGCGAATATCGTACACCCGATCGCTTAGAAAAGTCATAGCACACCTCTCCTATTAACTAACTATTAACACATTCATTTCAGGGGCCGTTCACACCATAGTAAGTCAATGGGGCAACTTTGGGCAGCTCCTGCCCCCCAGGGGTGCAACTTTTACCCCATTGTGAGGTATGTTCTTACAGAGCCTGCCAGCCTCTTCAATTGTAGTGACCCACACATTTCTGCGAAATTCTCGCTCAGAGATACAAGTGGTCAAAGTTTGTCTCAATGTTAAGTCTATGGGATTTTTCGGCCGCTTTTTTGCCCGTGGGGCAAACACCGTACACCCGATCGCTTATAAAAGTCATAGCACACCTCTCCTCAATAGGCCGCACAATTTGACGCCTCATTCGTGGGTCTGTGACAAAAGCTGCGGGACTAGTTACGCGCCAAACTTTTGTGTGGAATAATAAGAATAACTAGAATGTACATTTCCAGAAGAAAATGTGAAGTACTGCTTGCAGTGGCAAAACTCGCCACTCGGTTGCTAGGGCGTTGCTAGGCGGTTGCCAGGATATTCTGGGTGGTTGCTATGGTGTTGCTAGGCGGTTGCTAGGGTGTTCTGGGTGGTTGCTAGGGTGTTGCTAGGCAGTTGCTAGGGTGTTGCTAGGGTAGTTGCTATGGTGTTGCTAGGAGGTTGCTAGGGTATTCTGGGTGGTTGCTAGGGTGTTGCTAGGTGGTTGCTATGGTGTACTGGGTGGTTGTAATGGTGTTGCTAGGCGGTTGCTAGGGTATTCTGGGTGGTTGCTAGGCGGTTGCTAGAGTGTTCTGGGTGGTTGCTAGGGTGTTGCTAGGCGGTTGCTAGGGTATTCTGGGTGGTTGCTATGGTATTGCTAGGTGGTTGCTAGGGTGTTCTGGTGGTTGCTAGAGTGTCCTGGGTGGTTGCTAGGGCGTTGCTAGGCAGTTGCTAGGGTGTTCTGGGTGGTTGCTAGGGTGTTGCTAGGGTAATCTGGGTGGTTGCTATGGTGTTACTAGGTGGTTGGTAGTTGTCAAAGATGGTTACTGTTGAGTTTGTAGCATTTTATTGGCATGATTTAGCACTTAGCTAATCAATATTAGCATGTAGCTATTCACTGCTAGCATGTGTAGCATGTAGCAAGTCCTGTTTGCTAGCATGAATCAAAAGAGCCAACCCCCATCTCTATACGATGTTCTGATGCAGAGATATTGGTCTTGCAAAACGGTTGCTAAGGTACTCTGTTTAGTTGCTAGGGAGTGGCTTGGCAGCTGCCAATCATGAAGCTCCAAAGTCAATGTGAATGTATAAACCAACCCCCATCTCTATACTATGTTTTGATGCAGAGATATAGGTCTTGCGAAATGGTTGCTAGGGTACTCTGTTTGGTTGCTAGGGAGTGGCTTGGCAGCTGTCAATCTTGAAACTCCAAAGGCTTCTTGTCAGTATGAATGATATAAACCAACTCCCACGCCTTTGTGACATTCAGAATGGAAGATATCCCTCTTTGGATTTTTGTTGCTAAGGTGCTTGACAATGGTTGCTAGGGAGGGGTTAGGATGTGTTGAGGTGATTCAGGATTGGCTGTTTGCTGCCCCGAGTCAAACGAGCCCACCCTCATGTTTCTATGACTCTTATATCCTGAGATATCCCTTTGATCTGTTTCAATGGAAGTCTATGGAACTTGTTGCTAAGAAGCTCTAAATGGTTGCTAGGGCGTGGCTTGATAGCTTCACAATGATCCTGAGAGACTGATTGGCCGTCTGAGTAAAATGAGCCTGCCCCTTTGTCTCTATGACACTGTGATCCAGAGTTATGTTCAATATAAAAGCGGTTTCTATGTTGTAGGACGGCCCATGAAATGACGGCCCATGATGGCCTATGTGATTTTTTGGGCTGCTTTTTTTCCCCTGGGGTAATTACCGTACCCCCGATCTCTTAGAAAAGATGTAGCACACCTCTCCTCAATAAGCCGCACGATTTGACGCCTTTCTCAGGTGTCTGTGATGCCTCGTGCCTATGGCCTACGGTTGCTAAGGTGCTGTAATTGGTTGCTAGATTGAGGCTATGAAGATTTTAGACCATTACTTATTGGCTGCTTTATAATATAAATCCTCTGAGTGAGAGAGAGAGGGAGAGAAATGCAGGGGTGTCAGGCCCTTTGTGTCTGTGTGTGTGAAAAAGTCGGTTGGGATTTGAAATTCGGAACATTCCGCAATGTTAAGTCAATGGGATTTTTTTGGCCGCTTTTTCGTCCGCTGTGCGAACATCGTACACCCGATCGCTTAGAAAAGTCATAGGACACCTCTCCTCAATGAGCCGCACGATTTGACGCCTCACTCAGGGGTCCTGCGGAACATGCGTGTGAATGCTTAAAATGCTTAACTGAAATACAAAGAAAGAAAGAAAGAAAGAAAGAAAGAAAGAAAGAAAGAAAGAAAGAAAGAAAGAAAGAAAGAAAGAAAGAAAAAAAGAGAAAGAAGGATTAGTTAGAAAGAAAGAAAGAAAGATGGATTAGTTAGAAAGAAAGAAAGATGGATTAGTTACAAAGAAAGAAAGATTAGGTAGAAAGAAAGAAAGATTAGGTAGAAAGAAAGAAAGAAAGAAAGAAAGAAAGAAAGAAAGAAAGAAAGAAAGAAAGAAAGAAAGAAAGAAAGAAAGAAAGAAAGAAAGAAAGAAAAAGAAAGAAGGATTAGTTAGAAAGAAAGAAAGATGGATTAGTTAGAAAGAAAGAAAGATGGATTAGTTACAAAGAAAGAAAGATTAGGTAGAAAGAAAGAAAGAAAGAAAAAAAGAAAGAAAGAAAGAAAGAAAAAGAAAGAAGGATTAGTTAGAAAGAAAGAAAGATGGATTAGTTAGAAAGAAAGAGATTAGGTAGAAAGAAAGAAAGAAAGATTAGGTAGAAAGAAAGAAAGAAAGAAAGAAAGAAAGAAAGAAAGAAAGAAAGAAAGAAAGAAAGAAAGAAAGAAAGAAAGAAAGAAAGAAAGAAAAAGAAAGAAGGATTAGTTAGAAAGAAAGAAAGATGGATTAGTTAGAAAGAAAGAAAGAAAGAAAGAAAGAAAGAAAGAAAGAAAGAAAGAAAGAAAGAAAGAAAGAAAGAAAGAAAAAGAAAGAAGGATTAGTTAGAAAGAAAGAAAGATGGATTAGTTAGAAAGAAAGAAAGATTAGGTAGAAAGAAAGAAATAAGGATTAGGTAGAAAGAAAGAAAGAAAGAAAGAAAGATAGATTAGTTTCAAAGAGAAAGAAAGAAAGATAGATAGATAGATAGATAGATAGATAGATAGATAGATAGATAGATAGATAGATAGATAGATAGATAGATAGATAGATAGATAGATAGATAGATAGATAGATACATAGATAGATAGATACATAGATAGATAGACAGATAGATAATTTGGACACAGAAAGTCAAATAGTTAGACAGGCAGATAGATAGAAGAGGATAAAAGGAGGAGTAGAAAGGAGAAGAGATTAGGAAAGGAGGAGGAGTACATTTACATTTACATTTATTAATTTAGCTGACGCTTTTATCCAAAGCGACTTACAATTGCTATGTATGTCAGAGGTCGCACGCCTCTGGAGCAATTAGGGGTTAAGTGTCTTGCTCAGGGACACATTGGTGTCTCACAGTGGATTCGAACCCGGGTCTCTCACACCAAAGGCATGTGTCTTATCCACTCTGCGCCATCACCACCCCAGTAGAGGATGGAAGGAGGAGAAGAGGAGGGAAGAGGGAGGGAGAACAGGAGAAGCAGAAGCATAAATGCAACAAAAACCTGTAAAGTTCCTTCAGAAAAGAGCTCAGTGACTGTGCACCAATCAGAACACAGGACCAATTATGTGTGTCTCCCTTTGATCTGTGCCCCTTTGATCTGTGCTAATCAACATCACCTGTGCAATCAGCTTTCCTATTTAGACAGAGGGCAAAATCGCTGATACTTGGCCTCGAACAAACCTCCCTAGAGACAAAACTATAGGTTGTATCGGCGAAATGACCTGACCGTGAGCGAGACAAGGCCTTTGTGAACGATGTGATGTATTTTTTGTGTGGATAGAGTTGAAAAAAGAGACCACTTTGGCAAGTTGAAAAACGTCTCAGGTTACTATTGTAACCATAGTTCCCTGAGAACAGGGAACGAGACGATGCGTCCATCGACGCCATGGGAACGCCCCCAGCGTGACTGCGTCTGAAGCATCTATGTTAACTAGTCCAATGGAAAGAATGAGCGTCACGGGCGGGTGACGTCATGACCAGGAATTGATAAAAGCACATCCGGTGCAAACCGGCATTAGCTTCGAAAATTGCCGAAGCAAGCCGATCACAGGGATGCAGGAAGTATGGCAGGGTGACGCATCGTCTCGTTCCCTGTTCTCAGGGAACTATGGTTACAATAGTAACCTGAGACGTTCCCTTACGAAGGGAACTCAACGATGCGTCCATCGACGCCATGGGAACGAGAATACCCAAAGCGCCAGAATTCCAAGTACCTGAGTGTCAGTCTGTTGTAACTAAGCACTAAGCACCTGAGAACCTGGGGCAGCATCCAGGTCCAAACTGTAAAACCTGACGAATGTGAGCGGTGAGGACCAGCCTGCCGCATCACAAACGTCTTGGAGGGAAACCCCAAATAACAAGGCTTTAGAGGCCGCCATACCCCTCGTTGAGTGAGCTCTGACCACCAAGGGACACAGATGGTCAGAGTACTCGTATGCAAGTGAAATAGCCTCGACTATCCACTTGCTAACCGTCTGTTTAGAAGCAGGAAGACCCTTCTTAGGTGATCCAAAGCAAATAAATAACTGGTCGGACTTCCTCATAGAAGATGTCCGATGAACATAAGTATCCAGTGCTCGCACTGGACACAAGAGGTTCAGCCTTTCCTGGTCCGCAGATGTAAAAGGAGGAGGACAGAAAGCCTGCAGCACGATAAGCCTCGGAATCAAGGTCGGCACCTTAGGGACGTATCCCTGTTTTGGATATAAGAATGCCTTGACCATCCCCGGTGCAAGTTCAAGGCAAGTGGGGGAAACCGAAAGGGCCTGAAGGTCTCCAACTCTCTTAAGGGACGAAATAGCTAGCAGAAAGATAGTCTTAAGGGTAAGAAATTTCTCTGAAACCGAATCTAAGGGCTCGAATGGAGCCCTAGACAGGCCTTCTAGTACTAATGCCAAATCCCAAGCTGGCACCCTAGTGCGAGTTGCAGGCCTCAGCCTCAGTGTGCCACGAAGGAAACGTGTAATCAGGGGGTCTCGACCCAACGATGTACCCCCAACCAGGGCGTGGTAAGCCGCAATGGCCGCCACGTAAACCTTAAGTGTGGAAGGACATAAACCTGACGTAAAGCGCTCCTGCAAGAACTCGAGTACTGTGTTCACAGAACAGTTAACCGGATCCCACTGATGTCGGTGACACCATACAGAAAAAACTTTCCATTTCAGCGCATATAGTTTCCTAGTAGCTGGAGCTCTGGAGCTTAGGATGGTCTCAGCAGCCTCAGCTGAGAGACCACTCTCTATGAGTTGGGCCACCTCAGAGGCCAAACCCACAGGTTCCAAATCTCTGGCCGAGGGTGAAATATTGTGCCCCCGGCCTGAGACAGAAGGTCTCTCCTGATCGGGATCTCCAAGGGAGGACCGTCTAAGAGATGGATCAGGTCCGCAAACCAGATCCGACTCGGCCAGCGTGGTGCTACAAGCAGTAGGCTTATTCCGTACTGGCGGACTCGTTCCAGAACTCCTGGGAGCAGAGCAACAGGGGGAAATGCGTACAGACGTAGCCTCGGCCACGTCTGCACCATAGCATCCAGCCCCAGGGGGGCTGGGTGAGTAAGGGAGAACCAAAGTGGACAGTGCGTCGTGTGCTGAGACGCAAACAGATCCACCTCTGCTTGGCCGTAAAACTCCCAAATTTTCTCCACCGCCTCGGGGTGGAGTCTCCAATCCCCTGGCCTCAGCTCCTGCCTCGACAGGATGTCTGCCCCCACATTCTGGTCCCCAGGAATATACACTGCCCTCAGGGAGAGTACCTTCCCCAGAGACCACAGGAGGATCTGGTGCGCCAGTTTGCAGAGCGGACGCGACCGCAGACCCCCCTGACGGTTCAGATAAGAGACCACTGATGTGTTGTCTGTTCGTACAAGCACATGATGGCCCCTCAGGTCTGGGAGAAACTGTCTCAACGCATTGAAGACAGCCATCATCTCCAGGCAATTGATGTGCCACGAAAGATGATGACTTTTCCACAGACCCTGAACCGAGCGGCCTTCCATTACCGCTCCCCAGCCGGTGAGGGAAGCATCTGTCGAGATCGTAACACGATGGCAAAGAGCTCCCAATACCGGACCCTGGGTTAAGAACCAATGTTTCCTCCATATAATTAAGGCACGAAGGCACCGCCGCGTGACCTTGATCATACGAAGTGGGTTTCCCCTCGGGGAGAACCCTCTGGTCCTTAGCCACCACTGTAAAGGTCTCATGTACAGCAGGCCAAAAGGAATCACGTTGGACGCTGCCGCCAAGAGACCCAACAGTCTCTCGAACTGTTTTACAGTGCGTGACTGGCCTAGCTTTAGCTCTTTGGTGGCTGTCAGGATAGCAGCTACACGAACGGGCGATAGAGTGGCCCGCATCGTCACTGAATCCCATACCACACCAAGGAAAGTGGTTCTCTGTACTGGAGAAAGAACACTCTTCTTGGCGTTGAGCCTCAACCCCAACATCTGCATATGAGCGAGAACGACACCTCGGTGCCGAACCGCCGACTGCTCTGATTCCGCCAGAACCAGCCAGTCGTCGATGTAGTTCAGAATACGTATGCCCTGAAGCCTGAGAGGGGCTAGAGCTGCATCCACGCATTTCGTGAACGTGCGGGGTGATAAAGCTAGACCGAAAGGAAGAACCCGATATTGGTATTCTTTGCCCCCGAAAGAAAACCTTAGGAACTTCCTGTGCTGAGGGAGGATGGAGATATGGAAGTAGGCGTCCTTCAGATCTATCGTGACAAACCAGTCCTCGGATCTGATTTGAGTCGCGATCTGTTTGAGTGTCAGCATCTTGAACTTGAGTTTCTGTACTGAACGATTCAACAGACGAAGATCTAAAATGGGACGCAACCCCCCATCCTTTTTTGGAACAATGAAATAACGGCTGTAAAAACCCGACTCTCTGTCGGGTGAGTACACCTGTTCTATAGCTTCCTTTGCTAACAGGGCCTTTACCTCTTGCTCCATTACCAGAGCCTGCTCGGGATGCACCACTGTGGGCAGCACCCCGTTGTAACGAGGAGGACGAGAACCAAACTGGATTCTGTATCCTTTCTCTACAATCTGCAGGACCCAATGAGAAATATTCGGCAGAAGCTTCCACGCTGCCAGAAAATTTACTAAGGGAACCAGCCTCTCGAGGCTGGTCTCTGGTGTTATCGAGACAGCCAATTCCGGAGCCTGAAACATAATGGCAGGAACTACCTGAACTGGCCGCTCTAAGGCCCCCCTCAGAGGGCGCGAAACCGATGCTGTGCCGCAGCATAGCATCAGCGACTCGCTGGAGACCGCTGCGCCCTGAAGCACCGAGGGTGGCAGGGTTGGCAGAACGGTCTCGTGAGGACCCCGAAATGGAACGGGCACCGTAAAATGAGGTGTACACCGCTCCACTTCGGTCGGGGCTGTCCTCACAGGCCTGATGCGTGAACATCAGGACCTTTTTTTTTTAACCGAAGTCTTCTTCGCCTGAAGAACGGTCCTCAGATCCGGCTTCGACTTAGAAGACTTCGGTTGAGAGGGTTGCGTCTGTCTCCAGTCTCTACGTGGAGGTGCACGAGATGCAACACTCTCTTTCTGATGCACACGATATGATGAGCTCGACGGCTGGGGCTGCTCACGCCCAGCAGCCCCAGGGGGCTGGACACGGCGAGGGATAAACTTTTTAAAAGCGTCAGCTTGTTTTTTAGACTCCTGAAATCTCTCGACGACCGCGTGGACTGCGTCGCCGAAGAGACCAGAAGGTTCAAGCGGAGCATCTAATAAAAAAGCTCGATCTTTTTCTTTAATCTCTGACAGATTTAACCATAAATGTCTCTCAGTAGCTACCAAGGCTGCCATAGACCGCCCAATTGCTCTGGCGGTCTCCTTAGTAGCCCTGAGAGAAAGATCGGTAGCCCGACGAAGTTCTCGAATATCGTCATGAGAAATTCCCTCACTACTATCCAGATCCCCCAGCAGGTCAGCTTGATAAGCCTGAAGCACTGCCATTGTGTGCAGACATGCTCCAGCTTGACCTGCTGCCGTATAAGCTTTGCCCACTAAAACCGAGGTGGCTTTAAGCGGTCTAGTGGGCGAAGCCGAGGCTTTCAGGGACGATGCGGGACCAGGCGAAAGATAGCTGGCTAAATTCTGTTCCGCCTGGGGCATCGCCTCATAACCATACTCTTTTAGCCCTCTTATTCTCGAATAAGTGTTAACTTGAGGGCTAAAAAGTCGTGAAGAGTAAGGTTTATTCCACGATTTCGATATTTCATTATGAAGATCGGGAAAAAAGGGAAGCCCTCGTGGTGGAGATAATGTCGTGGAAGATAAAAAGCGCTCATCTAATTTACTTTTAGGACGAGCGCCTTTATTCTCAGATGGCCATTCAATATTTAATTTCTCTACAGCCCGTGACATAACATCCACCAGCTCATCATATGCTGGGGAAATAAATTGTGAATCTCTTTCCCCCATGTGTGTGCTTTCACTCTCCATACTCATAACATCGACCTCCTCGGAGGAAGAGCATTGAAGTAATGGAGGGCTCTCTCCCCGGGCGGAAGAAACCGCAGTGCGTGCTTCCGACACCGGGGGGAGAGCGCTGGATCTTCCGGGTAAGGAAGGAGAAAAGGCCCGCGGACCCGTCTCCAACCCCTCCGAAAGATCCTTTTGCGATCCCCAGGAATGCATTCTCCGCGCCGCCTCGGCAGACGCGGGTCCTGATCCCTGAGGATCGCGAGCCTGCCCACTCTTTACATCAAAGAGTGACAGGCGAGAGCGGAGCATGCGGAGCGGTAGCATTTCACAGTGTTGACACTCAGCCCCCTCGAAGGCTGAGACCGCATGCTCCACTCCCAAACAAATGACACAAAGCTCGTGTGTGTCCCCACCCGTTAAATAACGCGGGCAGGGAGGAACACACTGCTTGTACACTTGTTTCGCCATAACGTTTCCGAATAAATTGCAACAGACAACAATAAATAGACAGAGACAGTATAACACAGATCGCTTGCTGAGGCAACAGAAGCTAATGCCGGTTTGCACCGGATGTGCTTTCATCAATTCCTGGTCATGACGTCACCCGCCCGTGACGCTCATTCTTTCCATTGGACTAGTTGACATAGATGCTTCAGACGCAGTCACGCTGGGGGCGTTCCCATGGCGTCGATGGACGCATCGTTGAGTTCCCTTCGTAAGGGAACTAGTGATCAGAGCATTACGGAACAAAGTTTGACCTGAATTTATAATTGCTGCCAATGGAGGATTGTCTGTCACTCTTGTCCTTTGGAAGGACACAGAGGAAAAACTGTAAGTCCGAGGGATTTACTAAACACACGTGAGGAAGCACAACAAAAATACCTACGTTTCAAGTATAATTACATGCCCGAAGAGTTAAAATTGTGGCCAGGCCAGCGATTTAAAAATTATTTTTTACGATTAGTTTTCAAGCTGGCTCACTCTAGCAGATGACATCACGTGCTCTAGCTCTGAACAGTCTCTCTCATCCGCTTCCATTAAAATCCGAGAAACGGCTTGAAAAACTTCATGAGACTAAAGTAGAGATTGTGAAAAAAGTATAAAAGATTTCAAAAAGTTGAATACAACGTTAATAGCTTAAAGATTTCTCAACATTTTAAAGTTGAAATGACAAAAATAGCTGAAAGTATGCAGAAGTAGTGGGCTTTGAAAGCAGAAGGAGCATAAAGCAGGATTTGAAGAATTCTCCATTGACTTACATGTTAAAAAAATGCACAAAAAGATTAATAATTTAAAAAGTATAAAAGTTATAAAAAAGAAAAATAATAGCACACATGTCCTTGAAAAGCTGAACATTTTGATACTTGAATGGTTTTTGTAGCACAAAGTAGAGAGGAGTTGAAAGCGACCACGGAAGAATACGGAATAATAATAATAAAGATTTGGATTTCAATAGTGTGAATGCTTGAAAGCATTCACACTAATAATAAGTATGCACAATAACACTAGTGTTGCTTTGCCTATGGTAAGCACCATTAATAAGAATAATAAGTATGCACAATAACACTAGTGTTGCTTTGCCTATGGTAAGCACCACTAATAATAAGTATGCACAATAACACTAGTGTTGCTTTGCCTATGGCAAGCACCACTAATAATAAGTATGCACAATAACACTAGTGTTGCTTTGCCTATGGCAAACACAACTAATAATAAGTATGCACAATAACACTAGTGTTGCTTTGCCTATGGCAAGCACCACTAATAAGTATGCACAATAACACTAGTGTTGCTTTGCCTATGGCAAGCACCACTAATAAGAATAATAAGTATGCACAATAACACTAGTGTTGTTTTGCCTATGGCAAGCACCACTAATAATAAGTATGGAGAAGAACACTAGTGATGCCTTGCCTTTGGCAAGCACCACTAATAATAAGTTTAAATAGGATTTCATTAAGTTGGCTCTCACAAGCCAACTTAATAATAATAAGTATGGAGAAGAACACTAGTGATGCCTTGCCTTTGGCAAGCACCTCTAATAATAATATGTATACAGAAGAACACTAGTGATGCCTTGCCTTTGGCAAGCACCACTAATAATACGTATGAAAGAGAACACTAGTTATGCCTTGCTTTTGGCAAGCACCACTAATTAGATCCAAGTGGTACTCACTGCAGAGTCAAATGACGACCAGCTCCTCCTCTCTTGAGCTTCAATGGAGTGGGATCAGTCTAGCTCCTCCTCTCTGGAGCTCTAAGGGGGGGGGATAGTTGTGGGTAGACTTAGGGTGTAATTAGATATTATAGCTCCACCTATTAGGCCCAGAAATTTCTATTAATGCGACCTCTGGTGTGAAGCTAGTTTGTTGTGTGCTTGTTTGTGTGTGAGGTTAATCTTATTAACCAAAATCAAACTATTTATGAAATTGCAAAGGCTGCAATTTTAAATTAAGGGATGTTCGTTATTTATTTAAGGGGCCACCGGAGGAGTTTTGAGATCTGTGGTCAAAAAAGACTTGACCCTCCCTTCGCCAGTAATACTTTTTTCTATGACCCTCCAAAATGATTGTGAAAAAAGGTATGACCCTCCCCTGGAAAAAGGCATCTTTGCGTTTGGCAAAGATGTTCAGATAGCCATTGTTTTTTTACAACCATGACAAACGACTAAACTCCTGCTTTCTCATCTTACTAAGGCTGTAACGATAGACCAAACCTATAATTCGGTTCGTATCATAATTTTTTATTTTAGATTAAAAAAAAAAAATCATGTTCCCTATCAGGCAACTCGAGCTGCGTGACAACGCTTTGGGAACGCCCCTGCGTGAGTGCGTCATGAAGCACATATGAAATCAGTCCAATGGCGGGACGGAACGTCATAGGCAGGTGACGTCATCGACCAGGAAACTATATAAGCACCCCAAAACACAAGCGCGTCAGCTTCTGAGTCTTCAGCAAGCGCTCTGTGTGTGAATATATCAGTCTGTGTCTCAAAGTGTTTTTGTCTGTCCTTAGAAATTGCTAGGCAGGAGTGTTTCACATATAAAAAAAACTATAAAGAGACGATATATATATATATATATATATATATATATATATATATATATATATATAATATGGCGAGCGAACAGCAGTTCAGAAAGTGTGTTCATCCCTGCCCACGTTATATCACGGGTGGGGACACTCACGATCTGTGTGTTGTTTGTATGGGAGTGCAGCATGCCCAGTCAGCTCTCGAGGGAGCTGGTTGCGAGCATTGCGAGCGTATGTCAATGAAAACGCTCCGCTCCCGCCGAGCCCTCTTCGGGGAGAGTGGTTCGGTGCGCGCTCCCCGCGGTTCCGGTACCGCTACTGCCGAGGCACAGCGAAGGCTTCAATCGTGGGGATCGCAAATGGATCTATCAGCGGGGATTGAGACGGGCTCTGCCTTATCTCAGCCTTTACCTGGTAGATCCAGTGCCTCAGATCCGGGTGTGGAAGCACGAGCTGCGGTTTCTTCCCCCCAGGCTGAGGCACCATCACTTCAATTATCCAGTTCTGAGGATCTGGATGTAGAAAGTATTGATACAGCAGAGACTGGGGACTCGTCACTTCCGTCTCCTGCTAGTGAGGAGCTTATGGAGGTGCTCACTCGTGCTGTAGAAAAATTAAGCATCGAGTGGCCAGCTGATAGACAGGAATCTCGTTCATAAAGTAAACTAGATGAAAGATTTCTGCCTTCTCGTGCTACACCTCCACGCCGGTGTCTTCCATTCTTTCCTGACCTCCACACCGAGGTGTCGAGGTCATGGAAAAGACCAGTGACATCCAGAATATTTAGCCAGCAAACATCTGTTTATTCAAATATTTCTGGGGCTAAGAATTATGGTTATGTGGCGATGCCTAAGGCTGAAGAAACGCTAGCGAGCCATCTTTTTCCAGATACGGCATCGTCATTTAAGACACCGGCATTGCCCACAAAGCCATTAAGAAATACCTCGGCTTTGGTGGGCAAAGCTTACTCGGCGGCAGGTCAAGTGGCAGCATGCTTACATACTATGTCGATATTACAAGCATATCAAGCAGACCTTTTAAAAGATATGAGTGAGGGGGATGAAATTAGTGCTGACGTAATTCGAGAATTACGTCAGGCAGCAGATCTTTCTCTCCGTGCCACCAAGGAGACGGCCAAATCAGTGGGCCGTTCTATGGCAGCCATGGTGGCAACGGAGAGACACTTATGGTTGAATTTATCCAGAAATTTCTCCCCCTCCGTGTTCATGTCTCTGGGGCTGCTGGGCGGGAGCAGCCCCGGCCGTCGAGTTGCTCCTGACACTGGGCGCAACAGAAAAGGAGTGTCGCGTCTCGTGCTCCTCCCCAGCAAGACTGGCCCGAGGTGCGGCGCTCTCAGACGAGGTCTTCCAGGGGGAAGGCCGATCTGAGGACGGTTATTGTCGCCAGGAAGGCTTCGTCGAAGAAGAAGCCCTGACGCCAGAAACGTCAGGGTACTGAGGGTGGTCCCCACCAAGAGAGAATTGTTCGCTGCAGTACACAGCGCCCGTTCTCTCTCGGTGCCCTCAGGGGCCCGTTCTACCAACCCCGCCTGCGTGCCGGGGCGTAGACGGTCCCAGCGAGCGCTTTCCCGAGGGACGCTCGCTCGCTCCGAGGAGCGGTGTGGAGCGGTTGGACCAGTTGTTCCCTGCCGGTGCGCCGTTACAGGGCACTGTGTCTGCCACTCAAAATATTCCAGAGGCCAGTCTCGAGAGACTGGTACCCTTAGTAGAATTTTTGGCAGAGTGGAAAAGCCTTCCACATGTATCTCATTGGGTCCTGCAGACTATCGAGAAGGGGTACGCGATTCAGTTCAGATCACGCCCGCCTCGCTTCAGAGGGGTTCTGCCCACAGTGGTGGGCCCCGAGCAGGCTCTGGTTATGGAACAGGAGGTGAAAACTCTCCTGCTGAAGGAGGCTATAGAACGAGTTCTTCCTCCCAGTAGAGAGTTGGGTTATTACAGCCGATATTTCATCGTTCCAAAGAAGGATGGGGGGTTGCGTCCAATTTTAGATCTGACCCTGTTAAATCGCTCAGTAGGGAAGCTCAAATTCAAAATGCTTACTCTCAAGCAGATCGTGTCACAGATCAGGTCCGAGGACTGGTTTGTCACGATAGATCTAAAGGACGCGTACTTCCAAATTTCCATCCTTCCACAACACAGGAAGTTCCTGAGGTTCGCTTTCGGGGGCGAAGCGTACCAGTATCGGGTTCTTCCGTTCGGCCTAGCACTGTCTCCCCGAACTTTCACGAAATGTATGGATGAAGCTCTGGCTCCGCTGCGACTCCAGGGCATCCGCATTTTAAATTATATCGACGATTGGTTGATTCTGGCTCAACCGGAGCATCAGGCGATTCGGCATCGAGATGTCGTTCTCGCCCATATCAAAAAGTTGGGGTTTTAAGGCTCAACGCCAAGAAGAGTGTGCTTTCTCCAGTACAGAGGACCACTTTTCTGGGCGTGATTTGGGATTCGACGACGATGCAGGCACGTCTGTCTCCTGCTCGTATATCTTTGATTCTCTTAGCCGTCAAACAGGCAAAGCTAGGCCAGTCACTCACTGTAAAAGAATATCAGAGGATTCTGGGTCTGATGGCAGCAGCGTCCAACGTTTTACCTTGCGGCCTGCTGTACATGAGACCACTGCAGTGGTGGCTCAGAAGGGGTTCTCCCCGAGGGGAAACCCGCTCCGCAAGATCAGGGTCACGCGACGGTGTCTCCGTGCTCTGGCTATGTGGAAAGAACCTTGGTTCCTGGCCCTAGGTCCTGTGTTGGGGGCTCCGTGTCGTCGTGTAACACTAACGACGGACGCCTCTCTCACAGGCTGGGGGGCGATCATGAGTGGTCGCTCGGCCCAGGGTCTGTGGCAGGACCATCATCTTCATTGGCACATAAATTGTCTAGAAATGATGTCGGTGTTTCAGGCTCTGAAACACTTCCTCCCAGAACGGAGAGGTCACCATGTTCTTGTCCGGTCAGACAACACATCGGTGGTCTCTTATATAAACCATCAGGGGGGTCTGCGTTCGCGCCCGTTATACAAGCTGGCTCGCCAGATCCTTCTATGGTCCCAGGGGAAGCTTCTCTCACTGAGGGCGATTTATATCCCGGGGTATTTGAATCAGGGGGCAGACATCCTGTCGAGGCAGGGGCTGAGGCCCGGGGAGTGGAGACTCCACCCCGAGATGGTGGAGCTCCTATGGAAACATTTCGGTCGTGCCGAGGTAGACCTATTTGCATCCAGGGAAACTTCACACTGCCAACTGTGGTTTTCACTAAGTCCTCCAGCCCCTCTGGGGTTGGACGCGATGGTACAGGAGTGGCCGAGGTCACGCCTGTACGCATTTCCCCCGATTGCTCTTCTCCCAGAAGTTCTGAAGAGGGTTCGCCGGGACAAGGGTCAGTCTACTGTTGGTAGCCCCGTACTGGCCGGCCCGAGTTTGGTTTGCGGACCTAATTTCTCTCCTCGACGGCTCTCCTCTGGAGATTCCGATGAGGAGGGACCTTCTCTCTCAGGCGAGCGGGTTGACACTTCACCCCCTCCCAGACCTATGGAGGTTGTGGGCTTGGCCTCTGAGGGGGCCCAGCTCATAGAATCTGGTCTCTCGACTGAGGTCGTGGAGACCATCCTCCACTCCAGAGCTCCGGCCACTAGGAAATTATATGCATTGAGGTGGAAAATATTCACCTCTTGGTGTGGAGAACACCAGCTGGACCCAGTTAACTGGGTGCAGTGCTGGAATTCCTTTAGGAGCGTTTCTCCACAGGGTTATCCCACTCCACACTGAAGGTGTATGTGGCGGCCTTATCTGCTTACCACGTCCCTTTGAGTGGTGCTTCTCTCGGGAGACACCCACTTGTAACCCGTTTCCTTCGTGGCATTCTGAGGCTGAGGCCAGCAGTTCGCACAAGGGTGCCGACCTGGGACCTGGCGGTTGTTCTAGAAGGTCTCTCTCTAGCACCGTTCAAGCCCATTGAAGAAGTTTCGGAGAAAGTCCTCACTCTTAAAACTATCTTTCTTCTAAGAAGAGCTGTCCAGTATCTAAGCAGAGGTTGAGCAAGTGGGTGGTCGAGGCCATCTCACTTGCCTACGAGTCTGCCGGTCAGCCTACTCCTTTGGCTGTCCGGGCTCATTCAACCAGGAGTATGGCTGCCTCTAAGGCTATCCTGTCAGGAGTATCAATCCAGGATGTTCATGATGCGGCAGGCTGGTCCTAACCGCACACATTCGTGAAGTTTTATTATCTCGACTTCAGCTCCACTCCAGGGGCGCAGGTGCTTTCGTTCGAATGTGCGCTCTGACTTCACACGACAGACACTTGCTCGTATGGCGACGTTGGTATTAGCGTTCCCAAAGCGTTGTCACGCAGCTCGTGTTGCCTGATAGGGAACGTCTCTGGTTACGTATGTAACCCTAGTTCCCTGAAGGGAACGAGACGCTGCGTGTCTATGCCATACTCCCAGCATGCCCGTGAGCACTTGCTTCAGTCTTATCAGAAGCTGACGGGCTTGTGTTTTGGGGTGCTTATATAGTTTCCTGGTTGATGACGTCGCCTGCCTATGACGTTCTGTCTCGCCATTGGACTGATTTCATACGTGCTTCATGACGCACTCACGCAGGGGCGTTCCCAAAGCGTTGTCACGCAGTGTCTCGTTCCCTTCAGGGAACTAGGGATACATACGTAACCAGAGACGTTTTCGGTGCTGATGCAGTGGTGATGCATTCATGTAACAAGAGTGGCGCTCCCAATAAAGTATCTTAAAGCTGCCACAAAGAACCGGCAAAAGTAATGATTATGAATATGTCAAATATAGCAAGGAGAGATTTTAATTGTTTATTAATAAACAAGTTTTTTCTGTGTCAGTGTGTCGGCTTCAAGATGAAGTTGACGATGCTCACTCGCGATCTTCACAGTAACGCCAGAGAGAAATGCAGATTTCATACGGATTACGTACGTAAGCAGAGAGCAGTCTGTTTTTCGTTTTTAAATGTTCTGTGTAATAGTAGACATCAAGCTTTCTATATATTTCTCAAGTCTGTGAGGCAAGTACACTATGAGTTTCGGTTCATTTATGAGACGAGAGTCCAGTTCACGCGCCGGCGATTCCGTGTCATGATGATCTATTTTCTACTATATTTACTTCTTATTTATAAAATCCAGGCAATTGGTTGATGAAATATAGATTAAAATTAATATACAATTAATAAAAAAAAAATACTTTAAAGAAAGGCTTTGTGCTTTCTGAAGTCGCTTTCAGAGCGTTCATGTCCGTAACGGAGAACTGTCACGTCCGTAACACTGTTTTCTTCCTCATAAATGCGAACACGAAAAATAAAATAAAAAATAATATTTTATGTTCCGTGGAGGCCGACCCTTCTTCATCCGGTTATTAGCCTACTTTTGTTTTGCGCAGTGTAGCCTAATTCGTAGAATTATAAAAAATATATTTTGCCACCTAAAAGTTCAAGATTTGTGTCACGTCACATGTGTATTTTGCTCATATTAAATATAAAACGCATGTGTAGACTGATATTTTTCTAATGTCTTGACTCCTTCATTAAGGGATATGGATATTTAAACAGATTCAGTATTAAATGCATTTTCTGATAATTTATATTTCAAGTTTTGACTGCAAATGTAACGTCCATAACGCTGGAATTGCCCAATTTTAAAGAATTTACCCTCAACTATTTTTTTGGTGTAGGTCTGCGTATTTTATTATGTTAACTTAAAATAATTCTAATAGTAATTTAGAAATGTGGTAGCCCTATGTCTAACACATCACACTCCACTGTTATGGTGGCAATTTCAATAGATTTACTCACTAACATTGTTGTGGAAACACAATAAGAATGGAAACTAAAATATGGTAGTATCGTACAGCGCACATTCTATCACCTGCAGTTCTGGCGCCTCAGTCCCAATACAATCAAAGTACATTCATATCAAATGTTAATGCCGCGGTAGAGTTACACTCACAGGACACTGCACTTATTCGCAATCACAAAAGTTTATTATTTGCTCGTGCTTTAAAGCTATGCCGGGTAAACATTTCATTGGCGTTCTGTACATGATGCACTTTTTCTGAGCGCGTACTGAAGTGCGCGTGCACTGTCAGACAGCGCCAAACTGGATTTTTGTTGGGTCAGACCCATCTGATAGCGATGGGGGACCGAGACCGAGAGAGCTACATAAAGCTACATAGAAAAAATATTCACAAAACAAGCCACTTGACCCTCCCCCTAGACTAAAAAAAGTTGAATGACCCTCCCCTCAACAAAGAATAAAAAGACATGACCCTCCCCTATTTTCCTCCGGTAGCCCTTTCATAAATACCGAACGGTCCCTAAATATGTGCAGCGTATTTCATGGTGAAAGGCAGCACTATAATCATAGTGGCTGGGAGTGTCACTTAATGTGCATTTGAAAAAGAAACACGTGCCAAACATCTTTCCAAACTTGGGTAACACTTTAGAATACGGTTCCTTCGTTAATGAATAACTACACAAGAACCAATGAGTAACACAATATTAACAATCTAGTAACTATTATTAACTAACAAGAAACTCTGATTAACGAACTAGTAAGTAATAGCACACAGATGGAAGTGGTAGTTCACTATTAACTAATCAATAACTACTATTTTTTTATGCTTCCCAGAGAACTACTGAAAAAGTTTATTAACAATCTAGTAACTACTATTAACTAAAAAGAAACTCTGATTAACGAATTAGGAAGTAATAGTGCACAGATGAAAGTGGTACTTCAATAACTACTATATTCTTTTATGCTTCCCAGAGAACTACTGAAAATTTTCATAATTCATACAAAACTAATCAATAACCAATGCAGGATAAATGACTAGCACTACATTAACATTTGAACTGCTACCGTAAACGAATACACAAAGTTGTTTAAATTATCAATATGTAAGCTGTTAATATTTGGCCTATGCTGTCTATTTATCAACTGAATAATTTTAAAGAAATGAATTTTTAAATGCAGTTGTCGGGACTCGGGACCTTACTTGTCCTGTGGCCAATTTTCTGGCATTCCTTTGGACTGGCAATGAATCACTAGAGTCACGGTGACGACTGGAACATGTTGAGTCATCAGCCATCCAAGTACCATATAGATTGAATTTATTATTTAACTTACCTCACAAAAAATGTGTTTTTATTTATGTCTCCTAGCATATATATATATATATATATATATATATATATATATATATATATATATATATATATATATATATATATATATATATATATATATATAGTTAGTTAATAATAGTTACTAGATTGTTAATATTGTGTTACTCATTGGTTCTTGTGTAGTTATTCATTAACGAAGGAACCGTATTCTAAAGTGTTACCCAAACTTGTAATGAGAAACATTTACAAACCTGCTGTCCAACAAAAGAGAACAATAAATGGAGTGTTTGAAATAACTTTATGTCACCTTATCATAAAAAAAAACACTGCAACATTCACTAGAGACACAACATAGCGAAGACATCATTACAGGTATTTAGAGAATATATTTCTATATATAACATGAAAAATTGACAAAATACACTTACATTCCACATTCAATCTATGTGAACAAGTATCATGTCTTATGTAATGTTACTTCAAGTAAATGTATCTTGTTACAAAGACGTTTAGATATTTTTACTGGAAAACAAATCAAAAACTCATTAATAATTGTTATATATATACTTTTATTTTTTTTGCAGTTTGTGCATGTACATATGTACACTTACTAAGGCAGGACCTTCATTTTGAGCATTGTGAGGCCTCTATCAAAACGGCAACTGGCTCTTTTACCTGTAAGGCGGGACTATAGGTGCTATCTTGTGAGTTACAATCGCTGCGATTTCTCATATCTGTGTGGATTGTCCTTGCCATTTACAGTCTCTGATTAAACAGAATACTTGATTTCACAGAAAAGATCCTTCTCTCAGGCAAAGATGCCATAACAACATGCAGAGATCATGCAGTGGAGGTCTCAGCAAAATAGTTGTGGACTCATGACACTCAATCAAACAAATGAGTCCTTGGTTAGTGGCAGGCACGTAGGTCGCACTCTGTGCTCTGATCACTCCTTTTTTCCGATGGCTGCCCGCATGTGAAGTTATTTTCATAAATCATGAGCTGCTCTGGATGCACTGTTGATTACATCAGTGTTTAATCAGGCAAGTAATGCTTGAGTTTGGAATTTGACAGCGCCCAAGGGCAACTTTTAATTCCTGTCAACATTTACAATAAACCATTATTGCATCACAATTAGCATTCAGTATGCAAGTATCATTTGTGACAACTAAATTCCAAACTCACGCATTATGTTGTTACATGTAATAGTACTAGACAATCAAACAACTTTTTTATGCAGTACAGTAATGACTAAAGACACAAAATGGCATGCCTTGGAAAATCTGTCCACCACCATGATTACTATGTTTTGATGGAGACTGCTGCAGTGACAAAATCCATCAAGATGCAAGACCAAGAAAAATGACAGCGAAAGCGATTAACCACCTTTTTAAGACAGATGTAGCCTGGAGAGTCAGGTTGCTGTTGTTGTGCCCTACTCATTGTGGTCTCAAAGCCTCATCTGATGAGTGAAACCAATTTAGATCTCAGGATAATAGAGTATGCATTCTTTTCTATCTACTTTATCAGTCTGGAAGATTGAATGTGGGAAAGAAAGGTTCTGAAATTGAATTTAAAGAATTTCCGGAATTGGCAAAAACAGTGGTTCTCAATCAGGGGACCAGAGGCCATAATAAGCCTCAGCAAATTTCCACAGAAAGCAGGCCACATAAAGATTTCAAATGATTTCAAATAGAATATATTCAAATACTCTTATTTCAATATAATTTAGTTTAAGCTTTGAAAACAAGCAGATTTGTCATAACTACAGCAAAAATACTGGAGGAAATACCTTAGCCTAAATGGGAGTCCATTGAATATTATGTTGGACAATGGGAGGGTTGAGAAACACTGGTCTAAAGGGATATACATTTCAAGTACAAGTACTGACACTGTAATATCCAACAGCTACCGGAAAGGCAGAGTATAGGCTTGATTAAATGGCATGAGAATTTGTGGTGTAAACTAATATATGAGTTGAACAATAATACATCTTATTCTAATTAACATAAAATCCATACTAGGCACATCATCAACCTAATTGGATCTTATTCAGCTGAACACATACCGTACACAGTGCATTTGCTATTGTAAGAGGATCTGATTGTCATAGCTTCAAAAGTTGTTAATCCTGCAAGACCACAGTTAATTGACAGTGGTAAACGCAGTGCTACACATTCATATCTACCTAAAACAAGCAGTTTCTGCCTCTGAGGGTGATCTGCCTAAACTGGGACACACAAATTGAATCAAAATTCCATCTGATATTCACTTCCACTGTAGCATATACTAGAATCAAAACTCTTCCATTTGTCTTGTACAACCAATATATATTTTTATCTTTGCAGATAAGCAATGTACATCTATCATTAATCCCTAAACACCATCACTGAATAATCTACTTCACATTTGACTGTACTATCTCTTTTTCTCAGTAAACCTGCATTGTCTCGTAACGCCTAAGTGTGATTTGAAAGCGCACTTTCCCGTATGTTTTTAGATATCCCTTTCTTTCTACCATCTAAAAGGGTAAAGCAAGTTTGCTCACCTGGTGTCTCCTTGAGAACCTACTGATTGCGACAGCACTTTCAAAACATCTTCAAAAATCCCTTTCTCCGTGAAAGATCAAGCAAAGATTTTCTCTCCTGATGTCTCCTTGACAGTCACTGTAAACAATTGATTCTAGCAACACTTTCATAATATCTCTGGTTGTACACAATCATAGTTGCCATTTGATTCCCAGAGAAACACCCTAATCGTGATCTCTCTGCACAGCACTAATCAAGATGCTTCTTCCCCAGAGTTGAGACTCTTGAAACTGTTTTAAACTGTTCATCCTGATCTTGTAAACTGATGTCATTTGAACTATCATTCAGAGACAGAGCTTGGAATAACGCTGTTCTTTTAAACAACGTTATTTTTTCAGTAACGGGGTAATCTAACGAAATTACTTTTCCCGTCGTTACAATGCCGTCGTTACAATGCCGTTAACGTTACTGGACATTAAATGCGGTGCGTTACCACGGGCGTCAGTTTGGTTTGAAATGTGCTGGGGACAGAGACGCATTCGGAAGTTCATTTTCAGAAGTGCTTGGTACAAACTTGCCCAACTATGCAGCCTCTTTGCTCAACCCGTAAATAAATCCATCGATCCGCAAACTTTTTTTGAATTCGTGAATGGTCTAGTGGTAAATCTTTTGCCAAGCGTGTCAGAGGTTACGCGTTCTAATCCGCACTCGTACAGGTTTTGTTTCTCTCTCATCAAAACTGAATATGTTCATAAGTGGTTACAGTCTATATCAAGCAGGGACACGTTTGTGTGCATTTTATTTTGTGATTTCACCGGAATGAATAGAGATTCTCCACAACAGCGATAGATTGAAGCGCGCATCCGAGTGAAGACTGCGAGCCGCAAGAGAACACTGTATACATGACACTGATCACCGCGGCAACGAGCGCTTAGCTTGAGTTCAAAAACAACACATTTTAGCGCTAGATCTCTTATTTAATAGCGAATTAAATGGCAACGCATGGCGTTGTTAGAGACCAGTTGTCTGACATTGGGAGTTTGATTTATTTAATTAAGAATAAGACTACAGAGCTAAACACACTTTTTTGTTGTTCAACAGTTTACTTTTGTTGTGAACAAAACACTTGTAAGTACAGGTTGTTTACTTGACCAGTTGTCTCAGGTTGAGAGATTTTGATTTAATTTGCTAGTTATATGCACTTTATATGGTGTAACTGTTTACTTATCTAAAGATAATTCTTGAAGTGCAGGACAAACCTCTTGCTGTCTGTCGACGTACAATAAATATCGAAAGTTATGTACAAACACCTGTCTGTTCTACTCATTTCAACTGACTTGTGAAAACTGCAAAAAAAAAAAAATCCAAATTCTATGACATATAGCAACTTTTTTTTAACAATAACGCAAATATTTACTTTCCCTGGTAACGAGTTACTTTTATTATAGAGTAATTCAGTTACTAACTCAGTTACTTTTTGGAACAAGTAGTGAGTAACTATAACGACTCGCGTTACTAGCGTAACCTCGGTTCCCTGAGAGGAGGGAACGAGTATTGCGTAAGTAGCTTACGCTATGGGAAAACTCCTTTTCTTGAGAATATTGAAGTCTTTATGTAAAACGCATTGCAGCTGCACAGCAGACAGCAATGAGCGAAGGAGCTCGGTCATTGGCTGTGCTGCGGCAACTTGCTTGAACCAATGAGCGCGCCTCGCGCCCGCGCGCATCAGAGCCCACCAAGATGGGCGTGGCCAAGAGCTATATATTGGGCGCCCCGTCATGAGAGTTCTTTAGGTTAAAACGACTGAATCGAACTAACCAAGCACAAGCACGGCAGCTTACGCAATACTCGTTCCCTCCTCTCAGGGAACCGAGGTTACGTTAGTAACCGAGTCGTTCCCTTTCGAGAGGTCTCTCCTATTGCGTAAGTAGCTTACGCTATGGGAACACCATGCAAAACGCCGTGCGTGCTGAACTTCGCCTTATGATAGCCAGAGGCAGGTGCCTGAGCTAAAAAGCAAAGTTATAATCCAACCAGCCGGCAGAGGCGAGCTTTATATGTGGGAAAAAAGTAAAGAGCGGCCAGAAGGCGCTCAGTGTGACACAAGCACATACATAATCTAGATACGAACTCATAGTTCTACTAGCATCATGCTGATAGTACATTGGAATGCAATGTCGGGACCTGTAGGTTGTAAAACCTGATAAATGTGGACGGTGAGGCCCAGCCTGCCGCCGCACAAATATCCTCGATCGGTATCCCGCTCGACCACGCCCAGGAAGAAGCCACACTCCTGGTGGAGTGTGCTTTGACTCCCCAGGGGCATTGAAGTCCCTTGGCTTCATAAGCCAGAGTTATAGCCTCAACTATCCAGTGAGAGATTCTCTGCTTTGAAACAGCGGAACCCTTCGTACGGCCGCCAAAGCATACAAACAGTTGTTCTGTCTGTCTGAATAGGGCAGAGCGCTCCAAATACACTCTGAGAGCCCTAACGGGGCAGAGTAGGTTAGCGTCGTGTTCGTCTGCTGGAGACGATAGCGCAGTTAGGGAGATAACCTATGCTCTGAAGGGAGTGGTGAGCACTTTAGGAATATACCCATGTTTTGGCCTAAGGACGACCCTGCAGTCGTTAGGTCCGAATTCCAAGCAGGCAGCGCTTGCCGAAAGCGCGTGCAGATCGCTCACTTTCTTGACCGAGGCGAGTGCCAGCAGGAGCGCAGTTTTAAGCGAGAGCTGCTTAAGGTGCACGGTTCGGAGTGGTTCGAACGGGGGCCCTTTAAGAGCATCTAGGACAGTAGCTAGGTCCCAGATCGGTTCTGAGGGGGGGCGTGAAGGGTTCATCCTCCTAGCGCCCCTTAGGAAACGAATGATTAGGTCGTTTCTTCCCAATGGACGTTCCATCACAGGGTCGTATGACGCTGTGATGGCCGCCACATATACTTTGAGCGTGGAGGGGGAGCGGCCCGCCTCCAGAAGCCCTTGTAGAAAAGCGAGTACGTTCGTAATCTCGCATGTTTCAGGGTTCCACTGAACACTTTCCATTTCTGGGCATATAAGAGTTTCGTGGAGGGCGCCCGCACCTCAGCGATGGTTTTTAGCGCTCCCCTCGTGAGGTTCCTGGGAACCCGTTGAGGGGCCATGCATGAAGGGCCCACAGATCGGGGCGGGGATGAAATATCATCCCGCTGGCCTGACTGAGGAGGTCTGGCCTCAGTGGAATCGGCCGTGGTGCAGATTGCATTTGCATCAATTCTGGAAACCATGTTTGGTTCTTCCAGAGTGGGGCTATCAGGAGCACTGCGTTTTTCTCCTCTCTGACCCGAATTATGACCTGTGGCAGCATCGTGATCGGGGGAAAAGCATATAAGGGGCGGCTCGGCCAGCTCCGTGCTTTTCGTGAATAAAAGAGGGCAGTGTGCATTCTCCTTGGAGGCGAAGAGGTCGACCTCCGCCTCGCCGAAGATTTTCCATAACCACTGAATCGTCAGCGGGTTGAGAACCCATTCTCCTGGGAGAATCTTGTCTCTGGATAGCATGTCTGCCCCTTGGTTCAGCGCGCCTGGCACATGCGCTGCTCTCAGCGAGCGCAAGTTGTGCTGGGACCATAAGATGAGTCTCCTGGCCATTGAATGCATGGAGCTCGACCTGAGTCCACCCTGGCGATTTATGTACGACACTACCGTCATGTTGTCCGTTCGGACCAGGACGTGTTCGTTTTTTAGATGTGGAAGCAGGGCTCTGAGAGCCAAAGCGACCGCTTTCATCTCCAGACAGTTTATGTGTAGGCGCTTCTCCGGGTTTTACCAAAAGCCGGAGACAGGCCTGCCCTCGTAAAGGGCCCCCCAACCTATTTTGGAGGCATCTGTTGTGATCATCTTTCTCCTTGTGTTCACACCCAGGCTCACGCCTGACTGGTACCAGTCGGCGGCTTTCCAGTGCGTCAGGGCTTTTATACAGCCGTGGTTCGCTCTGATTAAAAGGTGGCCCGATCGCCACGCGTGAGCAGGGAGCCAGCATTTGAGCCAACGTTGGAGAGGACGCATATGCAACGATCCTAGCTGGAGTACGGCCGATGCTGAGGCCATGAGACCCAGCATCCTCTGAAACCGCTTGACGGGGGCGAGCGCACCCGCCCTGAATGATGTTGCAAGGCGCCGGATGGTGAGCGCGCGCTCTGATGAGAGACGAGCTGTCATTTGTATCGAGTCTAGAACTATTCCCAGGAAAGAAATCTTCTGGCTGGGAGATAGTATACTTTTTGCAAAATTGATTCTCAGACTCAGGCATTCTAGTTGGCTGATAATCCAAGATCTGTGTGTTATTAACTGACTCTCTGATTGTGCTAGGACCAGCCAATCGTCGAGATAATTCAGTATTCGCACTCCCCTTCGTCTCAAGGGGGAAAGTGCTGCATCCATACATTTTGTGAATGTACGGGGAGCCAGGGACAGGCCGAACGGGAGTACTGTGTACTGGTAAGACTGTCCCTCGAACGCGAATCTCAGAAAAGGCCTGTGATGAGGCGCTATTGGAATGTGAAAGTAAGCATCTTTCAGATCCACTGAGAGAAACCAATCTCCTGGGCGTACTTGCGCGAGGATGTGTTTGGTTGTTAACATTCTGAACAAGCAAATCATTAGTGCTTTGTTCAGGTGTCTGAGATCTAGGATGGGGCGGAGACCGCCATCCTTTTTCGGGACGAGAAAATAGCGGCTGTAAAAACCAGCCCCGCTCATAGAGGGGGAAACAGTTTCCAAAGCACCCTTTTCTATTAATTTGCGCACCTTGGTGCGTAGAACATGCGAACACTCCTTTCTCACTTTCGTCTCGACCACAGTCGTAAAACGTGGTGGTCTGCGAGCGAACTGGAGGGAGTATCCGTGTTTTATTATATTCAACACCCATTTCGCTGCGTGTACAGATATGGGCTGAATACAGGCTAGGGGCGGGCCGCTGTGACGTAGGGACCCGGCCAGCAAATTGCCTGAGCTCGTAGCTCTCAGAGGCGCGGGCGCGCGCTGAGCAGCCGAGTGAATGGGCGCGTGTGTGATTATAACAGCGCGCGCTATGTCTGTAAGACTCGCAGCCTGAGCTGGGGTTGTGTTTGACACTGTAGGGACAGTGTTTATAAGTGGGGGTGCATAGACAGTGGTAGGCACACGCGTCACTTTTATAATATTTCCCGCTTTTACTTGGGATGAATTCATAACTGTGTGAACAGTGCTTGTGTGTAGTGGTGCGTACATGACCGTAAGCACGTGATCTACATTCATGGGGCGTGCAGCCTGAGCTGGGAATGAATTTGGCTCTGTTTTGACAGTATCTGGGAATGAACACTTTGTGGACATGTGAACCCTTAGTGACACAGGCAGAAAAAGCCTCTTTTTGTGTTTTCTGTGTGTCGCCGTAAAAACGGCGTTTGTTTGCAGGTGAGCGAGCTCTGTTACTGGCCCATTGACTGCTGTATAGACATTTCCAGCCGCCTGTACGGGGACCGGGTAATGTTTGAGATTTTGCAGAGAGAGTGGTCCGGCTTTTGCGAGACACGCACTCTCTCTTCTCATTCCTGTGGCTAGGAAGGATTTCGAGGCTCAGGGTTCAGCACGATCTTGGGCCGAGGACCCCGTCGCTCAGGAGGCGGCTTGCGGTTGTGGGAGCGCGAGCGGCGCCGAGCGTCAGTCTGAGGCGCGGGCTGAGAGGCGGTGGGGGCTGCTCTAGCCCGCTGCGGCTGTGGCGGCCTCTGTCTGCTCTGCGATGAGCTGGAGCGTTTAGGCAGAAAATGGCGCATAGCTTGTGAAGCGTTCTGGGCCTCAGTGAAGCGTTCGGCGAAACCTTTAACTGCCGGTCCAAACAGCCCGCTGGTGGAGATAGGGGCGTCGAGAAACGGGGCTTTATCCGCATCTTTCATCTCCGTCAAAGTCAGCCACAAATGGCGCTCGAGAACAGTCAAATTAGCCATGGCGCGGCCAATAGACTGGGCGGTGGCCTTCGTGGCTCGCAGGGCAATGTCAGTCGCGCTGCGTAGGTCCTTGAAGGCTTCGGGTTCGGGGCCAGACTCGTCCAGGGAGCGGAGAAGCTTGGCTTGGAACACTTGAAGTACCGCCATTGAGTGAAGCGCTGACGCAGCTTGGCCTGCGGTGGCATAGGCGCGACCAGCGAGAGCCGAAGTAGTGCGGCAGGGCTTCGAGGGGTGGGAAGCCTTGGCTTTCCATCCAGTGGTGGAGGGCGGGCAGAGATGATTGGCCACGGCCTCCTCGAGGGGCGGCGTTCCCTCATAGCCTCTTTCCTTCGCGCCGTCCACAGAGGAGAGCGACGAAGAAAAAGAAGGCTTCAGACGCGCAGAGTGGGGGGCTTTCCATGACTTGGTGAGTTCGTCGTGAACTTCCGGGAAGAAAGGAGAAGGCCTTTGCCGAGGGGCCTGCTGGCGCCCCTGCAGAAACCACTCGTCCAGTCGGCTTCGGGTTGGTTCTTCGGGAGAAGACCAATCGAGCCCGAGGTCCTCCACGGCCTTAGAGAGGATGCAGACAATCTCTGTATCCATAGAGGATCGCCCACTCATGTTAGTTAGCGTCGACGGGGCGGGGTCGAAAGTGGAGCCCGGCCAGTCGTCAGATGCAGCGTCGATGGACAAAGAGTCATCTACTCCCCCGTCGTCCTCGGACGCGCCGAAAGTCACAAGGCCCACCGCTCTGCTAGAGGGGTGTGGGTCCAGCTGGGTGAACTGAACCGGAGGTGGGGAGGACACGAGGGGCGGAGAAGCACGCGGAGACTGGCTCGGCGTGACGTCACTGAGCTCAGGTTCAGGAAGCCTCTGTGAGCGGCGCTTTTTCTTAACACGCGGCTCAAACAGAGGGGTGTCAACGATGGGCTCGCTCGCGGTGAAAGCGGCGAAGCGAGCCCGCAGTGCGGAGAGACCCAGGTCGTCACATTCCGGGCATCCGCCCTTGGTCAAAGCAGCTTCTGCATGGTCCCGGCCCAGGCAGCGAGCGCATATGATGTGACGATCCCCGTCTGGAAGAAGGTCTCTGCACGACGCGCAGGAAGGCATTTGGAACAACGCCTCAGAAAATTGCTCTTTTACAAATGTCGCGGGGCGAACAGATGTAAATACTTGCGTGTAGCGCGCCGGATGGCTCAGTAGGATGGCGTTCGAAGGCGGCTGAAGATGCCGACGTCCTCGTAGCAATCCCGCTGGTATGCTTTTACACGGCGGCGAAGGCTTTCAATAATCCGGAGGATCCAGCGAAGAAGGTGTTCGCTGAAGGAGATTAAATCTAAAGAACTCTCATGACGGGGTGCCCAATATATAGCTCTTCCTACAGCATTTAAGCAGGCTCGGGTAACCCCACTGCTTAAAAAACCAACTTTAAACACATCACTTCTAGAGAATTACAGACCTGTCTCTCTCCTACCTTTCATTGCAAAAACACTTGAAAGAGTTGCTTTCAACCAAGTATCATCTTTCCTGTCTCTGAATAACCAGCTGGATGTTAACCAATCTGGCTTCAAGAAAGGGCATTCGACCGAGACCGCATTACTTTCAGTCACAGAAGCCCTGCGGATCGCCAAAGCTGCTTCCAAATCATCAGTTCTCATTCTCCTAGACCTGTCTGCTGCCTTCGACACTGTGAATCATCAGATCCTTCTGTCCACCCTCTCATCACTGGGCATCACTGGATCTTCCCTCCACTGGTTTGAGTCCTATCTCACAGGTAGGTCATTCAGGGTCGCATGGAGAGGCGAGGTATCCAAAGTACATCGACTGACCACAGGGGTTCCCCAGGGGTCAGTCCTTGGACCCCTCCTCTTCTCCATTTACACCACATCACTGGGACCCATCATACAGGCACATGGTTTCTCTTACCATTGCTATGCTGATGACACCCAGCTCTACCTCTCATTTCAACCAGACGATCCCACAGTAGCTGCACGTATCTCTAGCTGTCTGGCGGACATCTCGGCATGGATGAAGGAACATCACCTGCAGCTCAATCTGGCAAAGACTGAGCTTCTTGTTCTCCCTGCCAATCCGTCTCTACAGCACGACTTCACTATCCAGTTAGACTCATCCTCAATCACCCCATCAAGGTCAGTCAGAAATCTTGGAGTAATCTTTGATGACCAGCTAACCTTCACAGACCACATTTCAAAGACAGCTCGATCATGCAGGTTTGCAATGCACAACATCAGGAAGATCAGGCCTTTCCTAACTGAGCATGCAACACAGCTTCTTGTACAGGCCCTGGTTATTTCTAGGCTTGATTACTGCAATGCTCTTCTAGCTGGTCTTCCATCATGTGCAACTAAACCCTTACAATTGATCCAGAATGCTGCTGCTCGTCTTGTATTCAACGAGCCCAAAAGGGCCCACGTGACTCCGCTGTTCATCTCCCTGCATTGGCTACCACTCGCTGCTCGAATCAAGTTCAAGGCGCTGGCACTTGCTTACAGATTGTCCACCGGCTCAGCTCCCTCCTACTTTCACTCGCTCCTACGGGTCTACATCCCTACCAGAAGCCTACGATCGGCCAAGGAGCGACGGCTCGTGGTGCCATCACAGCGAGGCACAAAATCACTGTCCAGAACATTCTCATTCACGGTTCCATGCTGGTGGAATGACCTACCCACCCTCGTCCGTAATGCAGAATCCCTGACAACATTCAAAAGACAACTGAAAACTCATCTCTTCCGTGAGCACTTAACATAAAAAATAAAAAAAATAAAAAATAAAAAAATAAATCCCTTTCTCTTGAAATCTTCGCTTGTCTGGTTTATGCTACTCCGAGCAATGTTTGAACTTTGTATTCTGAGCACTTCTTGCGTTGTTTTTGCCTCTCCACGATGACTCGCTTGGTTTAATCCTCAAATGTAAGTCGCTTTGGATAAAAGCGTCTGCTAAATGACTAAATGACTAAATGTCTTGGCCACGCCCATCTTGGCGGGCTCGCCCCGTCATTGGTTCGAGCAAGTTGCCGCAGCACAGCCAATGACCGAGCTCCTTCGCTCATTGCTGTCTGCTGTGCAGCTGCAATGCGTTTTACATAAAGACTTCAATATTCTCGAGAAAAGGAGTTTTCCCATAGCGTAAGCTACTTACGCAATAGGAGAGACCACTCGAAAGGGAACTAATTAATTTTTTAAAGTAACGTTCCCAACACTGTTCAGAGAGAACCTTTCTCCAGAGCATGGTCTGTGTTGCCCGGCCCAGTTGTTGAGACCTGTTGTGTTCCTTGTCGTGGACCTGTGCAACACTGTGCCTCTTTCTGTTGTTTTGGCCTAGAGAACTGTTGCTTTAGTGTTGCTTATTTTTAACTGCTGGAGCCCACGCTATGTTGCTTCTTTGTGAGATGTCCCAGTCCATACATTTTGCTTTATCATTTAAGCTGTTATTTATCTGATTATTTGCTTTGTTCATTGTCTGGGAACTGTAGGGAGGTGGGTGCCATTTTTATTTTATTCCGTTTTCTCCTGGTTTGTGGTCAGGTAGGGAGAGAGTGTACATTTCTGTTATTTATTTGTATTTTCTTTAAGAGGCTTAGTAAGAAATTGACTCCCCCCAGACAGACTAGACTTGTTTGTTATTTTGGCATTGCCCCCTCCAGAAGTTTTTGTTTCCCTCCCAATTTACTCTCTAAGTAAATTGTGTCGTGTTAAGAACTTTTGAATAAAATTGATGAAAAGAACTTTGTTGTTGTTGTGGTGCTGTGGCAGGGCCCTGACTACTGCTCTTTAAAATCTTAAACCTTGTTACGTTATGACCCCTTGACATTCATAGGACGTAACAATAATAAAATAAATTAAAATGTAATAATAAAAAAAAATGATTACAGGGGTCTGTACATCCATAATTTATGTAATATTAATGTAACCATAATGATATGGTACTATGCATCCTTACAACAGCAGTTCTTTCATCAAATATCACGTCTGTGTCTTATCCGATCTGTACCACTCCCACATTTGACAGCAATGTATGGGATGTAATCTTTCAATAAACCCCAGGTCGCTTCCAGCCTAGCAGCACCCCAGACCCACATAGCCACCAGTAGGTAATTGTCAGAGTGCAGGTGAATTCATCTTGACAGAAGATTATGGACAGATGGAGGTGACCAGACTGGCACCGTTGATTTAGCAATTTTTGTAATGTTGCATCAGTGTTCCTGAACACTGGCACACAGCACCAACATGCTGGCTGGTTAATTTACACAAGCCAGGCCAGAATGAAAGGAGAGGGTGGGAAAGAGAGAGAGAGAGAGAAAGATTCAAAGACAGAGACATGCTCATTCATCTCATACACGCCTGCTGGACGGGCGAATTAAACCCTTAGAGCAAAACAGGACATGACATGTCCAGGTCATCTCTGTGAGATGCCCAGTCGTGGTGATGTACTGCAACTGGGAACAGAGTCATCAGCAATCTTTTTCATCCACTCACTTCATCATGACTTTCTGGCACTTGCTTCTGTTTAGCATGCTGTGCTACGGAATAGATTTGTGATTTATTAGGGGATGAAAGGAGAGTGAATCTTTTATGAAAAGACCTGCCAGCACACTCGACTCGATGGCCTTAAGCGACTCAGTTACGTTTTTTGGGCCTGGACATAACAGTTTGAGTGCGAAGGCTTGCGTTAGTCAGTCTGTTTACTCAGAGCTAATAATAATTACCTTGCAAAAATCTCACTATAATAATAATCTCACTAAAATGTACACACAATACATGACTGTATTCTTAATACAGATATCACTTGTTACAGCTCAAAGATGAACTCAATTGGATCTCATTTGCTTTATTATAAAGCAATATTTTACATAAATATGTTTTCTAAGAAACCAACCAAGTAATATTAAGTTTGACAGCTAAATCAAAGGCTTAATTGAATCTGCCAGAAAACATCTACAACCCTTGCTATACGTTAAGAAGCACATCTTGATATTTATTCTTGAGTTGAAGAGTTGAACTTAGCATTTATTTATTTTTTTGCTATATCTAGCCATGAAAAGATATTCTGGTTAGCATGCTATGCTACAGAACAGTGGAGCTGTGCGCTACACTGCGCTTCATAGATTTATTAGGTAATGGAAGGAGAGTGGATCTTTCGACAGTTTTACGACAAGACCTGGCAGCACACTCGACCTGATGGATCCGCTACCACTGAGCGACTCTGCTACGATTTTGTTTGCCTAAATTAAATATTTTGAATGCGGAGGCTAACGCTAGCCATTAGTTTGTTTACTCAGAAGTTATAATAATTCCTGGCAAAAGCGCAGATAATTAGATACGCTGGTCTGGAAATGTTCTTGAGGGGTATCCGCTGCCATGCTAATTTACTCAATAATCAATTAAGGGCTTTGGCGTTGACATTTCTCTGATTCATTACCACCTCCTTCGCTACCACTTGTATTCTCCTGCCCCAGAAATATTTTTCTTGACTCCCCTCTCCCTCTGTTTCCTCCGTGCCAGACCGGTCTCCACGGTATTATGTGAGCAGATGTGCAGAGTGTTTTTGGCTGACAGATAGAGCAGCTCTGGCTTCCACATCTATCATTCTCCCACAGCCTCCCATGCATGGGTTAGGACCGCCACCACAACAGGATTAATTCACACACTGCACTTAAACTCTGACAAAGAAGCTATCATTCACTATTTCTTCTCCTTGCTTCAATTTATTTTCTTCACAGTTCATTATGGCTTTCCTTGTTTATCATAGACACTTGAGTTGTTCACATATAACAGGACAGCGGTGCTTTGATTTTGTTTGCACAAACTGATGATTGTATGTGATGGAAAAGACTGGAACAGCTGAAGAGATTTTAACCAAAATCTAATAAATACAGCTTGTAGATTCTTATTAACTTGAGACTTTATCACTGAATCAATCATAGTTCTCTTAGCACAACATTGGCAATCGAGAATACGTTAAATTCACGAGTAAATCATTCTTTGTGATTTTTGAACCAGTTCAAGCGATTCATTGAAAAGAATCAGTTGTAGGCCTGGTTGAAAAAAAAAGATAAGCAAGTTGCTAAAAATGAAAATTAGCCTACCTTATTCAGAGCAGCTCAATGACAGGCATAAAAGTGAGGCTGGACAGATTTTCCATGTTTTCACTGGCATCCGCTGTAAAAAGCTGTATTAAAATCCTAGATCAATTATACATTTCCACACCTCATGTTGTTGTCTGGAGTTTGTTGTCTATTGAAATTTCTTGGTAAGATATTTTTCCAGTGTTGTTTCGTCAGCAGAACAATCCAAAAACACATTAAATAACATCACACACTATCCCTCACAGAATAAGGTCTTTTAGAGATTGCGCCTGTCAACCTGCCATCAATCGAAACCAGTTTTAGCTCAAAAAACAAACTATCGGTGACCGGACGTGTTCCAGATTGAATTCAGTGGTTGCCTATAAATTGAAATGGCTAGATAGGTTGACCTGTAAAAGAGCAAATGAACAACCAATAAATCCCTAATGACACTATTCTGATAAAGTACCGATACTTGAAAAATTACTTAGGCTACTTGAGGTGAACAGAATCAGACTGGATCTATATATAGCCTACAGTACTGTACTTTTTATTTTTTGACAGAGAGAGAGAGAGATTTATAATTTTATAAAGGAAGCAATAGTAGCCTATATTGATCAAAAGTGACAGTAAAAACTTGTTACAAAAAATGTAAATAGATTCTTTCTATTCATCCAAGAATCTTGAAAAAATATTGTGGTTTTCAAAAAATATATTGTGGTTTTTCAACTGTTTTCAACATTGATAATAATAATAAATGTTTATTGAACAGCAAATCAGCATATTAGAATAATTTCTGAAGGATCATGTGACACTGAAGACTGCAGTAATGATGCTGACAATTCTGCTTTGCATCACAGGGATACATTTTTATTTAAAATGTATTAAACTATATTATTTTATATTGTAATAATATTTCACAATAATACTGTTTTTACTGTAGTTTTGGTCAAATAAATGCAGCCTTGATAATTTATTTAAGAAAAATAACATTTTTCTTAAATAAATACAGCTGTTGTGTAAAAATATCCTTGAATTTTTACAGAACACATAATTAACACAGAATACATGGTATTATAAATACAGCACTTGGTAAATAAAGCTAAACAATTAACTAAATTAAATCTTATTTGCTTTGTTTAACTCATTAAACTGTATTTAAGATGCCTTTTCGAGATATTAAACCAGCAAGAAGAGATGTGATCAGCAGCCAGTGGTGACAGCTGAGGCGCTCTGTCCTGCTCTGGGACTTCATTACTCCATCTCTCACCATCCTGACACCGGAAATATTGGGAGGAGTTTTCTGGTGAATATTGCATGATGGAGACAGAAGACCACAGAAGCCTAGGTAAATATGAGGACAACTTAAACACAGACAATATTCAGAGGGAGGGATAAATATATATTGTGAGATAGCAGAAGAAAAGGGCAAACACATCTTTTGGATGAAAAATGTTCTTTTGACTAATTTTAATGAGTTTTTTTTATATTATATATACAGATTTCATAATATATCATATATGAGGATTTCAGTCCCAGGAGCTATCAGTCCCCCAGATTACAGCAGCTGCTGTTCCCTTTCGTTGTCACTCCGAGTTATGTCGGATGACGACGAATGGGGTTTCGCTTAGAAAGCCTATCAACTTCGAGTATTACAAAAGTAGCCAATGGCAAAGAAATGCCATGGGTCTGCGGAATTTGCATAGCGTAACTCCGCCCCACCTGGTGGGTATAAAAGGAGGAAGCCAGCAACATGCAGATATGTTTTCGCTTCGGAGCCAAGTGTAATTCTTCACCCCCTAAGCTATCTCTGATTGTCAGCTTCTTACGAGATGAGTAACTCTTCAGTGTTGGTGTGACGGCGATCTCCCGGCGAGTGCACACTTCCTGCTTATCTGAGCGTGGTTTGCCAGTGAGTGTGTTCTCCGCGGGAGCTTCAGCACTGAGTTTCTCTCACAAAAAGAGTTTGCACGCGGCACGTCTTTTTAAAGATGCCTCGCCCGTGCACTTCACGGCTTGTGTTTTACTCTGATGGGCACGAGCGCTGTCTGGTGTGTTTGGGCATTAATCACGCTAGAGCAGCGCTCGTAGATGAGTCATGTTCTCTCTGTGGGAACATGACCATCTCAACACTTAGATCGAGACTCAATGATCTCGCAAGAGTGAGAGTCCCCTCATCCATACCCCGATCTAGCGCCTCCTCGAGAGGCTCTACTTCGGCCGGTGGCCAGGGTGATCTGAGGGTGACTGTGTGGAACAAAGCGGCGACTATTTTTCCGTGCCCCACAGCACCTTCACCAGTGTTGCAAACCGCGAGCGTTCAGGGGATTCCCGCGGGACCGTCGTTTGAGGTCCCACGGGTTTCCTTTGGCGCTCCAGAGGAAGATGTGATCTCAATCGCAGCATCACAAGGCGGATCGGATTCATCTGGTAGTGACGACTCGTCACAGCTGCCACCTTCGTGTGTGAATACGGCTGTGGCTCAGTCTGATCCAGAGATGACGGCCATGCTTTCCCGGGCGGCCACGAGCATTGGTTTAGAGTGGACCCCTCCACCCTGTCCTGAGCGCTCGGGGCTGGATGATTGGTTTTTGGGTACAGCTGCGGCTTCCCGTCCTCAGCCTGCCCCAATACCTTTCTTCCCGGACGTGCATGATGAAATCTCGAAGTCCTGGAAGACTCCCATGTCTTCCCGCGACCGCTCGCTGGTTTCATCCGCCTTTCCTCCCCTCGATGGGACAGCTCCCCGTGGGTACACTGGGCTCCCCCCGGTTGAGCGCTCTGTTGCGATGCAGCTGTGTCCTCA
This sequence comes from Siphateles boraxobius, assembly GCF_051911475.1. Lineage (NCBI taxonomy): Eukaryota > Metazoa > Chordata > Actinopteri > Cypriniformes > Leuciscidae > Siphateles > Siphateles boraxobius. Next base: position 11,174,244 of record NW_027509193.1, read on the forward strand.
GAGTGCTTCTTCTCTGGCGAGCCTAAGCACCCATCCAAAGCCTGTAGGTTCTCATCTACCCTAGTGGCGAAGTCCTACAGAGAGGCGGGACAGGCGGCTGCCTCTTTGCATGCCATGGCCACTCTGCAGCTCTATCAGGCCCAGATGCTAAGGGACATGCACGAGGGTAGGACGGACCCAGGGCTCTTTGATGAGCTGCGCGCCGCAACCGACCTCGCCCTCTGGGCGACGAAGGTGACCGCACGCTCCCTGGGTCTGGTAATGTCCACAGCTGTGGTCCCGGAGAGACATTTATGGCTGAACCTGGCTGACATGCGGGATGCTGAGCGTTCCCGTCTGCTCGACACCCCCATGTCCCAGGCCGGCCTATTCGGCAGTGCGTTGGAGGATTTCGCCCAACAGTTCTCCACCGCCCAGAAACAGACTGAGGCCATTAAGCACATTCTGCCCCGATGGCCCGCTGCTGCCTCCACCCAGCCGACCGCGCAGAACCCTCAGTCTGTTCGCCGCCGAGGGCGCCCTCCTGCGGCTCCCGCCCCTCCCGCCCGGCCCAAGCAGCAGCCTCCACCCGGGCCCGGTCGCGGAGGAAGCCGTAAGAAGGTGCCCCAGACCTCTCCAGCACCGCCCCTCGCTAAACACCGGGCCAAGCGGCGCTCCTGAGACGGGCTGCTCAGGGATGTTGAAGGTTACTTCACAGGAGATGGTAGCAGGACCACTCCTTCCTCCGGTGGAGGGCCGGGGGAGAATCTTTTGTTCTCCACTCCCCGCTGCTCACCCACGGGTGGGCAGCACCCTAATGTGGTTAAAGAAAGAAGTGACATTTCCATCCCTGAGCACACAGAGTTCTTGGACGACACGGTGCGCCACCCCCGAGCCGTGCACCGCTCGTCCCCCTCTGTTCCAGAGCCGGTGGACAGTGCGCGCCGTCCCCGTACCGTGCAGCTCTCATCTGCCTCTGTCGCCAACCCCCTGGCAGAGCAGACCCCCGTGGAACGTTCTTCCTTCCCTGGTCTCCTCTGTCAGGGCGCGGTTAATGACTGTGTACCCACACCAGGCCGCTATGCCGTCCACGTCTGGGCCAGTCATTCCGCCCTGCTGCACCACCGGTGGGAAGTCTGTGGTTTGTAAGACCCCGCTGGTAAAGTTCTTGGAAGCCTGGCGAGAGCTTCCCCTTTTGTCCCGCTGGGTCACGCGGACGATCAGGCTTCAGGACGATTCAGTTCGCACGGTCTCCTCCCCGCTTCAGGGGAGTCCGCTCCACTTTGGTCGATGGCAACGCCCCTATCATGAGAGCAGAGATCGCTACCCTGCTGGCGAAGGGTGCGATCGAGACCGTCCCTCCGGCCGAGATGAGGACCGGCTTCTACAGCCCGTAATTCATTGTCCCAAAGAAAACCGGTGGGTAACGGCCAGTCCTGGACCTGTGCGTGCTGAACCGTTCCCTTCACAGGCTGCCGTTCAAGATGCTCACTGCCAAACGCGTCTTCACGAAGGTCGTCGAGGCAGCCCTTGTCCCCCTTCAGGAACACGGGGTTCGCATCCTGAACTATATCGACGACTGGCTGATCCTAGCTCACTCTCGAGACCAGGTGTGCGAACACAGGGACCTAGTGCTTCAGCACCTAGCTCGTCTGGGCCTTCCGGTCAACTGGGAATAGAGCAAACTTTGCCCCGTGCAGATGATCTCTTTTCTCTGTATGGATATCGACTCGGTCGCCATGTCCGCGCAGCTTACGAGCGAGCGCGCGCAGTCACTGCTGACTTGCCTGAGACAGTTCGAGGGCAAGAGTGCGGTTCCACTGAAACCTTTTCAGTGGCTCCTGGGGCATATGGCTTCTGCAGCCGCGGCAACGCCGCTCGGATTGCTTCATATGAGACCGCTTCAGCTTTGGCTTCGCGACCGAGTCCCGAGGTGGGTATGGCAACACGGCACCCTCCGAGTAACAGTTACTCCGACCTGCCGTCAGACCTTCACCCTGTGGTTGAACCTCAGTTTTCTACGGGCCGGAGTGCCCCTGGAACGAGCTTCGCGTCATGTTGTTGTAACGACAGATGCCTCCTCCACGGGCTGGGGTGCCATGTGCAATGGTCGTGCTGCCGCGGGCTCCTGGACAGGACCCCATCGCCTCTGGCATGTCAATTGCCTCGAGTTGCTGGCCGTACGTCTTGCTTTGCGCCGCTTCCGGGCCATGCTCAAGAAACAAGACGTACTAGTCCGCTCAGACAATACCGCCACTGTAGCGTACATCAACCATAAAGGTGGTCTACGCTCCCGCCGTATATCGCGACTCGCTCGCCACCTCCTCATATGGAGTCAGAAGCATCTGAGGTCGCTTCATGCCATTTATAGCCCCGGAGTCCTGAACTGTGCAGCCGACGAGCTCTCACGGCTTCAGCCCCTCCTGGGAGATTGGCGACTCCATCCCCAGTCGGTTCAGCTGATTTGGGACCAGTTCGGGGACGCACAGATAGATCTGTTTGCCTCTCACGACTCGACCCATTGCGACCTGTATTATTCCCTGACCGAGGGCACGCTCGGCACAGATGCACTGGCGCACAGCTGGCCGCGGGGCCGCAAATATGCGTTTCCCCCAGTGAGACTTCTTGCGCAGGTCAGGGAGGACGACGAGCAGGTCATTCTGGTCGCGCCGTACAGCACCTCCTTGGCCGATTCCCCTGAGGAAGGACCTCCTTTCTCAGGGACGGGGCACCCTATGGCACCCTCGTCCCGATCTTTGGAACCTCCACGTGTGGCTCCTGGACGGGACGAGGCAGGTTTGAGTACCCTACCACCAGCGGTGGCGGTTACCATCACTTCCGCTAGAGCGTCGTCCACTACACACGTCTATGCGTTGAAGTGGAACCTCTTCGCCAACTGGTGCTCTTCTCACCGAGAAGACCCCCAGAGATGTTCGATTAGTATCGTACTTTCCTTCCTTCAAGATGGTTTGGAGCGAAGGCTGTCTCCCTCCACCCTGAAAGTCTATGTTGCCGCTATTGCCGCACACCATGACCCAGTCGAATGTAAGTCTGTTGGGAAGCACGACCTGATCGTCAGGTTCCTGAGAGGAGCAAGGAGACTGAATCCTCCTCGCCCTCCTCTCGTTCCCCCTTGGGACCTCTCAGTGGTTCTAACTGCCCTGCAGAGTGCTCCCTTTGAGCCTTTGCAATCAGTGGAGCTTAAGTTCCTGTCTATGAAGAAAGCGCTCCTGGTTGCATTGGCCTCCATCAAGAGGGTAGGGGACTTGCACGCATTCTCCGTTGACGAAGCGTGCCTGGAATTCGGGCCGGCTTACTCTCAAGTGATCCTGAGACCCCGGCTCGGATATGTGCCCAAGGTTCCTACCCTTCCGGGACCAGGTGGTGAACCTGTAAGCGCTGCCCCTGGAGGAGGCAGACCCAGCCTTGGCACTGCTCTGTCCAGTATGCACTCTCCGCGCCTATGTAGACAGGACGCAGTGTTTCAGGACCTCAGACCAGCTCTTTGTCTGTTATGGTGGGAAGCTGAAGGGAAAGGCTCTCTTCAAGCAAAGGTTGTCTCACTGGATAGTGGACGCCATTGCTTTGGCATACCAGCAGCAAGGTCGACCGTGCCCCCTTGGTGTGACTGCCCACACCAAGTCATCTGGTGTGACTGTCCTCTTGGGCTCTAGCGCATGGCGCCTCGCTAACAGACATCTGCAGAGCTGCAGGCTGGGCGACACCTAACACATTCGCCAGATTCTACAATCTCCGAGTGGAGCCAGTGTCCTCTAATGTACTCGCTTCAACCAGCTAGTACTGGATCCGCTCAGGTGTCTTCGCTTGCTCGCCATTCCACGGACTGGTTACGTGCGATATTCTCCTCAGGTGAGCTTCTCCGAAAGCCCTGAGTTCCTCCAGCACTACTGACGTCGGCGCCAGTGTCTATTGCCTGCGCGTCGGCTAGGTGCCTCCTGTGTGCTTGGTCCCTCCTCCGAGCGACCCCCACATGTGTATTTCCACTGTAAGCCTCTCTGAGCATGTGTCTTTCCCTTGGCAAGCCACCTTGCCACCCCTGGGGTTGAAATATTCCACCTGCGGCTGGACACCCCAGTGTTCTCCATATGCATCCCTCCGGGTCATATGTGTATTCTCTAAGTCCCCCCCCCACCCCCCCCCCCCCCCCCCCCCCCCCTCTGGATTGGCAATAATTGCATATTTCCTCTAAGCTATGGGATATGCTCCCCAGTGTACCTTGGTATTCCTGTGCTAAATAGGAGTCCATCGTCCGTGCCAGTCTCACGACAAGGATCTCAGATTTACGCAGGGCACTGGAAGACAGCCAAGAAGATGGCGTGATTTGACTGGTAACCCCATTCGTCGTCATCTGACGTAACTCGGAGTGACAACGAAAGGGAACGTCTCGGTTACGTATGTAACCCTCGTTCCCTGAGTAGGGAAAGGAGACGTTACGTCTGCCTGCCACTTTCCGCTGTACCGCGGGGATCGCCTGAGCTCAGTCTTGGCTCCTCAGCGAAGAAACATATCTGCATGTTGCTGGCTTCCTCCTTTTATACCCACGAGGTGGGGCGGAGTTACGCTATGCAAATTCCGCAGACCCATGGCATTTCTTTGCCATTGGCTCGTTTTGTAATACTCGAAGTTGATAGGCTTTCTAAGCGAAACCCCATTCGTCGTCATCCGACGTAATGTCTCCGTTCCCTACTCAGGGAACGAGGGTTACATACGTAACCGAGACGTTTCCAATAGACAAATGAAGGCAGATCATAAAATAACAGATTTGTTAATTGAAGAGTTTAAATTTTTAGGTGAAAGTGTCAGAAACTGGCCTACATGAGGTATATAAATGCCCAGGGTTGTGTGAACGCCATCTAAACTGAGAATCAAGTTGAACAATATATTGAATAGAAATACTGAGTAACTGCTGGTTTGATGCACATTCACTTAAGTATTAGTGAATGCAGGAAGTGGTGTGCCTTGTGGAACTTCTTACTGTACATATCTATTCTTTTTTGATAACTTTGAAATCAGATTTTCCCCAGCTATACTGTCTGACTTGGCTGCATGTCCACCTACGCCAGCTCTCGATCAGAATGCCGTATCTCTAAATGCTTGCTTCCTACACAAAGCTGTAGCAAGTAAATTACTCTTAGGCTGAAAAATAAAAGGAAATGAGTAAAACATTTCATATCAGTCCGCTAATGGTCCCAAGTGACATGATCAATGAGGATGGCCTGTAACATCATTTAGCCAGAGGCAAGTTACAGCCTCTAAAGTTACTTAAAAAAAGAAAGAAAGAACTAAAAGAAAACCTTAAAAATGTATTGTTTTCCTTGGAGCGGTTCATTTGATGTATTAGCTGATCATTTTGCACCCCTAGAAACAGCTCAATTTGATTTTATTGACAATTATGGAAAAATTACAATTTTGCTAAAAGACTTGTATGAAGTATGTACAAAATAAAATGAAATATTTTGAGATGTTGGTGGGGATTTGTCAGTGACATTTTTACAAGTTGCATCGTTACGTCTAGCAGGTGGTGACAAATCTTTATGAAGTATAGCTAGAAGTATAGATTATTTATAAAGAACATACTTCCCTATAGTATACTATATAGTAGGCGAAAAACAAAATGTAACAAAAGTATGTCCAAATTCACAGTGATGATGTGGTAAAAAATACATATCAAAATCACAATTTCACTGTCAGTGTCTTAAATAGGCCTGTTTCTTTTGTTTAGACTCAGGTTTGATCTGTATCTGAACTCGGTATGGAAACTACAAGTGGAATATGCTTTCATGCGCATTTTGTGTCAACAACAGTGTAATTTCATCCTGCAACATTTTTCATTGCAGTCTGGCAGGTCTACATGATAGAAAAGAGACAGCATGTTTATGTGTTTATGTTCCATACTGAAAACGCAGCCACTAATCTCCTGGATCATTTGCCTAGACGTACGGCTCCCCATTGCAAATCAGAAATATTGCACTTGTGACAGAGAGAGACGCTGTCTGCTGGTTTAAACATTAATTAGAAATATATAATCACAAATCTTAAGGCATTCCTTGAAACTATTATGAAGTGACGGATGCTCTTCAAAGTGTTTCTTTCAATGTGAAAGCAAAAACCTGAGGGTATATTTACTTTCTCTGTACTGGTATTATTGTGCAAGATCTTCAAAAACCTAAAATTCGGCCATTTTCTCATCCTATTTTACTTGAAATATGTTAGATTATGAAAGTAAAATGAATTATAAACTGCTTGCCATTTATCATATTTCTTTCAAACCTGAATGGTTTACTTTCTCCTTTAGAACACAGTGAGAAATGTTCAATAATGGTCTTCTTCCAGTGCAATTACAATGGGGAAAAGATACTCAAAACAGGCTATTTCTTTTAAATAAAAAGTCAAGCAATAACATATTGTGTTTCATCATTTGGGTTTAGCACAACATGGGAGTGAGTAAATAATGACTGAAATAATCATTTGTTGGCACTTTTTGCTGATTTACGTCTATTTCAGGCCTAATTTAGATGGAAAGTAGGGTAGATATTATTATAGGGTATAGCTTTCAGACATGTCTCAGTGCCACTGCTCTCTTTTCTCATACTTTTCAAAAATTAGGCCTATTTGAAGTTTTCCCTCCACAATGAATCATACTCAGACTCTCTCAGTCACCAGAGTACCTTTGTGACTCTCCCTTCATGTTATTTGAAAAAGAAACCTTTGATCGCAATCACTTCTTTTTAGCTTGCTGAAATGCAATCATTCATCTCACACCTTTTCTACGCTTTCCCTTTAATCTGCTTTTGGTGACAGATGGCCTGATGGTTTATTGATTATTTCAGCTTTTGAGGGTTGTATGTATTGGACATTGTTGGGGTTTTGCTCTCGATGCTTTCCTCTGAATTTGAATCCTTATCATATCTAATATTATTCTAGATAATGCCATGATGAATTACAAATGAACCAAGCTATATTTTTGGCATCACATGCTGCATTATGGGACAACTATGCATTTCTAAGCAGCTGTTTTTCAATGTTGTTCCAAAGCTTATAGAAACAACAGTTATTGCAGCTGAAACACAATACAGCTGCCGTAGAGGCATGTTAAGCTTTTATCAGCTGGTATACTTGATTTGCCCCACATTAAAGTCAAATGAATTAAAAACTGGCCCTTTTTTTAATGCATGTCGCTAGTCTGATAGTGAAGGATTCATCATACTTTCTTTGTAGATGTCATTCTGACAGCATGGACTAACATAGCATTCTGACTAACATACGAATGGACAAACATAGCAACAAGGTACTGTACAGTTTCAATTTTTTAGCCCAAAATTGATTTACCTATCATTATGAGGGCATTCCAATAGTTTTCATACTGTACAAACTGTATATTCTATCACCTACATGTAATGCTACCCACACCCCAAAATCATAAACTATCTGCATTTTTACATTTTTAATAAATCGTTGTTTAGTATGTTTTTAAGTAATTCGAATTACAAGAACTCAGGAAATGTCCTCATAAACCACGTTTACGTTGTCATTCTACAAATTTGTGTTCTCATATATCATGTAAACAAGCACACATACACATCACACACAAGCATATATATATATATATATATATATATATATATATACACACACACACACTCACCTAAAGGATTATTAGGAACACCATTGTCACAGTGTTGGGTTTGTGTTCCCCTGATGTAGGGCTGTCGAGGTGAAGGAATTTCCCTTGCGGTAATTTTGAGTGGCTCGATAGTGCGATATGCGGTTTTACCGCCATTTATTTATTTATTTATTTATCTATTTATATTTATTTGTTACTATATAAATACGTGTTATGATGTGGTCAGCATACACAAAAACAATGTAAACAATGTAACCAATGTAACCGAAACTAAACAGCGTCTCTGGACATTGAAAGACTGTCACTCAGCGATAAGTTGTTACGCCAACGGACTGTCTTTGAGTGAGTCATTAAACCGTTCATTCAACGAAAACGTTCAAAAAAGCTGATTCCTTAAATGATAGATGTAATGAAACAAGGTGTTAATTATTTTTTAACTTTGAGCTTAACTTTTCAAGGCTCAGCTGGCCAGCAATGCTTCACTTTTGGGCAAAGCTGAAGCAATGCTACACTTAAGAGACAATGGTATTGATTCAATGCGTGACTCGCTGCTTTCCCCCCACGGCTTCCTCGCGCTGTGTAATGCTGACCAGCGCTGACGCCATTCATGGTAAATACCCTTACACGTTAAAAGGATGATAGCCTACGACAAATATTTCGCTTTCCTTGGAAATGGCAACCTTTTCACGAATATACATGACTTCACTTCAAAGACAGACGCAGGTAATCGCACGCATTCAGTCGATCTCATTCACTGTCTGTTTAGGCTTAAGTCCTAATCCACGAATTCTCTGTACAAATCACCATGATAAACAATCTTGTTATCATTATTAACTTATTTAAAAAAGAAAAAAGAAAATGCGGTTCGCGGTTGCTGCGGTTACTTGCATGCCTCTGCGGTTGGCCTTTCAGTAGCGCGGTACTGCAATATTGCGGTTATCGCGACAGCCCTACCCTGATGTCCACTAGATGTCCTCCTTTCCCACGGTGTCCTTCACTTATGAACTACATTTCCCACGATCCTTTGTCTCCACGATTCATTCCCTAATCATTGCACTCAGCTGTTCCTTATCATTGATCATTGCACTCAGCCAATTCCCCATTATCCTTGTCGATTCCCTGTGTATATAACCCTGTCTGTTTCAGTATGTGTCACAGAGTCCTTGTATGTATCACGCTACTTCTGTCATCCAGTTTCCTTGCTTCTTGTTTTGTTTTGTTCCTGTTCCTGTTCCTGTTCATGTTGGATTGCCTTTTGGATTTTGACCCTTGCTTTGGACTGGTTTACGATTTTGGATTATCCCTAATAAAACTACTGCTTTAGGATTTAACCCCTGTTTCCTGTGTGTGGATCGTGACAGAAGGACTCCGTCCCACCTTAAATCCAGCGGTATGTTTTCAAACTTCTCTTCCCCAGCCACTGAGCGGGAGAGGAGAGATTATTTTCAGGGAACCCGCCTAGTCATTTTCCGTGAGACCCGGGGAGGTCGCAGAGGAGGAGGTGGTCGAGAAGAAGTTCAACATCACTCTCCACCCTGCCCCCCCTTCGACACTGGGCCAGTGAGGGACAGCTCAGAGCCAACATCTCACCGTCACGGACGGAAAAGGGGGAGGAAACGCACGTCTGCCCAGTCAGAGACTGTTCACGTCACGTCTGCCCAGTCAGAGACTGTTCACGTTCCGTCTGCCCAGTCAGAGACTGTTCACGTTCCGTCTGCCCAGTCAGAGACTGTTCACGTCACGTCTGCCCAGTCAGAGACTGTTCACGTTCCGTCTGCCCAGTCAGAGACTGTTCACGTCACGTCTGCCCAGTCAGAGACTGTTCACATTCCGTCTGCCCAGTCAGAGACTGTTCACGTTCCGTCTGCCTTCATGGACCTGGACTATCTGGAGCGTCTGTCTCGGATCCCTGACATGCCCGTGTCTCCTGTTCCAGAGCCGGAGCCAGTGTCTGCTCTTCCAGAGCCGGAGGCAGAGCCAATGCCTGTTCCAGAGCCGGAGGCAGAGCCAATGCCTGTTCCAGAGCCGGAGGCAGAGCCAATGCCTGTTCCAGAGCCGGAGGCAGAGCCAATGCCTGTTCCAGAGCCGGAGGCAGAGCCAATGCCTGTTCCAGAGCCGGAGGCAGAGCCAATGCCTGTTCCAGAGCCGGAGGCAGGGCCAGTGCTCGTTCCAGAGCCGGAGGCAGAGCCAGTACCCGTTCCAGAGCCGGAGGCAGAGCCAGTGCCATCTGCCTTCATGGACCTGGAATATCTGGAGCGTCTGGCTCGGATCCTGGACATGCCCGTGTCTGCTGTTTCAGAGCCGGAGCCAGTGTCTCCTGTTCCAGGGCCGGAGCCATTGCCCGTTCCAGAGCCGGAGGCAGAGCCAGTGCCCATTCCAGAGCCGGAGGCAGAGCCAGTGCCCGTTCCAGAGCCGGAGGCAGAGCCAGTGCCCGTTCCAGAGCCGGAGGCAGAGCCAGTGCCCGTTCCAGAGCCGGAGGCAGAGCCAGTGCCCGTTCCAGAGCCGGAGGCAGAGCCAGTGCCCGTTCCAGAGCCGGAGGCAGAGCCAGTGCCCGTTCCAGAGCCGGAGGCAGAGCCAGTGCCCGTTCCAGAGCCGGAGGCAGAGCCAGTGCCCGTTCCAGAGCCGGAGGCAGAGCCAGTGCCCGTTCCAGAGCCGGAGGCAGAGCCAGTGCCCGTTCCAGAGCCGGAGGCAGAGCCAGTGCCCGTTCCAGAGCCGGAGGCAATGTCTGTTCCAGAGCCAGAGCCAGTGTTTGTTTCTTTGTTTGTGTCTGTTCTTGTGACTGTTACAGTTCTTGTGTCTGTTCCTGAGCCGGTGTCTGCTGTTCCTGAGCCGGTGTCTGCTGTTCCTGAGCCAGTGTCTGCTGTACCTGAGCCGGTGTCTGCTGTACCTGAGCCGGTGTCTGCTGTACCTGAGCCGGTGTCTGCTGTACCTGAGCCGGTGTCTGCTGTACCTGAGCCGGTTTCTGCTGTACCTGAGCCGGTGTCTGCTCCGCCCTGGCCGCCCGAGGTGTCGTCACCGCCCTGGCCCCTCGAGAGGTCTTGTACGCCCTGGCCGCCCGATGGACTTTGCGTCTCGCCCTGGCCTCCTGATGAACTGTTCGTTTGCGCCCTGGCCTCCCGATGGACTGCGCGTTTCGCCCTGGCCTCCCGATGGACTTTGTGTTTCCCCCTGGATGCCCGATAGATTTTTTGTTTTGCCCTGGTCCCCGGTTAAACCCTCACCCCTTGTTCCTGTCTCCCTTCATTGACCTGGCCCACCTTCCCTCCCCCTGATCCTCCACCGTTCCACCTCCCTCCTGAACCTCTTGCATTGTGTTGTGTTTTCTGTGTTTTTTGTTGTTGTCGTGGAGCGTCTGGTAGTCGCTCCGTAGAGGGGGGGGTTATGTCACAGTGTTGGGTTTGTGTTCCCCTGATGTCCACTAGATGTCCTCCTTCTCCACGGGGTCCTTCACTTATGAACTACATTTCCCATGATCCTTTGTCTCATCATTTCACTCAGCTGTTCCTTATCACTGATCATTGCACTCAGTCAATTTCCCATTATCATTGTCGATTCCCTGTGTATATAACCCTGTCTTTTTCGGTATGTGTCACAGAGTCCTTGTATGTATCACGCTACTTCTGTCATCCAGTTTCCTTGCTTCTTGTTTTGTTCCTGTTCATGTTGAATTGCCTTTTGGATTTTGACCCTTGCTTTGGAATGGTTTACGATTTTGGATTATCCCTAATAAAACGACTGCTTTTGGATTCAACCCCTGTGTGCCGTGTGTGGATCGTGACAACCATACTAATACTGTGTTTGACCCCCTTTCGCCTTCAGAACTGCCTTAATTCTACGTGGCATTGATTCAACAAGGTGCTGAAAACATTCTTTAGAAATGTTGGCCAATATTGATTGGATAGCATCTTGCAGTTGATGGAGATTTGTGGGATGCACATCCAGGGCACGAAGCTCCCGTTCCACCACATCCCAATGATGCTCTATTTGGTTGAGATCTGGTGACTGTGGGGGCCATTTTAGTACAGTGAACTCATTGTCATGTTCAAGAAACCAATTTGAAATGATTCGAGCTTTGTGACATGGTGCATTATCCTGCTGGAAGTAGCCATGAGAGGATGGGTACATGGTGGCCATAAAGGGATGGACATGGTCAGAAACAATGCTCAGGTAGGCCGTGGCATTTAAATGATGCCCAATTGGCACTAAGGTGCCTAAAGTGTGCCAAGAAAACATCCCCCACACCATTAAACCACCACCAGCAGCCTGCACAGTGGTAACAAGGCATGATGGATCCATGTTCTCATTCTGTTTACGCCAAATTCTGACACTACCATCTGAATGTCTGAACAGAAATCGAGACTCATCAGACCAGGCAACATTTTTCCAGCCTTCAACTGCCCAATTTTGGTGAGTTCTTGCAAAATGTAGCCTCTTTTTCCTATTTGTACTGGAGATGAGTGGTACCCGGTGGGGTCTTCTGCGGTTGTAGCCCATCCGCCTCAAGGTTGTGCGTGTTGTGGCTTCACAAATGCTTTGCTGCATACCTCGGTTGTAACAAGTGGTTATTTCAGTAAAAGTTGCTCTTCTATCAGGTTGAATCAGTCAGCCCATTCTCCTCTGACCTCTAGCATCAACAAGGAATTTTCGCCCACAGGACTGCCGGATACTGGATGTTTTTCACCTTTCTTTCCCATTCTGACATTCAGTTTGGAGTTCAGGAGATTGTCTTGACCAGGAACACACCCCTAAATGCATTGAAGCAACTCACATGTGATTGGTTGATTAGATAATTGCATTAATGAGAAACTGAACAGGTGTTCCTAATAATCCTTTAGGTGAGTGTGTATATATACTATGCAATATATTTAAAAATATTCTGTTACACATTTTCCAGTAAACTCCATACAGTCTTCTACATTTTTTTTTAAAATAAATTAACTTGCATCAGATTCCACATGATTATGCTTTTTTTAAAAAACTTTTAACAAAAAGTTTTCACTTTTCCTTTTTTTACTGGAAAAGTAATCGATCATGTAGGCTTTACTTGTTTGGCTTGAGCTCATTCCACATTGTTTCCTTTACTCTTAGGCACATCTGCTCCCAAAGAGGGACACATATTCTTTAGACAGAATTAGTCACATAATAAACAAATCCTGCAAAACTTTTAGTCCTGACCCTGAATATTTCTCTCTGGTCTCAAAGACGAAAGTGTGATTATTAATGCCTTTTTAGAAGATGATACTCTGTCTGTTATTTACTTAATATTCTCTGTGATACTATTAAAGAATTAAACATTCATGAAGTACGACTTTCCACAGTGACACGTAACATCTCACGACTCTTGGTATGATGCCAGGGAAGGAAGGAATATAAATAGCTTTAGAAATAGAAATGGCTATTCAAATAGCTTTAGAAATAAAAATATAAATCACTATAGAAATGGCTATACAAATAGCTAGAGAAATAAAAAAATAGAAATAGCTATAGAAATAAAAATATAAATCGCTATCGAAATGGCTATACAAATAGCTATACAAATAGCTAGAGAAATAAAAAAATAGAAATAGCTATAGAAATAAAAATATAAATCGCTATAGAAATGGCTATACAAATAGCTATAGAAATAAAAAAAAATAGAAATAGCAAAAGAAATAAAAATAGAAATGGCTATAGAAATAGCTATAGAAATAAAAAAATAGAAATACCTAAAGAAATAAAAATAGCTATAGAAATAAAAATAGAAATAGAAAAGGCTATAGAAATAGAAAAAATATATATTATATAGTTACTACTTCTTTTTTTAAGAAACCATAGTAAAATGTTTACTTGTGTAAAAAATAAAACAAAATATTACAATATTCAGAATAGCAGAAGAGCAAGAATAGCAACTGAATGTCAGTGGAGTTTATGTCAGTGGAGTCCCCCATCCAAACTAATCATCCCCTTAAAGTTATGCATCCTGGCACTAACTTTGGGGTAGAAGACTTGAGGAGTGTTGAAAATGGATCACATTTAGCTTTGATAGTGAGACGATGAGATTAAGAGCATTGACTTGTCTTTTCATTTCAAAGCAGTCCATGTTCTGAATCTAAACACCAAATGTGCTTAATGAAATGTGTGATGAAAAGCCGAGATGAATGTGGTTTAATTAATTACACAGTTGGTATCAATATTTTGCCTTTCATAAAGACATTCACTACAAACAGACCCCTGCGTTGTACTGGAACTGCCACAGACATATCAGCTAACAGTTAATGTGAATGGAGAAGCCATTGTAAAGTGCACTTGTAAAGTGCAACACACTTTATTGCACCTCTCTATAGAAACAAAATGTTGCTTGCATAATTAGATTAAATATTCCATGGCATAAGCCAGCTAGGTGGAGTAAGTGCCTTTAAATTAGTCTACGCTCACAAAAAGAGATGCTTTCTTTTTACCTTGCTCAGCATAACTTCCAACTTCATGAAGAGGTCAGGGCTTTTCCAGGAAGCACACACACACAATTGAGAAGTATGGTAGGAAATAAATGGATGGTATCTTCTGCAAAATTGCTTAAAAGAGGCAATATAACACCTACACAATAAATGAATTCCAAAGCAAATCTTGGCTGAGTATTTAATGACCGTTTAGCAGCCCTTCAGTATCACTGCACGTTGCAGCAACATTAAAGAGAGTATTTACGCTACACGATCCATCTGATGGCAAATGCAACTCATTAAATTAGTGCAAATATAAATGCTTCCATTAAATAGGTCAATTGTGGGAAGCATAGCAGAAAACAGCACAAGGTGATAATCATTAAAGCCAATTGTAATTTTTGAGACATTATTGAGCTCCACAGAGAAGAGATCAGGAACACAAATACACAACGATTTTGTCAAGGTGCAAATTGAGCTGACTAGAAATAGAATGAGATGAGATACAGCACACTGCCCACAAGTGCAGTGACCTATTCGGTATGTGATAAATTGTGCCAAGTGAACTCAAGCCCTAGTTGTCTGTTATGCAAACGTTGAGCAAGTTGAGATGGTTGTTTCATTTCACAAAAGAATCTTTTACAAATTTGGGGCAATATCAGGCGAAGTTGGCATCGAAGCTACGTTTGGAAAAAGGTGCCATTCCAACAATCAGGGACTTGCCTGAATTTGAAACGGTAAGACTGTGTTTTTATTACTATATTTTGTGTAACAAACAGCAGCTAACTACTAATGCGGTTAATGTATGTGATGTAAACACGGGGAATGGACTCTACGAATGCTAGCCACATCTTTCCACTTTGTTTTACACTACAGTAACGTTAGTTACGGTACAGGAGTCCATGCTCAGTGCCTAAAACCGTTTGCTAAATGTAATTCTGAAAACAATATACCACAAAACATTATTAGCCAAACTAATTTAAAATCTGATACATTGTAATTATGAAGTTTTCCCTCAGTGATAAACAGACTAGAAAATGATACAGCTATTATTTAATATAATCGTATATAATATAACAATGACAACATATCATTGTATTGATTTTTTATATAATAGATAAGGATAGATCAATTAAAAAAACAGTCAAGAATTAATAAACATAAAGAAAAACATAACGTTACATGTCTGCAGATGAAAATTACTAAATATCTAAAAAACCACAACGTCAAAAAAGGCAAAAACAACACATTATAGCAAACGTTAATCTCTATAACCACTGTAAGCTGAAAATAAAGTAGACTACATCTCCGTTAATGTAATCTACATTAAATTAAAGCTAAACTTATGTGGGAGAAAATAGCAAAAAACGTTTTAGCTCGTTACTGATGTTAATGTATGTCTCAGTCAAAAAAATTGTCTTTACCATTCAGAGACATGTTGATGTAGAAGTCCTTCAATTGACTGTTGTTCCTCTTCCGTTTCCAGCTCTGGTTCAGAGTCTGGCTCAAACATATACGGTTGAATCCCGTAGGTCGCGGCCAGGTCGGGTTCATTAACAATTTGCGCCATGATCTCTTTTTGGAATGATATGCTGAAGTTACCTGCGGTGTCAAGCCCCCTCCTTCCTGCCACCAATCAACGCGCCCCTCATTTGCATTATTAAAATGACCGTCCACGACAGCCAAAACCTCGCATCAGATCTCGCGAGAGAATAATGCATTCAGAAATAAGGGTCAAACGAGTTCTGTGTTTATTTTTTTCCAATTTTTCTTTTTTAGAAGGGCATGAAATGACTATAATAGAGCGTGGGTATCAAAGTTAATACTACATTATGACTCCTTTAATGGAGAAGGTTAAAAAGAATGCCCCCCATGTTATTCCTATAGTTTGCAGGGAGGCAATTAGATGGGAATGTGATGGAACATCAGTGGGCATTCAGGACTGTAGCCAGTTGGTATCCTTAGCTTATGGGTTCCAGTGTGGGGTTAAGGGGAGCATAGCTAACCCTGGTGTTACCTCTAGCTCAGAACTCGCAGAGTTAAAGGAAATTTTGAAACAGCAGCAAAGTCAATTAGAACAGCTTACCCAAAATTTCATGTTGCTACAGAGACAGCGTAGCCAGGGCCCTTCGCCACGGGTGGGCTCGATTTGTAGGCGATGTCAGAAATTGGGCCATTATGCCCGAGAGTGTGTTGGGGAGAGGGTTTCGTCTCAGTTACAGTCCTCCTTTGGCATGCCTCCTTGTGGGGGTGCTTCTGGTAGTTTGAGCAGGCAATCGGAAAACTAATACCCACCGAGCTGTTGAGCCACCGTTCCGGTTGGGGGTATGACAGGCTTGAAAGCTGCTTTAGAAGCAAAGCCTATGCCTCAATTGATGTCATCTTGTCCTCATGTCGATGTTGTCATGGGGGGTGTTTCAGTGTCATGTTTGGTGGACACTGGGTCTATGGTGTCCACCATAACGGAGTGTTTTTTTCTCTGAGCATTTTATGGCTTTGAGGCCTGCTCGACCTCAATCTTGTCATTGGCTATAGCTTCAGGCTGCCAATGGCCTAGCCATACCATATGTAGGGTATATTGAGGTGGACGTGGAGCTTTTGTGGGAAGGTAATGCCTAAACGTGGGGTGTTAGTAGTTAAAGACCCTCCAGGGAGTTGTTTCAGAGTTCCGGGGGTGATAGGGATGAATGTCCTCAAAGAATGTTATGCCGAGCTCTTTGGAGAGTATTCTGTATAACAATGTCTCCTCTTGAAGTTTCCACTATCCAAGATAAGATAAATTCTATAGATCTGTCTCCCCTCTCTGAACAAGATCAGTATGATGTACGTTTGCTCCTCAACAAATATAGTTCTGTTTTTTTCCTCTCATGACACAGTTCCCTTTCAAGGGAACTCGAGCTGCGTTTGAGACGCGATGGGAACGCTCTGCGTGATTACGTCGTGAAGCACGTGTAAAATCAGTCCAATGGAAGCCCACTACGACGTAGGTGACGTCATAGACCAGGAAACTATATAGCAGCCCTGAAATCAGACCGCGACAGCTTCTGTACCTTCAGCAAGCGCTCTCTGTATATCTGTCCTTGTCTATTTATTGTTGTCTGTCAAGCCCAATCTATCATTATTATGGCGAGCAAGCAAGATTACAGACGGTGTGTTGTTCCCTGCCCTCGTTATATTAAGGGTGGGGACACACATCAGCTTTGTGTTGCTTGTTTGGGAGTGGAGCATGCCCAGTCAGTCCTCGAGGGGGCTGATTGTGTGCATTGTATGAGTCTATCTATGAAGACGCTCCGCTCTCGCCCATCGTTCTTTGAGGAGAATGGTTCGGTTCGCGCTACCCGCGCGGGTCCCGCTGTTGCCTAGACGCGGCGGCGACTCGCATTTTGGGGTTCGCAAACGGATCTGACAGTGTGGGTTGGGACGGGCTCCGCCCTATCTTAGCTTTCACCTGCAGATCCAGTGTGCTGCGATTTCCATTTCCGAGGAATTGGTATCGTTAGTGTTTTGTTAAGAAAAAGTGAACAAAACAAATAAAAGTATTAAGAAAAAGGCAGATGTTTGATTTTTCAATAAATGGGCAGCTCATAACTCTGTTTAGTAAAGATGAGCTTTTTAAAGGAGGTTTTTCTAATGCTGTTGCTAGTTAAATATTTACTGGACAGCTGAACATTATGAGAGTGAAAATAAAAAGAGTTTATTAGATGAAATGTATCTAAAAAAACTCTGTATCTCAGCCTCCTCGTCTGGAACTACTGGTTTTTCCCTATCTCCACACTGAGGTGTCGAGATCGTGGAATAAACCGGTTTCTATTTTATGTGTTTAATACCCAAACGTCTTAACTAGAGTAATGTTATGGGTATTAAGTATCATGGTATGACAATGCCTTGGATTATAGAGACGCTTGCGAGCTTTCTCTCTCCCGAGTCGGCGTCATCATTTTTAACCCCGACGTTACCCACCAGCCATCTTTAATAATAAATAAATTTTATGAGGCAGTACTGGTGGGTAAAGTATTTAAGGACATAGATGAATGTTAGGATGTCAGCATTGACTCTATTCGAGAATATATTCGAGAATATATATATATATATATGTTTATATGTATAAGTTTTTCTGATATAAAAATAAAGAAAAAGAAAGATAAAAATGTCTGTTCTTCTGGACGCTCCGCTTTCAAGAAAACTAAACCTTTCAGCGGCGTTCCAGAGGTTTCTTCCTCACCAATCTATGTTCCTTAAACTGGCATAGAGTGCAAAGAAGAAGACCTGATGCTGAGGCTATCAGGCTTCTAAGGGTGGTCCCCTCCGGGGTAGGGACGGTTTTGAGAAATCGTTTCTCCTCGGCGCCCTCTGGGGTGCGACTCTCTGAGGAGGGTCACAGCGCTGCCAGTTTGGTTGTTCCCTGCCGGTTCGCCGTTCAGGGCACCGAGGTGTCAGCGTCCCCATACGATCCTCCGAGGAGGGTTGTAGAGCAGTCAGTTTGGTCTCCCTGCCGGTTCACCGTTTCAGGGTGCCGAGGTGCCTGCTTTTTCCTACGATCCTCCGAGGAGGGTCGTAGGAACTAAGCTGTTAGAGGTAGGCAAGATCTAAATAAAAAGAGGACTGTCGTCATCTCTAAATAAAAAGAGGACTGTCGTCATCTCTAATAAAGCTTAGACAAGAAGTTCTGACGAAAAAATAAAAGGAGGGACGGTTTGGAGGAATCGTTTCTCCTCGGCTCCCACTGGGGTGCGACTCTCTGAGGAGGGTCGCAGCGCTGCCAGTTCGGGTGTTCCCTGCCGGTTCGCCGCTTCAGGGCGCCAAGGTGTCATCGTCCCCGTGCAATCCTCCGAGGAGGGTTATAGAACGGTCGGTTCGGTTGTTCCCTGCCGGTTCGCCGCTTCAGGGCACCGAAATGATTGTTCAAGCAAATCCAGAGGCCAGTCTCGAGAGACTGGTTCCCCTTATCTGAATTTCTGGCAGCGTGGAAACTTCTGCCAAATATTTCTCTATGGGTCCTGCACATAATAGAAAAGGGTTACAGCGGTTCTCGTCCGCCCAGATTTCAGGGGGTCCTCCCTACGGTAGTGGACTCACAGCAGGCTCTGGTTATGGAGCAGGAAGTGCTTACACTCAAACAGATTGTATCACAGATTCAGTCCGAGGACTGGTTTGTCACAATAGACTTGAAGGACACGTACTTCCAAGTATCTATTCATCACAGGAAGTTCCTGAGTTTCGCTTTAAAAATGGGGCGAAGCATACCAGTATCGGGTTCTTCCATTTGGCCTAGGTTTATCACCCCGCACCTTTACAAAATGCGTGGATGCAGCTCTGGCTCCTTTGAGATTCCAGGGCATTCGCGTATTGTATTATATCGACGATTGGTTGATCCTAGCTCAATTTGAGCATATGGCAGTTCGGCATCGAGATGTCGTTCTGTCTCAATTAAAGATGTTGGGGTTGCCACTCAACGCCAGAAGAGTGTGATCCTCCCAGCTCAGAGGACCACTTTTCTAGGTGTAATATGGGTTTATCTAGGCCACTCACTCACTGTGAAACATTTTCAGACTGTGGGTCTCATGTCAGCTGCGTTCAACGTAATTACTTTTGGCCTTCTGTACATGAGACCCCTGCAGTGGTGGCTCAGGACCAAGGGGTTTTCTCCGAGGGGAAATCCGTTTTCACATGATCAAGGTCACGCGGCTATACCTACGTGCCTCGGTCATGTGGAAGAACCTTGGTTCCTCGCCCAGGCCCAGTGTTGGGGGTTTCTTGTCGACGCATTATGCTATCGACGGATGCTTCCCTCACAAGTTGGAAGTGATCATGAGTGGTCGCTCGGCGGAGGGTCCGGACCACACACTGACGATCTCGTAAATCAGAGCAGATATCCTGTTGAGGCAGGGGCTGAGGCCCGGGGTAATGGAGACTTCACCCCGTGAGGGGTGAAGTCTCTGAGGGGGCCCAGCTCATAGAATCCGGTCTCTCGACTGAGGTCGTTGAGACCGTCCTTCAATCCAGAGCTCCTTCCACGAGAAAACTATGTACATTGAAATGGAAACTGTTCTCTACATGGCGTGGAGAACGTTTTTTAAATCTTGTTAACTGCCCGGTTGGTACAGTTCTCGATTTCCTCAAGACCGTTTCTCTGCTGGATTATCTCCCTCCACCTTAAAGGTGTTCGTAGCGGCTATATCTGCTTATCACCCCTCTCGGGGCTTCTTCTCTTGGGAGAGATCCTCTTATTATTTGTTTTCTCCGTGGTACATTGAGGCTCAGGCCTGCACTGCAATCTAGAGCACCGGCTTGGGATTTGGCCATTGTACTTGAGGGTCTGGCCTTGGCTCCCTTCGAGCCCATCGAGGAGGTTTCAGAAAAATTCCTCACTCTAAAGATTATATTTCTCCTTGCTATTTCGTCTATCAAGAGAATTGGTGATTTACATGCTCTGTCGGTTGCTCCTTCATGTCTGGAATTTGCACCTAGTATGGTGAAAGCATTCCTCTACCCTAGACCGGGTTATATTCCTAAGGTCCCACTAAATGTTGGGGGCCCAATAGTGCGGCAGGCCTTTTATCCTCCTCCCTTTAATACCCCAGATCAGGAACAGCTTAACCTGTTATGTCCAGTCCGGGCTTTAGATGCCTACTATCACAGAGCTTCTCTGTGGCGTAAATCTGAGCAATTATTTGTTTGTTTTGGGTCACTCAAGAGAGGATGCCCTGCATCTAAACAGGTGATGAGTAAATGGATAGTCGAGGCTATTCATTGGCTTATGAAGCGGCGGGACAGCCTTCACCTATGGCTGTGCGGGCCCATTCTACTCAGAGTATGGCGGCCTCTATGGCCTTAATTTCGGGAGTTTCCCTTCTTGACGTGTGTAATGCGGCAGGATGGTCCTCTCCGCATACATTTGTCAGGTTTTATGACCTTGACCTCTCCACTCCTGGGGCGAGGTTGCTTGCTTCTTAGTGTGCGCAGGACTTCACACAGAACGGGCATTTGTCACTATGGCGTAGTGGGTATGGGGTTCCCATCGCGTCTCAAACGCAGCTCGAGTTCCCTTGAAAGGGAATGTCTCAGGTTACGTATGTAACCCTGGTTCCCTGATAGGGAACGAGACGCTGCGTTTGCCTGCCATACTTCCTGCATGCCCTGATCGACTTGCTTCAGGTTTTTCAGAAGCTGTCGCGGTCTGATTTCAGGGCTGCTATATAGTTTCCTGGTCTATGACGTCACCTATGTCGTAGTGGGCTTCCATTGGACTGATTTTACACGTGCTTCACAACGTAATCACGCAGAGCGTTCCCATCACGTCTCAAACGCAGCCTCTCGTTCCCTATCAGGGAACCAGGGTTACATACGTAACCTGAGACGATTTGGGTTGTACCACATTGATCTCTCATGACATCCCTCTAATCCAGTGGTTCTCAACCTCTCCTGCAGTGACCCCCTGACAGGACATGTTTTTGTTTTAACCCTGAAATGGCACACCCGATTCAATTAGTTAGCTTTACATTAAGCCTTTGAGCCTTTAATTAATTGAATCAGATGGTTTGTCGTGTTCCGGGCGATACTATTAAGCTTGTGCCTGTTACATTTTCTGCCCAGTATTTTGGGATTTCTGTTTTGTTTGAGCCTCCAAGCACTAGGCTACCAGCTGGATTGTTGGCCCTCCATCACTGGTTGGGGTAACTTGTAGTATGGTATACAACCCAGTCGTCAATCTGGGGACTACCGACATTGTATTATATCCTTGCACTGTAATTTGTACTCTTACTATGATCAGTGTTGTTAGTTTACCAGGTGAGGTCAAAGAGGTTAGGACTGCTACTATAACATTGTCTTCTTTTGAAGTTTCCACTATCCAAGATAAAATAAATGCTATAGATCTGTCTCCCCTCTCTGAACAAGATCAGTATGATGTACGGTTGCTTCTTAACAAATATAGTTCTGTTATTTCCTCTCATGACACATATTTGGGTAGTACCACATTGATCTCTCATGACATCCCTCTAATCGATGAGACCCCAGTTAGGCAGAGGTATCGCCGCATTCCCCCTTCAGACTATGAAACCGTTAAGGCCCACATTAATCAGCTGCTAGAGGCACAAATCATCCGGGAGAGTAGTAGCCCCTATGCCTTCCCCATTGTTTTAGTCAAAAAGAAGGATGATAGCCTCAGAATGTGTGTGGAATTGAAGAGTCTCTTGATGCCCTCTCTGGTGCTCAGTGGTTTACAACGATGGACTTGGCGAGTGGGTATAATCAAGTTCCAGTGACTGAGAAAAATAAGCCAAAACTGCCTTCTGTACCCCCCTTTGGCCTCTTAGAGTGGAATTTTATGGCCTTCGGCCTGTACAATGTTCCAAGTACCTTTCAGAGGCTGATGGAGAGGATGTTCTGGGTCCAGCATTGCCAGTCTTTATTATTGTACTTGGATGATGTCATTGTGTTTTCCCTCACTGTTGCAGAACATCTACTACGGTTGGAAAGTGTGCTGAAGCGACTAAGAGAAGAAGACCTGAAAGCCAAGCGGGATACGTGTACATTTCTCAAACAAGAGGTATGTTGCCTGGGGCACGTAATATCTCCGGATGGGTCTTTGTGGCCGGGGCGCTGATCTCTCCCAGGAGTAAGAGGGTAAAATTAGACCTGTTACCTACGCAAGCCGCAATTTGAGACCTGCCGAATGTAATATGACAAATTATACTTCAATGAAGCTGGAATTTCTAGCCCTAAAATGGGCTATGACTAAAAAGTTTTGAGAATATTTGTTGGGTCAGAAGTGTTCTGTGTACACTGACAATAATCCTTTAAGTCCTCTTGCCACTGCTAAATTGGGTGCTACCGAGCAGAATTGGGTAGCTCAATTGGCCGTGTTTGATTATGTCACTGGCAAAGTGAATTGAAATGCAGATGCCCTCTCACAACAATATGTGGAGCCTACTGAAGTGGGAACGTTGAAGAGCTGCCCAGAGCTGGGAACTTTTCACAAAGTCACTGTGGAGCCTGCTTCTCAGGTAATGCAAGCAGCCATTTCTGTTATGCCCCTGCTAGTTTGTGTGCTTTGCAGACAGGGGACCCTCTCATCAAGGAGTTGATAGTCTTCTGGTGGAAAAAAACACCAGCCAACAACCGAGGAGCGGCAGAAGCTTACAAGGCCAGTGTTATCATTACTGAGACAGTGGGATCGTCTTGTAGAGCAGGAGGGAGTGCTATACGGTCGCATATTACGTACTGATGGGGGTGAGGAAATGCAGCAGTTGGTCCTCCCTATGTCATTGAAGGGAGAAGTGCTCACTCAGTTGCACCAGATGCATGGACATCAGGGAGTGGAACGAACCCTGGAGCTAGTCCGCCAGCGGTGTTACTGGCCTGAGATGTCTCTGGAGGTGAAACAGTGGTGTCAGGAGTGTGACCGATGCCAGGTTTCTAAGGACTTCCATACAGTGGTGCATACCTTTAATGAACCACCTCCTTGCGTCACGTCCAAATTAAATACTGGCTATTGATTTTACCCTCCTTGAATGGAATGGAAAATGTGCTCATCATGACTGATATTTTCTCAAAATTCACTCAAGCTGTTCCCACTCGTGACCAACATGCATCTACAGTGGCTCAAGTTTTGGTTACAGAGTGATTCTATAAATTTGGGGTACCAAGCCAGCTGCACTCAGATCAGGGACGGAGTTTTGAGCGCTCTTTGAACCTGCAATTTTGTGGCCTACATGCTGTTTCCAAGTCACGAACTACCCCGTATAAACCCTGCAGGCCATGGGCAGTGTGAACGGTTTAACCAAAATCTACATAATATTTTGCGGACCCTGCCTGTAACAAGAAAGAGGGATTGGACTGCTACCAATCCACGGGTGAGGCCCCTTATTATTTGATGTTTGGCCAAGATCTATTGAGGACCCTGTGGCAGGCCATATACACGACTGGGTCATTGAGCATCAAGAGCACTTCAGATGGCATTTGAAGGAGCAAGACAAAGAACGAGAGGAGAATCCATGACTGTCATGTTCGAGAGGTTCCCCTGAAGGAGGGACAACTAGTATTGCTGTATGACCACTCCAAGCGTGACCACTCCAAGCGAGGCCGTAATAAGATTCAAGACTGCTGGAGTTCTGTACACTACCAGGTGCTAAAAGCCCCTATTGAAAGAGAAGCAGTGTACACTATTGCACCAGCCCATGACCTGAGTAAGATCAAGCATGTACATTGCACTTTGTTGAAGCAGTATATTTCCACTAAAAGCCCAGAGAGAGGTCTGGCGGGAGGTGGTCAAGCAGAGGCTGTGTTGCCCTTGCAGGATGGAGAGGAAGAGTTGGAGGATGGCTGAGTCCTGGTGTCCGGGCCTTTTGTCGCTCAAGCTGGACTAGTACCTATGACCCCTGTCCCTGAGACATCTACCACAAGCCAATTTAACAACATTGACGGCTGTACCAACAGGCCGGGGCAACCATTGGCCTCAAAACCTCCCCCTATTTCAGAAGTGGAAGATCAGGTGGGGGATGATGGATTGAGGAGGACCCCCGTGTTACTGCTGGATGACATTCCAACCTTCACCATTTGCCTGCAGCAGTTTGGGGTAGGGAGAGAGGGGATATGAATTCCCAGATGATTGTGCCTAACGGCATTTTATTTTTTTAGACCCTGGAGCTGAGATTCATGGGTTAGTGGTTCATCGTCGGGACGACGATGCAAGTGGATGGGTGGGATTGTAGCAGATTGGGAATTTCCAATATAACTCCCCCTGGTGGAGAACTGGAATTATCTGCCCAGTAGATTTAGTGGTGTCAGGTAACGGCTGGTTAATCCATTACCATGATTGCGCTTCTAATAAAAGTGAAACACACAAATGGCTGTGTGCGCGTTACTCTTTGCATCCTGTGTTGCCTCTTCCTAGTGGAGTCATGTGGTTTCGGGGCATGTATTCTGTTCTTTGTTCAATCAGGTATGTGAATGAGTGGAACGTGGCATGTGATTACACACAGTTCAAGTGCAGCGAGAGTGTGCAAGAGCGTGTGCAGTCGTTTTAGAATCATTGTTTACGCAGTGAGTATGATCTCTTTCTGGTGGACAGTTTCATGTTTTTAAAAAATGCTTAAATTTCAAGGCTGCGAGTGTGAATGTGTGTGTGTGTGTGTGTGTGTGTGTGTGTGCAGGTCGGGGGGATGTGCCTAACAGGCTTGCTTGCAGCTCTGAGTGGTGTAAACGTATCTTTAACTGGCAGGACATACGGACCTGAACTACTCTGCTGTTTTGTCTCCATTTTGAATTTGTTTCATTTTTATTGTTTTATTTTTGTGGTATTTTCCTTTATTAGTAATTGTTTTATATCTGTGTTATGTGAATTTTTTTATTTTTTATAATTTGTATTTTGTGGACGAAGTGCTTCCTACAGGGGAAGTTCGCTGATGAACGATCAATTGTATGAACAGTCATTTACAGGGGGTTATATAAATTGCCCTTGGGGTTGATTTGTAAAATTTTTTTTTTTTTTTTTTTTTGTATTTGTAATTGAGGTAAGCACTTTGGGCCATAGGTAAAAGGGAACTTTGCCCACCTTCCTATTTGGGGTGTAGTGTTTAAATAGTATGGATATATTTAGTGTTTGTGTAATGTAAGCCAACCCAAGAACAGTGCTATGTATCTCTACCGATGTGAGTGACTCCTTCAAATAAGTGTTTCTGTCTGAGTGTCTAGAACTCTTGAGGCAAGCTGCATCTTTGTCAATACGGAGAATCATGTCCCTCAGCTTGCATCAATCCCCACAGCAGAAGTTTCATTACTGGTTGTAGAAGCCAGTGACTCGTCCAAGAGCCTTGACAAAATTATATATACTGTATACAAAAACAAACGAAACCAATTAAATCCAAGAATAGCTGAAGACTTTTCATGATTTTTCTTGCAGTTTACACCATCACAAATAGAAAGAATCTTTTTTTTTTTTTTTAAAGAATCCCTAAGGACAGATAAATAGCTTGAGGTGACACTGAACTCTAAAGTTTTGAGATAATGGCCAAACTTGATTGACAAGTGGTTCTGAGTCCTTGAAGAGTGTTGGGACCCACTGTTTTCACCACTTTTATTCTCTCTCTCACTCATTTGTTATTTTTACATAGAGAAGAAAAGACTCTCTTACTGTGTTCTTCAAAGTGAGTTCAAGTTTAAACTCCCAGAAGAAGGCATGTAGCCGAAACGCGTTGGAGTTTTTTTAGATGGTTAATTTGACCCAGCCATAAGAATAAAGGCTTTTTAACTTTTTCAATTGAGAGTGCCTTGGAGTTTTTCCTTTGATTTTTGGTATTTTGTTTCCCATCCAAAGAGCACCTCTATATTAATCAAACGTTGAAGTCCAGGAATCGCTCCTCTACCCCTCCGATTTTCATTGAGTTCAAGTGAGTTCAAGCTTTTAAATTCAGACCGTTTAACATCAGAAATGCAACTTCAGCTCTGGACTGCATTCTTAAAACACTTCTGTCATCAATTACTCACCCTCATGTCGTTATAAACCTGAATGACTTTCTTTTGTGAAAAAAAACAAAAAAAACAAAGGAAAATAGTCTGATAGTCTTCCCCTCTGCTGTAGCTCTCAAAATCTCAGTCATATTTGCATACATTCAAATATGGCACTTAAAGATACATCCTTGCTGCGCAGGTGGTGAGCAAATGATGACCATATTCATTTTTGAGTTAGTGAATTTGAGTGCCATTAATCAAATAAAATGTGTCAGTAAGTCAATGTTCCTATGTTACATTACAATCTTTTAGCGAAATTTTACAGAAATAAGTGTGACAAATATGCTAAAATGATACGCCTACAGAATAAATGCGAGCCTTGCATAGCGATTTGGTTGTTAGGAGACTTCAAACACGTACTATTTTGTTTCCCTAAATGACATTTTCCAAACGTCCTTTCCGCCACATTTGGCTCTTGTATTGAGAACATTAATTAGAAGCAGATACATGAATTTGCACTTATTAGCAGTGAGGATTGACATCTCTCTGCACTCACACTTTCTGAATAATTCAGAACACTGATAAACTAGTTCACACTTGCAACTAATCAGATAAAGTATATATATATATAGGCCTCCTCTTGTGCTGATTGGATAGATAATTTAAACGTGTTCTTCCCAAACTTCGTTAATAAAACATCATTAAAAAGAAAGCTTATTAGTCATGCCACCACCAAAATTTATCCTTGAGATTCAAAAGTTTATGTCTGACAATTCAGTAGCTATGCTAACACAAAAACAAAGTAGACCTGGGAAGAAATAGAATTGCAGTTCCATGTTGAAAGATTTTAGACCACCCCAATGTGTCTTCTCTGCTCTCCTGAAGGCCAAATGCTTTGCCAACTATATTTCAATACCTTAGGCTGAGCTATAACTGAGGCTAATATCCCACACACCTAATAAAGTTTTCCCTGGCTGGTTTGCATATTGACCTTATCTAATTAACTGCAAAAGGTGTATGAACAAGATTTTCCACTACTAGAGATAATTTTCTGAATTATTATACTGGAATACTGCAAAATCCTGGAAAGGCCCTGCAGGTTTGGCTATGAAATAGACTTGTTTTTTGTCTAATGCACCCCCAAAGCTCCATCAATAAGGCTCAAGTACTCCTTTATTGACAACACAACAAATGTGTTCATTTGAACTCTTATTATACAAAAGTCTGTTTTCAGTAACTCTGCACATTACATCACAACACCAGTAAATGTCTTCATGAGTTAATTATTAATTCAACCAATTTTTCCAAAACACTTAGCAACTTTCACACAGTAATCCCAGTAAATTACCAAAATGACTTTGCTGGTAAATGCACAAATATACTGTTCACTCAAGAAATGGCGTTCTGGCTTTTTACCATTGAGAGACCGGTAAAATCTGTGATGCCAGTCATCGAAAATTATCTTTAAACGATGCTCCGTTGCCTTCATTCACAACACTAACTGTTCAATTTGACAATCTGTTTTGACTTCTAATAGACATAATTGACATAATAATATCCAACTGCAGATCTGCAGCACTGATGAATGAAAAGGAAGGCAGGGTCTTGAGTGCAGCACGCTGAAAAAGCTGGGTGACGTGGCGCAATCTAGCGCATATTTACATAGAAAAACTATCAAAAAGCCACAGTGTTTACTGTAAACGGTGCGGAGTAATCACATCATCTCCATAAGAACTTTATGGCCATTTCTCATTATGCATTCTTAAGCGATCTAGCGTCCTTGGGTGCTTCTCATTTCTTGTTTGTGCATCCTCTTTTTCCTTTCCTCACTTCCTTTCCTCACATCTCAGCTCCACCCCTTTAGGATCCACTCCTCTCAAAAAAAATCTGTCGTCACTGGCATGCAATAAATTGTTGGGTAGACAAGGCCTTTTGATGTATCCTTCATTTCATGGATAACGAAGGATGTACTGTATTTGGAGGCCGCATTTAAAGGGGCCTTCAAATTGGGACAGCCTTCACCACACAGCGGTGACGCAATCAGCTTTCGAATGCGCCCTCGAAGGATGCGGCCTCTGAATCAGGAAGCAGCACTTGTGTTCTCATACTACGTCATCACCAACTGTCGAAGTTCAATTACAATACTCAAGAACAAGTAAAGAGGACACGTGAAAGTACCTGGATGTGTTCTTGATATGAGGTGCAGACTAGAGAGAATAGAAGTTAGAAATTCCAGAAGATGTGTGGAAGCATGTAAGCTTTACATTTCTCATTCTCACTTAAGAGATTCTCACTGCAAGCTTGTAAATACGTGACTTGAAGAAAGCCTGCAGTATTTTTATTGCCTTATTAAAAAGAATTTTAACATTGACAAAGCATAGATAACGTTTAACTTTTCACAAATACATGCGGTAAATTAAAATGATATAAAATACTATGAAAATACTGTCTAAAATAACATTAAATAAACGTTTTAATAGGTTGTGACCAGTACCAACTCCTGGCCATAAATATTGGTAGGGCAGATTCTGGGTCTTAGCACCATGAGTATGATAAAAAAAAAATGTGTAAGCTTTATATCCTAATCGCTGAACACATGCAGAACACTTTTAGCAGAATTCTAGTGTCGGTTATTCAGCCTGAGGGTGGTACTCTAATGATGATTGACAGACTTTAGTGCACATGACAAACCAATATAATGCCATCTTAGAATTGCCTTATTGTGTCCGAATGTTGTTTTAGAATATTACAAGTTAGAAATTCCAATGAGGAAAAAAAGTCAGAACAAATTTTTCAGAACAAACATAAAACAAACACAACAGTAGGCTATATCAATCTATTCATATGAGCATGTTTAAACTAAAGGGTTTATACTGTCATTAATTTGATATGCTACTCCACATAGGAAGAACAGACAGGCCAACTAGTTACTGATCTGATGCAGACACAAAGCTGAAGCGGACTGATATCAGGTGTGTTCGACATCGGCTGCGACTGGATGTACCGATCAGTGAGAGTTTCTGCATGCAGTTGTGGGAGGAGCTGCAAACGGATTTGTGAAGTTTGGCACTTTCTGCTTCCCGTAGTGACTCTCACGCTGTGTTTGCATACTTTATCACAACTGAAGTAAAATAAATGCACTATTTGTCAAATACACAGATGTTTCAAAGACATTTTCATTCAACACTTTATGTAGCTATTGCTTAATAGCCTACAACATCTGTTTGTACAAGAATAAAGTTCAACATATAAACCTATTCTATCAATGAAGTGGGGTCTAAGTTTTTTTATCAGTTTTATTTTGATTAAACATGACACAAATCACATCCAGACTACATGAAAAGAGGTTTTACTGTTATAAAACAGATTTGTGAGCATTAGTAGAACTGAAGGTTTTAGAGTAAACACAAAACACATTTGATCGTTGTCATGCGGTGAATCAGCTAATCGTGGAACAGCTGTGTCGTCATCAGTACTCGTGAAGACGCTCTGCAGAATGAACCAGCCGGTTGACCACAAATCACTCTCGCTCTCCTCCGCCCAGGCGAGCAACCACCAAGAAAAGGTGTTAAAACCAATTCTCGAAGCTGCTAGGGACTGGAAAATGCTGGCTGATCTTGATCAACGGCTTATTTTTCCTCCTGAGATTGCCACCACTATCCTCCGACCAGATATTGTTTTGTGGTGTTCAACTAACAGTGCCATGGGAGGATTCTGTAGATGAGGCATATGAGAGGAAGAAACTGCGGTATGCTCAGCTGGCCACTGAAGCAGAACAGCGAGGATGGAGAGTCCGGGTTTATCCAGTGGAACTGGGTTGTCGAGGATTTGTGGCACACTCCACAACCCGGTTCCTTAGAGACGTCGGATTCAGTGGCCAAGAGTTGTGTTGCACAGTAAAGAACTTATCTGAAGCAACAGAGAGGAGCAGCAACTGGCTGTGGTTGAGACGGAAAGAGTCTGTCTGGCTGTGTACAGGCCGCCACGCTACGGTTTCGAAAAATTCGTGAAAATTTGAAGATTCTGTTGGTTTATATGTATAGTTTGCATAGTAATTACAGTTATTACGTTCCTGTGTATTTTGTGTGAATGAGGATTGGTGTTTATTGTGTTTTGCGGTAGTATGCCATACGGAACCGTTGCCACTGACCGCTTTAACGTCCGCAGTGGGGCTGGACAGCCTTAGTCAAACGAGTTGGCGCGTATGGGCGGGTTGTGGAGAGGTTGAGAGATTGTGGTAAGGTCACATGTGAACTATGAGGAAGGAGCAACCTCAGCAGCAGGAGGGAGGTAAAGGTCAGTAAGCTGGGCTGAGTTGAGTGGGGGACGGAGGGGGGTGACTCTGGGACGCCAGAGCCACTGTCAAGCCCTCTTGAGGTGTCGTGGGCTAGTCGACGAAACACTGAGGACGGAAGGTGCCCACTTGAAGACCCTAGAGATGTCCCCTACTCTGCTCAATCCAGACGGTTGTCATGAGGGGACCGCAGTGTGGTTGCAGCCATTGAATATTAACAACAGACAGAAGGAGATTCACATCACTATTTGGAAAGAAGCGTAAATGGATGGAGAAGTAAAGGTTACTGTAAAGATACGTCTTAGTTGGTGCTTATCTTGGCGAAAGCCGAGTACAAATCAGCATGAAGTTTTAACATCTACTGAAATCATGGTGGCATACGTCCCAGTCACGTGGTGTCTGTGCTGTCTCAAGTTTACCTACGTGAAAATAAGCGGGGCAGCCTGAAATCTGCCCCAATGGCTCACAATTAGAGCATGCTGCAGTTCCATTTTTCACCACAGATTTACATTGGAAATTTGTGGCGCGCTGTAGAGCTAGGGAGGGCTCCAAGACCAACTGCTCCACTTAGTATCATAAATACATGCCTACTGAATCCATGTGCAACATTTTACCATACCCTGCTCACTTTACGACTTAAAATAAATAGTGTAGAAAATCTAAAAAATATTTGTTGCAGAATTCTGAACACATTTATAATTTGTCTATGTTTGGATTACTATTTTGTTTTTTGTTTTGTTGTTATGTTGTATTTTTGTGCATTGGATGCTTATGCTGGGTTATCATTCATTCTAACAAGGTAGCCTGGCAAGACCGGTGGAATGGTTTCCACGAGAACGAAGTCCATTCTTTGCGTTCTCAGAATTGAGAAACAGCCTATGATTGGCCGAAAGCAGACTTCTTATGTCAGCTCGTTCGGACCTGTGCTCATACTGGTAATCCTCATTCTTTGTTCACACGCAGCATCATACCGATAATTTACTGGTAATGTTACAACTTACTGGTAAATTGCCAGAATCGATTTACTGGTATTTTTGAAAAGGTCATGTTTACACATGATCACTTAAAGACGTCATGAAATCAAAACTGACCCTATTTGCTATGTTAGTACATATTACTAGCCTTGTGGTGAACAATTAATCCATGCAAGTTAATGCACAGAAAAAAAAATAGTTTGTCAAGATAATCTTTAATCAAAATCTAAAAGAAATTGCTTCCGCTCTGGAATGCCGTTCCTTCTCTGATGACATTAGTTTGAGTTGGATATCCTTAACCATTCCCCTCCAACCATTAGTCTGGTATGAGCTCAGGATGGAGAGGCGGTGTGCTAAAATAGAACCCCGCCCTCTATTCGATATTCTGTTTACTTGGAAATATGTCACAACACTGAATTAAAACCAATTGCAACTTCCGGTTCACAGGGACTTTCACAGTAATTTAACAATAAAGACTGTGTGGCTGCAATCGAAAGCGCATTCTCTCTTAGGTAATTATTTTGAATAAATAATTACTTCACAACCACTAAAAAATTATGTTCTATATAGTATAAGTGTGTGTAGTATGAATGTAATCCAAACGTACTACATTCGACATGTTGTCCTTACCATGTGAGCAACCAGAGTCAGTTACATCGCTTCTCTGCCATTTACAAATCCTCTCCCGTGACCTCATGGGTTAGTAAAGTGTCCATCATATGCACACTTCAGGATCTTGCCAGTAGAAGTAGGTTATCCGGGTACATTTTGCCTACTCTTTTATGAGTACTGTGTGTTCAGACATACTTCTTTTGTCACATATTGTTTTTCACCTACTATATAGTAGGGAAGTATGCGATTTTGGATGCACTCTCTATGTGTGAAAGGGTCTGAACAAAACAAGTGACTAGCTGCATTCAAAATTGCAAACTCTTAGACCAGGTACCTCATGTGTTCAGGGAGGAGGGAACAGTGAACACTGCGTAGGCATCCTGTGAATCGGAACACAGCCTGTGTGTTGCTAGGAGACAAACAATACTCCTCCTTTCGCTTCATTCTGTTATATTTGTGTTTGTGGAGCAAAAATAGACCAATTATTTGGCAATATGATGTCTAAAATGTAAGCTACTCAATATTAACAGTGTAAATTGAATGGTTGTTTAAAAAGCAATATTATAAATGTACAGCATTTATAATGTATTTAATTATATATTTATACAATCATATTAATAATTAAATAATTATTAATAACTGTAATTATATAGGCTATTTATATATTTAAGCCTACAGGATATCATTTAGCATTAAGATTAACATGAGTAAAAATGTTTTTTAGTACAATAAATGTCACGGGTGGCTGCAGGAAAACAGAAGAGGATGAAGTTGGAAAAGAAGTTACAAGACAAAGTTATAATGACAAAGATACAACGAATGAACAAGCAGGCATGGCAACAAACACTAAAGCAACACAGACCCAACAGAGAATGAATGTGAGGGATTAACTTATATAGCAAAACAAACAAGGATAATTAATAGAACACAGCTGACACAAATCAACTAATAAAGAGGAGCAAGAAACATTGAACCAAGGAGCACATGATGAAAATGAAAACAAGCTGAAAGTCCATGAAAACAGAAACTAACAGAACATAATGGTGCAAATAATACACTAAAATCATCAAATACTATAGGTGAAAAACAGGATCCCAATGATTTCCTTGGTTCTGAATCACTGTCTTGAGTGAAAAAGTCGATGCATGTTGAGTGATGACATGCTTTAGTGCCCTATAATAATCCCTTAAATGTTCTTATATTCTCTAATTAATAGTTTCTGTTGTCCGTCTTTGTTTCTACAGAGATTTATAGCCAAAACAACAGCTACGATTACATGCTGCAATATGTTGATCAAATGTCAAGAATGCATTCGCACAATGATTGTGATTTTGCTATATGCAACAACACAGGGGAGGACAGAACCAGACGTTGGTTGCCATGGAGATACTGTTATTTGAGACAATGCCCTGAAACTGAAAACGATCAAAATTCAAAGACCAAGATTTAAGTGGCGCTATACGCCATGGTGCTCATTCATAGTGTGCCAATGTGCCATGTACACACAAACAGATTAAGCTTGTTCTTTCAGCCTGTTTTTGGTTTGTTTGTTTGTCAAAAAAGGCTATGCAGGCTCATTAAAGTATATGCATATTCTGAGTTGTGAAATCTGCATGATTTTTAAGCAGAGTGAATAACTTCAGGCCTAACATAATCAAGAGTGTGACATTTTATTTTCCATTTCCAACTGAAAAAACGCCTCGGTTACGACTGTAACCTCGGTTCCCTGAAGAGGGAACTCGCGTTGCGTCGATTGATGCTAAGGGAACGCTTTGCGTGATGATGTATTGAAAATCAGTCCAATGGTGTGACGGGACGTCAGAAGCGGGTGACGTCATGAACCAGGAAGTATAAAGCCGGTTTAAAACCCAGCCGCGACAGCTTCGCAGGGTCCGAACAAGTCGCTTACAGGCACGCACGAGATATGGCAGGTGACGCAACATCTCGTTCCCTCTTCAGGGAACCGAGGTTCCAGTCGTAACCGAGGCGTTCCCTTTCAAGGGAACTCGCGTTGCATCGATTGACGCTAAGGGAATGTCTATACCAACGCCACCATAGCGAGAAGTGCCTGTCCAGTGTGAAATCATAGCGAGCAGCACTAGGACGAGAGCACTCGGGACCCTGGTGTAGAGTCCAAGTCCAGAGCATAAAATCTAACGAATGTGTGAGGTGAGGACCAGCCTGCCGCATCAAAAATGTCCTGAAGAGGGACTCCTGACAATAAGGCCTTAGAGGCCGCCATACTCCTAGTTGAGTGAGATCGAACGGCCATAGGTGAAGACTGTCCGGTCGACTCATAAACAAGTGAGATGGCCTCGACCACCCACTTGCTCATCCTTTGCTTAGATGCAGGGGACCCCTTGTTAGGGGGTCCAAAGCAGAAAAATAACTGTTCGGTTTTATGCCACAGGGCAGGTCTGTGGACGTAAGCATCCAACGCCATCACTGGGCATAGCAAATTGTGCCTTTCCTGGTCCGCATCCTGGAACGGAGGAGGACAGAAGGCCTGCAGCACTATAGATCGGGCCACATTAGTGGGGAACCTTAGGAACATAACCTGGTCTAGGATGAAGGAATGCCTTAACCATGCCAGGTGCAAATTCCAAGCACGAGGGTGCAAACGACAGAGCTTGAAGATCTCCTATTATTTTAAGGGAAGAAATAGCGAGGAGTAAGAAGTAAGAAAACTAGCTGGAACCTCCTCCAGGGGCTCGAAGGGAGAATGGGAAAGGCCTTGGAGGACAATAGCCAGGTCCCAAGTCGGTACCCTAGTGCGTACAGCAGGCCTCAGCCTCAAAGTGCCACGTAGAAAATGAGATACCAGAGGGTCTTTACCCACAGACATTCCACCCAAAGGAATGTGGAAAGCACCTATGGCCGCCACATAGACCTTCAGAGTGCACGGGGATAGACCTGCAGTGAACCGATCCTGCAGAAACTCCAGCACTGTACCAACCGGGCAGTTAACTGGGTTCAGCTGAGGGTCACTGCACCATGAAGTGAAAACCTTCCACTTCAAGGCATAAGATTTCCTCGTGGAGGGAGCTCTGGATTGTAGAATGGTCTCCACAACCTCGGTTGAGAGACCTGACCCTATGAGCTGGGCCCCCTCAGAGGCCAAGCCCACAGGTTCCACAGTTCGAGACGAGGGTGAAATATAGAGCCCTCTGCTTGGGACAGAGTCTCTCCTGACGGGAAGCTCCATAGGAGGCCCTTAGAGGAGAGACAATAGATCTGGGAACCATACTCTGCCCGGCCACCGCGGGAGAAGTAGGCGCAGATGGTCCCTGCGAACCCTCTCCAGAACTCCCGGGAGCAAAGCGATCGGGGGAAAAGCATACAAACGCAGCCTCGGCCACGTCTGTACCAACACATCCAGTCCGCGAGGAGCTGGATGCGTGAAAAAGAACCAGAGTGGACAGTGAGATGTCTCTCGAGACGCAAACGGATCCATTTGAGTCTGGCCGAACTCCCTCCATTTCTGTTCCACCACCTCGGGGTGGAATATCTAATCCCCGGGCCTCAGCCCCTGTATCCACAGGATGTCTGCTCCTAGATGACATATATAGGTGACCACCGCTGTCTGTGTGTCTGTGTGGACCCACACATACTGGCCCCTGAGCTCTGGTAGGCCCTAAGTCGAGCGTCCTTCCAGGATCGCTACCCAGCCCGTGAGGGAGGCATCTGTCGTTAGCATCCTGCGACGACAAGAAGCTCTCAACATGGGGACCTGGGACAGGAACCAAGGTTTCTTCCGCATAACCAGGGCACGTAAGCATAGCCGCGTAACCAAGATAATGCAAAAGGGGTTGCCCCTCGTGGAAAACCCTTACCCTGAACTGAGCGTCCTTCCAGGATCGCTCTCCCAGCCCGTGAAGGAGGCATCTGTTGTTAGCATCCTGCGACGACAAGAAGCTCTCAACACGGGACCTGGGACAGGAACCAAGGTTTCTTCCACATAACCAGGGGACGTAGGCATCACCGCGTAACCCTGATCATGCGAAAGGGGGTTGCCCCTCGGGGAAAACCCTTTGGTCCTGAGCCACCACTGCGAGTGTCTCATGTACAGCAGGCCAAACGGTATCACGCTGGACACTGCTGCCATCAAACCCAACAGTCTCTGAAACTGTTTTTCACAGTGAGTGACTGGGCTAGCATTATTCTTTCCACAGCTGACAGGATGGACTCTATGCGACAGGTGCGCACGCATCAACATAGAATTCCACACTACCCCTAGAAAAGTGGTCCTCTGTAATGGAGAACGCACACTCTTCTTGGCGTTTAGCCGTGACCCCAGCTCTTTCATGTGGGTGAGAACAATATCTCGATGCCGAACAGCCAACAGATGCGACTGAGCTAGAATCGACAAATCGTCGATGTAGTTCATGATGCGAATACCCTGAGGATGCAGTGGCGCCAGAGCTGCATCTACGCATTACGTGAAAGTGCGGGTTGATAGTGCTAGGTCGAACAGAAGAACTTGATATGGGTATGCTTTGCCCCCCAAAGCAAATCTCAGGAACTTCCCATGATATGGAAGGATTGAAAAGTGGAAGTATGCGTCCTTGAGATCTTTCGTGACAGACCAGTCCTCGGAGCTGATCTGTGGCACGATTTGTCTCAAAATTTTTAACTTTTATTACATGACAGAAACGTACAGAACTATTAAAATCAAAATGGGACGCAACCCCCCATCCTTCTCTGGAACGATGAAATACCTGCTGAAAAACCCGGTGTCCCTGCTGGAGGGAGGTACATATTAAATGGACCTTATGTCCAACAGGATTTTCACTTCTTGTTCCATTACCAGAACCTGCTCGGGGCTCACCACGGTGGAATGAAAGCCCCTTATGGTCTGCAGGACCTAACGAGAAATATTTGGCAGTAGCTTCCACGCTGCCAAGCATTCTACTAGAGGTACCAGCCTCTCGAGACTGGTTTCTGGATTCAGTTTTTGTTGAGCAATAGGCCCATCACCCTGTAACGGCGAACCGGCAGGGAACGACTGAACTGACTGCTCTAGGACCCTCCTCGGAGGGGGCGGGCATCCCAGGGCCACTACGTTTCCGGGTGGCACCTGAGATATGTGCTCGCTGGAGACCGCTGCGCCCTGTAACACACGAGGTGGCAGGGTTAGCATAACGGTCCCACGAGGGCACCGAAGGGAGACGGGCACCGTAAAATGAGGTGTTAACCGCTCTGCTTCGGTAGGGAACTGCCCTCGATGGCCTGCGCCCTCGGACGTCAGGCCTTTTCTTTGCAGCTTTCTTGGAAATAATGACGGTCCTCAGATCCGTCTTATCCCTTGAAGGCTGCTGTTGAGCGCGCTTTCCATGTCCCCAGTCTTTTTGTGGGGGAACACAGGAAGCCATGCTCTGTTTTTGTGTGGCACGGTTTTTAAAAGTTTGGGGCTGCTCCCGCTCAGCAACCACGGAGACATGAGTCTGGCGAGGGAGAAGTTTTTGGAGGGCAGCCGTTTCTTGTATGGCTGACTCCTGAACCCTCTCGACGATCATGTTCACTGCGTCGCCAAAGAGGCCAGATAAAGAGATAGGCAAATCCATAAAAAATATTTTCTCATTTTCTTTAATATTGCTCAAATTGAGCCAGAAATGTCTCTCAGTGGCCACCATGGCTGCCATAGACCGGCCGATAGAAATAGCCGTCTCCTTGCAACCCTGAGAGACAAATCTGTGGCTTGACGCAGTTCGCAAACTGCGTTCGGGCCAATAGCCCCGCCCTCATTAATGTCTCCTAACAATTCAGCCTGGTAAGCCTGCAGCTGCGACATTGTGTGAAGACATGCTGCAGCCTGACCAGTCGCTGAATAAGCCTTACCCACCAAAGCTGAAACTACTCTAACTGGTTTGGTGGGTAATAATGTGGCTTTAAGGCAAGATGAAGATCCAGGGGAGAGATAGCTCGCGAGCGTTTCTTCCACCTTCGGCATTTCCCCATATCCGTGCTCTTTATATTGTGAAATAGGAAAGTAGTGTAATGATTGTGCACTGTACATTCTATATAACACAAGTTTCTTCCACGATCTCGACACCTCAGTGTTAGAGATCGGGAAAAAACGGAAGGCTCAGGCGTTGAGATTGTGAACGAGAGGACAGGAAGCGTTCGTCTAGTTTGCTTTTTAAACGAACGTCCTGCTTATCTGCCGGCCAATCGATATGTAACTTTTTGACCGCTCTCACTACAACCTCAACGAGCTCCTCAAAAGCATGAGACTGAGGTGGCGAATCCTCAGTATCACGAGCATAAACACTAACATCCAGTCCCTCGGAACTGTATAGCTGTAGTGTTTGTGCCTGTATCAGGGTGGAAAAACCGCAGCGCGTGCTTCCGAACCCTGATACAAGGCATTAGATCTGTCAGGTGAAGTCAGAGATAAGGCAGAGCCCATCTCTAACCCCGCTGACAGATCCATTTG
This sequence comes from Siphateles boraxobius, assembly GCF_051911475.1. Lineage (NCBI taxonomy): Eukaryota > Metazoa > Chordata > Actinopteri > Cypriniformes > Leuciscidae > Siphateles > Siphateles boraxobius. Next base: position 11,213,050 of record NW_027509193.1, read on the forward strand.
CGAACCCCAAGTCTGAAGTCTATGCTGTGCCTCGGCAGCAGCGGGACCTGAGCCTTGGGGAACGCGAGCCTGGGCGTCCTCGTTAAAAAACGCCTGGCGGGATCGGAGTGTTCGCAAGGGAAGCACAATACAGTGTTCACAGTCAGCGCCCTCGAGCGCTGACCGTGCATCCTCCTCTCCCAAACAAACAACACATAAAGTGTGTGTGTCCTCACCCGTTAAATAACGCGGGCAGGGGTGCACACACACTCTAAACGGCTGCTTGCTCGCCATAGTCTTATAATATATATATATATATATATATATATATATATATATATATATATATATATATATATATATATATATTATATAACAGACAACACCAAATAACAAGGACAATTTCACATAGAGCGCTTGTGAAGACACAAAAGCTGTCGCGGCTGGGTTTTGAACCGGCTTTGTACTTACTGGTTCATGACGTCACCCGCTTCTGACGTCCCGTCACGCCATTGGACTGATTTTACATGTGCTTCAATACATCATCACTCAAAGTGTTCCCTTAGCATCTATCGACGCAACGATAGACGGAACTTGGTCTGGTATGATCTCAGGAATATTCAAAAAGTTAGCCTTGGTTTAACAGGTAATTGATACCATAATAAAAATAGCCTAATTTCATGTAATTTATTTTCAACCCTTCCGTTTTCACACACAACTGAAGCCAGATGAACCAGCACTTGTGAAAATGGTTTGTTAATTTACATATTCCTCAGAACTTTTTCTGTAACAAGTGTCATAACATGAGGTAAAGAGGATCTTCCCCCATGGCCTCTGAGGGAGGTTAAATACGAACCTATTTGCATTTAATGATCTTTTCTCATTACAAAGGCTGGTCCATCCTGTCAAAGCATCCTTCTTTTTCTAATTAACATTTTATTGGATTTCGTATGAATGAGATTTAAAGTTTAATCGGGGTGAAGAGCCTGCCGTATTAATGCATATTAATATTGACTTGTAATAACTTTCGATGGTCCATTCTTTCAGATAGCAGACGTGGCTATTTGTGGCTCTTTAGATTGTCGGTGGTTCAGAAGTTGAACTAAAGTATGTGTGAGCATGATGCTTCAATCTATGACATTTGCACTGTGAGATGCTAGTTTTTGAGTATGCAAGACATTATAATGTGAGAATGAGACTGAAGACCGCTGAACTATGAACTACTGTCATTAATTCTGACTACAAGTGAACCCTTTCTATTTATTGTATTGTACCCCTCCCAATTTTTTACTTTTTTACCCAAAAATTATACTCGAGTAAAAGTATATATACCTAAATAAAAAATGACTCCAGTAAAAGTGGAAAGTCCTCCATTCAAAGAGTAAAAGTACAAAAGTATCCGATTTAAAACGTACTTAAGTACCGAAAGTAAAAAGTAAATATTCAAACTATAAATATTAATAATTAAACAGATCAATTGTTTTGGGATTGATATGCAATGTTTTAATTGAACAAATTATTCGGTACTGCAATTAAAGAATTTGTTAGATTTGCAATCAGTCAAGAGACAATGAAGCACCTTGCATCAATTCTAAACAATTTCATTAAGTTTAGTGACAGCATATTATGGTGCAATGACTGGTAGGCCATTCTTTGATACAAATTTTACAATTTCAATTCAATTATTGTGGTTTGATTCCGATCTTGATTCAATATAGATTCATTTTGATAAATATTTGGTACAGTAGATACATGTTAATTTTTAAATTAAGAAAATCTCACCTAATTCTGTAAACATAGGCTATAGAGAGCCCTGTCAGCTGGTATTATTAAATGTTAAAAATACATGTGATTTTTATTATAATAACAACTTTATAATATTTTAATGATATAAGTAAAAAATATAATAAATATATAATGCAAATATTTAGCAAAATAGTAATTTATAGTAATATTAAATATATTATAAAATACTAATTTTTCTAGCAAACTAACGTGCTATGGTTAAATGTTTTTTTTTTTTTCTGAGGTAGCCTAAATGTAACGTTAGGTGACATATTGTTCTCCAGCTGTTTTACTGACCTCTTTCTGCGGTTGAAAAGCACTGATTTATTGGGTCTACCTATTATTGTTCATTTGTGTTAATTTACAATTAACTAGTAGTAAAGATATTAACGGCACCCTGCATAGCAGGCGCTAGCTATCGGTCACGTCACATTTAAAAGCTCCAAAACGGTATTTATTGTTTGAATTTCGTAATAAAATTGACAGAATCTGAGAGCTGAGAATTTATTTCATATCAAAAGTAACCCACTCTGTCCTGTCTGTCGGTGTCAATGTCCTCTTTGCTTCGCGATTTTTCTCTGCGTGAGAAAATGGATGTGTGTCGTGAGAGCGTGTGGAAAGTGTCGATTGCGTCTGAATGAGTGAGAGTTGGCAGCTCTGCAATAGACATGTTCCATAACATTAGCTGCATCAAACAGAAGATGTGCAAGATACAGTGTAAGCGGGAATCTCTGGGTCATTGCTGGCCAGAGCTGCACCTTCACCTGTTTCTGCGGTCATCTTCCACAATGGCGAACTGACTGCTATGTGAGCTTATGCTGGCAAAGAGCTCGTGCGTTCTTTTTTTCAAAAAAACAAACAAGTTTTTCATTGGTTTGGAAAGCCAGTGTATTAAATACTTGGAGCCGGCATGGGGAAATGTAACGGAGTAAAAAGTAAACTTTGTCTTTAATATTGTAGAGGAGTAAAAGTAAAAGTAGATGATAAAACATACTCAAGTAAAGTACAGATCCCCGAAAAAAATACTTAAGTAAAGTAACGAAGTATTTTTACTTCGTTACTTACCACCACTGCAGCCAACAATAGCCAGACATGTTGAAAAAGAATCAAATTGAAGGAACAGTTTACCCAAAAATTGAAAAATTACTATTCCTGATGTCGTTTCAAACTCAGATGACTTCCTTTTCTGTTAATAGGCTATTTTTCTCTTTTTCGTGAAACAAAATGAAAATAATATAAAATAAATCAGCTTGCAGGTTGCAAAAACACCATAAAAGCAGTCCATTAAATAACTTATGTAGCCAAATTATTTATTTGTGTGAGAAACAGACTACTGGTAAACTAATATTAAGATTAAGTTTTGAGTCAATATTCAATCCAGTCCAGTGAACTCTCAGGTGAACTCAAGTCAATGAGTTGGCAGGATCAGTCTGATTACTGAACGAATCATTTGTAAACAAAATCATATTCCTTAAAAAAAAAAGATCCAACTTAAAAGAATATGTTCATGATAGAACATTACTATTTCTCTCATAAACACACCAAGGAGTGCCGAAGACTTTTATAAGCTTTTATAACAGCTTTTGTATACTTTTTGAAGCTTTAAAACTCCAGTCCCACCCACAGAAAGCTATTCACATTTAGAACAAATTTATAGGCTGAATAAATTATGACCGAATGGACACTTTAGGGTGAATAAATACTTTACAGCAATGGTCCTCTCCTCTGAGGTATGTAAATATCGCATATACTTGTGATGCATGAGGACTTGTCACACATAATTAAAAAAAAAAGAAAAAGTGCCAGTGATATTGTCATCTAAAACTAAATTATAAACAAATATCCATCCATCCATCTTCCTCCGCTTATCCGGGGCCGGGTCGCGGGGGCAGCAGTCTGAGCAGAGAAGCCCAGACTTCCCTCTCCCTGGACACTTCCTCCAGCTCTTCCGGGGGGACACCGAGGCGTTCCCAGGCCAGCCGGGAGACATAGTCTCTCCAACGTGTCCTAGGTCTTCCCCGGGGTCTCATCCCAGTGGGACGTGCCCGGAAAACCTCCCCGGGAAGGCGTCCAGGAGGCATCCGGAACAGATGCCCGAGCCACCTCAGCTGACCCCTCTCGATGTGGAGGAGCAGCGGCTCTACTCTGAGCTCCTCCCGAGTGACCGAGCTTCTCACCCTATCTCTAAGGGATCGGCCAGCCACCCTGCGGAGAAAGCTCATTTCGGCCGCCTGTATCCGGGATCTTGTCCTTTCGGTCATGACCCAAAGCTCATGACCATAGGTGAGAGTAGGAACGTAGATTGACCGGTAAATCGAGAGCTTTGCCTTACGGCTCAGCTCCTTCTTCACCACAACAGACCGGTACATCGACCGCAGTACTGCAGAAGCTGCACCAATCCGTCTGTCAATCTCCCGTTCCATCCTTCCCTCACTCGTGAACAAAACCCCAAGATACTTAAACTCCTCCACATGAGGAAGGATCTCTCCACCAACCTGAAGTGAGCAAGCCACCCTTTTCCGACTGAGGACCATGGCCTCGGATTTGAAGGTGCTGATTTTCATCCCAGCCGCTTCACACTCGGCTGCAAACCGTCCCAGTGCATGCTGAAGGTCCTGGTGTGAAGGGGCCAACACGACAACATCATCCGCAAAAAGCAGAGACAAAATCGTGTGGTCCCCAAACCTGACACCCTCCGGCCCCTGGCTGCGCCTAGAAATTCTGTCCATAAAAACTATGAACAGAACCGGCGACAAAGGGCAGCCCTGCCGGAGTCCAACATGCACCGGGAAGAAGTCTGACTTACTACCAGCAATGCGAACCAAGCTCCTGCTTCGGTCATACAGGGACCGGACAGCCCTTAGCAAAGGACCCCGGACCCCATACTCCCGGAGCACCCTCCACAGGCCGCCGCGAGGGATAAACAAATATGTTTTTTGTTAAATGAAATGAAGTTAATTAAATTAAATTAAATTAAATTAAATATTAGATGAAAAATGTAAACTTACAAAAATTTTAATGCTAATAAGACATGTTGACATTGCATTTAACTGAAAATAAATTTAAGTTGAAGTAAAAAAACGAATTAAATGAATAACAATAATAATAATAACAATAATAATAATTACAAAGACGCAGAAAAAAAAAGAAAAAGAACAAGTGAAAATATTAAACATTTTATTAAAAATGATACAATATTATATAAATACAACTAATATGGCACTGATAAATGCAGCATTACCTATAATAACATTAACGGATAAATGAATGCTATACATTTGAGACTGTCAAATGGTTGGTGTCGACCTAAAAAATGTAAATCAATCAATTGACTGATTTTTTATAGGCCTATGTCCGTAAGATCTTTCCTCATAAATCCTCTTGTCTTTGCAAAAACTGTTTTTATTACTTATTTCTGCCTGTAATTCTTTCCCTCTCCCTTGTGGGTCCAGTGCCAGCACCACTGATATAACGTTTTGAAGACCAAATGTGTTTGCTTTCACATTGTTGTCTTCACCACCCTCTCTGAAAGAGGTTAAAATCCAATTGTGTTGCTTCCCAAATGACCCTCATCCTACTCTAGCAACATTGTGCTTCATGATAAATCCATGAGAACTGCCCTATGGCAGCCCACATCGAGACGGAGGCAATCAATCAGTATGAGATTACTAAAGGCAGCACACCAGAGAACACCTGCATACTACACAGCACTCTGAATTTAATGAGCTGCTGCTTGAAAGAGAAGGAACCAGTTTGCACTGTGCACTTTTGATTTCTTTCACTATTCTGCACAGAATATATATGCATGCAGATATACAGACAAACATTACATATGTACAGTATTTATGTCATGACAACTCTCGTAATGTTTGGCATGGTAATGGATATCACAATGTTGATATCTTTGATCCTGGCAGAATATATCTGCTATGCTGCAGCGGTTATTGCTGCTAAAGAGCAAGTACAGGACTTGGTAATGCCAATATATACAGTACACAACATGATGTGATCAAGTAAGACATGCTGCTGCTGTGCAAAATAGCATACATAAATGACCCATAGCAGATCTATACAGGTGGAGCTGGGGAAGGTGGAGGGTTTCTGAAAGCATGCTGCACTACTACAGCAAATGCTGACTAATTATTTAAAGGTTGAGCAACTAACTTATTTCTGATACAGCAGGACAACCAATCAGATTTGCCCTATAGAGAATGATATGATTCCAAACAGACTGAGCTAATAACCAATCATTCTGCGGCATCTAGAGTTTCATGACATAACTTTGTTTCCATAGCAGTCAGTCATGTTCGACGTTACGTCAGACGTGATCTGACGAATTAGGATCTCTTCTGTGAGCCCAAACACTTTTGAGTGTAAACTAAACAACCCAATGCACATTGGCGTGCAAGATTTGCATGTTTTGCTCCGCCCTGCAGCGCAGATATAAATACATTAGCAGATACAAAGGCCAGCTGTGGAGCTTCCTGGTGGAGGAGCTTCACCCCTTCATGGGGGACCGACTGTTTCATTTGGGCTTCACCGGACGATCAGATGTCTATCACTCCATTGTGGATTAAGTTTTAAAAAGGCCATGTTAGGTTTTTATGCTTGCATTAGATCTGGGGTGGAAAAAACAGTGTATCTTGGACAAGGTGAAAACACTACTAACGCAACTCAATGGGGCATGTGCTTTTTATAACTTGAATACAGTTGAATTGCAGACCTTTTTCATGCTCAAACGGCAACATTACACAATAGTTAAAAATGTAAAAAACATTATAGGTTCGGTTTAAATTTGAATTAAATTGTACGGATTGAACATGGCTTGCACAGTCCTGTATACCAATTTCTGGGTAGACATTTCATTCGGGAACATTAGGCAGTTTTGATTTATATGTTTAGATGACATATATATATATATATATATATATATATATATACAGGGTGCAATTTGCTGGGGGGGATGCGTGGGATTTCCCCCTTTCTGGTCAATGTATCCCTGTCTCTGCTTAATTATTTTTATCCCTGGTAGGGATAAATTTATCCCCCCCTCAAAGTGATCAGTACTACTACACTAGTGGCGAGACGCATCACAAAACTTATCACGGATCCGTGGTTTGATTAAAGTCCATTTTATTTTTAAATTCGCTACTTTGGCTGGCTCTGGTACAGCTGCCGCAGCCTCTCTGTAATCACCACTCTGCAGACTTGCTCAATGTCCCACCCACGGCGCTCTCTGATTGGTTACAGTTCACGAGTAATAGCCTATCAAAACTTGCGAGACGGTTGCAGGTGCACTGGGCAGTGGAGCTGTGTGTCAAAAGCAGGGCTCTCAAGTGTCACTCATTTGGGTCTTTTGTCACGCACTCCCGCCACACATTGTATTTTTTCACGCGGAAAAACTTTTTATAATATATTCAATATGCCACAGGGCCCAAAATTTCTCTGGCCGCACCGCTTTCACTATGGAACCGGCTGGAATCAAGCGCGTCTCCCCTGGAGTTCTTAGTCAAGCCCGCCACTTATCAGCCAATCAAAAAAAGAAAGGGGCTACACAATAGCCAATCAGAAAATAGCACTATTGTATCTGGGTAAGATTTAACGCAACAACCAATGAAAAGAAAGGGGGGGATGTCACTTTTACCTGTCTTCAAAACTTGAGAGCCCTGCGAAAGGAAGGCAGCATATTCAGCATATTACTGAAGCGGGAATTAACATCACAATCTGATTATCTGTTTTTATGATGACAAGCAGAGGGTCCCAGTCACACCACTGAGAATGGCCGAAGTTACACATACGGTGTTTCACTCAATTAAGGCTAAAGAGAAGGTTTTTTGATTACTCACTCACGTCTGGCGCGAGTGATTTCAGTGTTAAATCAATGTAAAGACCTACAGTCTATGGTAAAGACGCATTTACGCGCGTCTATTCCTGCGGCGCGAATGAGGCGTTTAGCGCGGTGCGGTTGACGCAAATTCGCCTCATTAATTTTGCCATTCATAAATAAGTGTTTTGACATGTCTAGCCAGTGGCACTATTTTGGTGGTACTGGGAGGGGTATTTAAAGGGATAGTTCACCCAAAAATGAAATTTCTGTCAGTATTTACTCACCCTCATGTTGTTCCAACCCCGTAAGATCTTCGTTCATCTTCGAACACGAATTAAGATATTTTTTATCAAATCTGAGAGCTGGATCACTCCTCCATAGGCTTCTAAGGGATTGAAACTTGCCGTCCCCGAAAAGTTATTAAAGACATCGTTAAAATAGTCCAAGTGACTACAGTGGCTCAATCTTAAGTTTATCAAGCGACAAGAATTACACTAGTGAACTGACTCGAGGCCCACAGAGAAGGAAATGAATAGTTTAAATAAAATCGTTATTTTTGTTGTTTTTAGCGCACAAAAAGTATTCTCGTCGTTTGATAAACTTAAGATTGAGCCACTGTAGTCACTTTGACTATTTTAACAATGTCTTTAATAACTTTTCGGGGCTGGCAAGTTTCAATCCCTGAAGAAGCCTATGGACTAGTATGGAGGAGTGATCCAGCTCTCAGATTTAATCAGAAATATCTTAATTCGTGTTCCGAAGATGAATGAAGGTCCTACGGGGTTGGAACAACATGAGGGTGAGTAAATACAGACAGAATTTTTGGGTGAACTATCCCTTGGCTTTAACCCTTGCATGTTTTTTCGTTGTGCATGATCACAGTTCATATGTGTGGGGAAAGATAAGCTATTAGAGTAAAAATATTGCATTAGGCTACTTCATGAGTTAATAAGAAAAAAGATTTTACAATTCCTGCAAATGCAGTGATGAAGTTCATGTTCTCATGATTAAATGTTTCAAAATATCCCCCCCTCTGTTTTTTTCACAAATCGCACCCTGCATATATATATATATATATATATATATATATATATATATATATATATATATATATATATATATATATATATATATATATTTAAAGTTTGATGTTTGCGTTATTTTTTTTAAAGTGTCCATTTTTGTTTCTTCTCTCCTTTCTTTTGATCCGGAGATTCAGTACTTGTTTAAAAGATATGTAATAGCGCCCCCTATCATATAACAGTAAAAACTTGGATTGCCGGAAAATATTATCAATGACAGGGAAAAAGTTCAAATACATCTGTGGAATTACATTTCAAACTACATCTTCTACATTCAAAGTAGCAAAATATAGTATAGCTATACTGAGAAGTTGGTGTTTAGCATAGGAAATGTGTAATAGTTTGGCAGTCTGTACATTTATACTTTTTAATATTTATCTTTTCTTAATCCACTGTGCACTGTTGACATGTCAAAACATGTTCAAAAAGTACACAACAATTTCCAGCAGTCAGCAGGAGGAAAATATCAGGGAAATACCTAAAGGCATTTGCGTTAGAATATCAGAACTATTTCAAACCTACCTTTTATTTTATTTATTTTTATTTTTTCATGTCCTGCTGCAGCTGAACACAAAGTCAAGTTTGTTCCATTGTTAGATACCCTGAAGGCATCATATTATTCCGACTTCCTGACTCTCACTGCAAGAAAATCTGTGAGTTGTTGAACCCATTTCTGCTAGAAGGACTTAACAGCCCAGCAAGCAAATAATTATAAAGTTCTTTGGCGTTGGCCACGTCTGTAGCGTGCAATCCGAGGGTAGTGGAATCTGCATTTCCTGCCTGAAAATGAAGGCAGGAGTGCAGCTGACCCCCCGGGAGGTATGGGAAGGGACCATCCTGGTGGTGGTGGGGATTTCATTGTTTTGCGTCAGATTCTGCAAACTCAGGCATACGTAAATACCGAACTTTTATACTGCAAGTGTTAGAACATGATTGGTTAGATGTGAAGGCAATAAGTGACGCAAAGATTGAGTCTTCCTGGCAGAACTTACGCTAAAGCTTTCATTTTCAGTTGTTTCTTGATTTAGGTAAAGCACCTGCTGCTAATGAAAACAATGTGTCCTTAAAAATGCTACTCAGTTGAAAGGTAGTTCTGTATACTGTTCTGTTAACAATATTAGGAATCATTTTGCATACAGTCAGCTCTTGTGAAATGCCATTAGGCCCAATTCTCAGTGTCTTTATTTGAAAAAAAATCTGTCCAAAGACTAGTTAATCTTGCAAGCTAAAGTTTTGTCTATCAGCATAAACTCAGGTCAAGTCTTCACGTGAAAACGCTGTCTGACAACAAGGTAAAAGATTGAAGGACACTTCACTTGATTTTCCCAAACATATCCATAGCAAGATTCAGTGTCATAAAAATAACACAGACACACAAATACAGTTATTATTAATATAGATATAAATATATTATAGAATATATGATTGCAGATAGAACGATAGATAGATAGAACGATAGATAGAACGATAGATAGAACGATAGATAGATAGATAGATAGATAGATAGATAGATAGATAGATAGATAGATAGATAGATAGATAGATAGATAGATAGATAGATAGATAGATTTATGCATGATTTTTTCTACCTATAAAATAATAACTATAATAGTTTTCTTGCTACGTTCACAATCCATGCAAAAAAATAGTATGACTCATTTTCTTCTGCCATAGGAATTAAATGATAAATGTAATAGCTTCTAACACTCCTCCCTGTTGGGCAAAACTATGCATACATGCTCCAGGAATACAATTATCAGCATGCTAGGCTGGTTCCTGTCAATCATGCTTTCAATAAATACATACATTGAAATGAATTTAGAAATGCCTAGTGAGAGGCCTGTTTCAAATTTGCTATTTCGCATGGCCTACCAGCGCTGCTGTGTGCATGTAACGTTGGACACTGGGGCCACAGCTTGCTGGCTGATTAACATTAAAATGAAAAAAATAAACCACCACCTTTTTCTATTCTCAAGTGAGGCCTGTGGATTGGTTTGCTGTGTGAACAGTATGGAAAATGCTACATTTACTAAATATACCATGTGAGCACTCAAAAAGATTATATGAGCATCCCCTCTGACCACATCATTTTACAATTAACAACAGGCCTTATGAAATGTAGAATATCATTTGTGCACATTGTTCAACATTAACAGTCAGTACATGCGGTAGACCATAATGGGTGGATTTTATCAGCAAGGAGCAGTCTGCATTTCCAAATTTGCACACCATTATACCTTTACTGATTGATTGCCGTTTAAAGTTAGTGCACAACAAAGCGCGCAAAGAGCAGGTGCACATTCCTGACTGTGATCGCAGTGGCTGTTCCCCTGTGTGCCTCAGCACTTGTGAGAGAAGTCTCTAAAAGAGCAAACACAGATAGTTTGCATCTTTAAAAAAAAAAAGATGACGTTCTATCTGTGTGTTTCTGGATGTGGTCGTTACCTGGGGTCACGGGATGGTTACGCTCGCTGCCTCGTGTGTCTGGGCCTCGAACACGCTGAGGCAGCATTCGTGGATGAGTCGTGTACGCATCATGTACACATTGTGGGACGACGGCTCGGACCCGCTGCCTCCTTCGGGTGCGCCAGCAGTGCCCGAGTCGGATCCGGAGCTGACCCCTCAGTCTGCTCGTCGCCGGGGGCGTCCTCCTGCTTCTGCCCCCGCGCCGCAGCAGCAGCCTCCACCTAAACGGCGCCGTAGAGCCAGTCGCAGGCAGGACGCCCCGCCCATCCAGGCCCCTGCCAAGAGGGGCGGCAAAGCCAAAAGCAAGCGGCCCTAGGACGGGCGACCCGGAGATGGAAGGGACTGCTCTCCAGGAGACGATGACCGCATAACTCCATCCCCCGGAGGAGGGCCGGGTGGAAAATCCTGTGTTTCGTTTTACCCAAATTTTACCCAAATTTTCAAAAAAAGAGCAGTTTCTTTCATCTCTGGGTCCAAAGAGGACCCGGAGAGCAGTGGAGGGACATAATCCTCACCACTCTCTTCCGCCTCCTCTGTCGCCAGCGGGCATCTGTCGCCAGCGGGCATCTGTCGCCAGCGGTCCGAGAACGCCACCAAGCCGCCTCCAGTACCTCCTGCCCGTGGACCCGGGTAAGTGCTACCAAGCGCACACAGACCCCGCTACGGGCCGCCTCCCAGAGAGAGCCTCCCGAGCCGTGTCCCTGTGTTCCACCTCGCTGCCCCACCCCGGGTACGCCAACGGTCCCTTTGGTCCCGCTTGCACGGTATCTGAGAGCCTGGTAAGCGGTCCCCAGTCCGTCACACTGGCTCATTCGAACCATCAGACTCTGCTAACCGATTCAGTTCGCCCGGCGTCCCCCCAAGTGTTGGGCAATGCACTCCACTACAGTGAGAGCAGTCAATGCCCATGTCTTTCGTCCGGAGATCGCAGTCCTACTGGCTAAGGACGCCATAGAGCCGATCCCTCTAGTCGATATGAGGTCAGGGCAATACAATCCCTACTTCACTTTACCCAAGAAAGGTGGTGGGTTATGACCGATCTTGGACCTGCGAGTTTTGAATCGGAGCCTCCACAAGCTAACTTTCAAAATGCTCACGCAGAAACGCATTTTTGAATGCATCCGTCCCCGAGATTGGTTCGCAGCGATCAACCTGAAGGACACGTATTTTCATGTCTCGATTCTTCCTCGATACAGGCCGTTACTGCGCTTTGCGTTCGAGGGTCGAGCATATCAGTACAAGGTCTTACCCTTCGGGCTGTCCCTGTCCCTCCGTGTCTTCACAAAAGTCACGGAGGGGGCCCTTGTTCCCATGAGAGAACAGGGTGTTCGCATCCTCAACTATCTCAATGACTGGCTCATACTAGCACACTCTCGAGATCAGCTTTGCGACAGAGGGACCTCGTGCTCAGGCACCTCAGCCAGCTGGGTCTTCAGGTCAACTGGGAACAGAGCAAACTCTCCCCTGTGCAGAGGATCTCTTTTCTCGGTATGGAGTTCGATTCGGTCGCACAGACAGCGCGCCTCACAGAGTAGCGCGCTCAGTCTGTGCTGAACTGCTTGAACGTGTTCAAAGGCAGGACGGCGGTCCCACTGAAATTCTTTCAGAGGCTCCAGGGGCATATGGCAGCAGCAGCAGCGGTAAACTCGCTAGGCCTGCTTCAAATAAGACCGCTTCAGCACTGGCTTCACGGCTGAGTACCGAGATGGCCTCGGGATCACGGCACTCACCAGGTGGCAATCACACCGGCGTGCCACCAGACCTTCAGCCCGTGGTAGGAGGATTCCCATTGGAACAGGTGTCCAGGCATGCTGTGGTATTCAGAGAAGTGAAGAAAAGGCAATGGCCAGAACACCTCCCTGAGTTAATCTATGCGTACAATGTAACCCCACATGCAACAACCGGGTGCTCATCCCATTTCTTGCTGTTTGGTGTAGAACCACGTCTTCCCGTCGATACTCTTCTAGGCCGGGAACAAGCTGTAGATAGGAGACAGGATTGGTTAGTAACTCACCAGAATCGACTCAGAGTAGCTCACGAAAAAGCGAGAGAATACACAGGGCACAAGGCTGCTGAGAGACTCGCTCCGTTAAACGACAAGATCTACTGTCCTACCGTTGGTGTTGGTCAGACAGCGTATTTGCGTCACCGACCTGTTGGCCAAAACAAAATACAGGATGTTTGGACTCCTACAGTGTATCGGGTCATAGATGTACTGGGCACCACAAATACGGTTGAGCCTCTAGAGGGTGGTCCCAGTAAGAGAGTCCACAGAGTCGACTTACGCCCTTGTGTAAATTCTGTTGTGGAACCAGTGGTAAAGGAGAGTTTGTCGTCATCACCATCTCAGAATCTGTTTGGGCAGGTGGAAGTTGAAAATGCTGACCCAGATTATGTGGTGTTGGAAGAGGTTACATTACCTCATCTCGAAGAGACAGGGTATGTAGGTGTTGGAGTCTCTGGGTCTGAGGAAGCCTTAGATGGTGGTCCTTTTAACGTTCTGGAATGTGTGGAACAACCGGCTGAATTCGAGCAGTCGGTGGAACAAGAACCAGACCCTGTCCCTACCATAAACAAACCTGTGCCTAGGAGGCCTGTTCCAGCGCCCAGAAGAACAACCCGGGCCAATGCGGGTGTGCATTCAAAACCCTTTAATGAGCCAAGATCAGCCTGTAATTCTGTCTCACTCAGTCCTGAAGTTTTTTCCCAGGTTTTGACAAGCCTTGGTAGTGTGTTCTTCAGAGAAGCAGTTAAAGAAGTTAAAAATATGCACTGATATCATTGAGGACAATGACTTCTTAGCAGGAGAGAATGTGGCCAAGTAGTATAAACATACATTGTTTTTATTTTATGTTGAAAATGTTTGTGGCCCCTTTAAGATACCTCTCTCTTCTCGCGATACTATTCTCTGGTTTTGGATGTGTGCGCGCAATCAAAGAGGCATTTTCACTTTACACAAGAGCACCATGTTATTGTGCGTGCATCAATCTGATTTACTTCTTTATACTTTTGTCTTTCTTGATGCATTTGGATCATACGCGTGACAGGTGAACATTGTGGTGGTTGGTAAAGGATTGGCCACTGCCGTTTTCCAGTCTGTGTTGACATATTCCAATTATTTGAGAAGGCAAATAGATTTAAATCTACCATAGTGCAGTGCATTCCGCTGTATTTCAGTGTGAATTGAGTTACACATTTCATTCTGTATGACTTGTATTTTTGTGGATTTGGCATTTATCCACTGTCTAAACTTGTATTTTTGTGACATTTTATTCTACTGCGTCTCCAAATTTGCTGTAAATTTATTTCCACAATTGTGAATAGTTTTTTTTTTGTGTAACTAGTGAAATCTCATTTTCTTTGTTGTGAAATCTCTTCAAACAAGTCAAACTTTTTTAATTAGACTTTTATCTGTCTAATTGTCCTCCCATCGACCACTGTTACTTATTGAAAACAGCAGTCAGAATAAAACCCCAATTTCAAAAAAGTTTGCTTCAGGTGTGTATTTCCTCCATTACACCCGGTTACAAAAAGAAGAAAATTAATCTGCTCTTCAGGAGAACGCCTCTTTAAAGCTGACCCAGGTGTTGGTGTTACAGCGCAGATAGCGCTGGCCGCGATCTCACAGAGAGCTGGTAAAACAGCTGTGTTCACAGCTCAGAATGTTGCGCCTTCAATGAGAATGTGAGTGCTCACATCAGGCTTGTTCTATCGTCCTGTGTAGCCGCGGTCAACCCTGGGTGCTTCAGCACCAGATAGAGCAGTTCTTCCTGAAAGAGCATACACTGCTTGAAACTGCATCTTTTTCAAGACGTCATTCAAGCCGTGTATTTCTGGATGCGTTCGTTTCCTATCCTCATGTGATGGCCACGATCACTGTTTCACATGCCTGGGCTTAAGTGTGCTGAAACTGTGCTAGTGGATGGTTTATGTTCTCTCTGAGAGCATGACCATGTCGGCATGTTGTTCGTCTTGCCTTTCTTATTAATGTTTAAGTGATCAGCATGCGGTGTGCCGTCGAGCTGCCGGCTGACAGCGCGGGTTGTCATGGCAACCCAGCGAGCGTCGTTCGGCGCTCTAGATACGCGGTCGAGACTCAAGTGCCTCAAACAAGGTGCCGTTGAGCTTTCGCAGGAAGACGGGCGACTCAGAGTCAGCTGCTCTTCTGCGGAGGAGGGCTGGGTGGAGAACTTTTGTTGAATCATTCTTTTCCGCCACTGGCGTCACAGCCAGCGGTACCAAATTCTCAGCAAAAGCAGCTTCTCTATCTCTGGGTCCCAAGAGTGCGAGGTTGGCGGTGTGCAACGCTATGCCTTGCCACCCTCTGCCCCCTCTTGCTTTGCCAGCGGTAGCCTGATGTGCTCAAGGACGCGCCTATGCCGTCTCACTCATCCACTGCCGATCTATGCTGCTATGCCGTCCGAGTTGGGTCCCTGCATTCCACCGCGCTGCCCCACCTCGGGTACGTCTGTCGTGCCATTGGTCCCGCTTGTACAGTGTCTGGGAGCCTGGCTAGTGCTTCCCAGCCCGTCTCGCTGGCTCATCTGTACCATCAGACTCGGCTATGTGACTCAGTTCGCCCGGCGTCCCCCAGCCTTCACCAGGCAGAGATTGCAGTCCTACTGGCGAAGAACTCAATCGAGCACGTCCCTTCAGCCGATATGAAGACCAGCTTCTACAGTCTGTACTTCATTGTACCCAATAAAAGCGGGGGGGGGGGGGGGGGGGGGTGTACAACCTACTGTATCTTGGACCTGCGTGTTCTGAACCGGTCCCTTCACAGGCTGCCGTCCAAGATGCTTAGGCAGAAACGCATTTTCAAGTGCATCCGTCCCCAAGATTGGTTTGCAGCGATCGACCTGAAGGACGCGGTCTCGATACTCCCGCGACACAGACTGTTTCTTCGCTTTGCGTTCGAGGGACGGGCATATCAGTACAAAGTCTTACCCATCGGGCTGGCCCTGTCGCCCCATGTCTTCACGAAAGTTGCGGAGGCGGCCATTTCTCCCACGTGTGAGCGTTGTGTTCGTATCCTCAACTACCTCGACAACTGGCTTATCTCTGGTCCAGTCGAGAGAGCAGTTGTACGAACACAGGGACATGGTGCTCAGTCAACTCAGCCACCTATGGCTTCGGGTCAACTGGGAAAAGAGCAAACTCACCCCCGGGCAGACGATCTCTTTTCTCAGGTATGGAGCTGGACTCAATCAACATGACAGCGCGCCTCACCGAGGCCCTTGTCCTGTCAGTGTTGAACTGCGTGAGTTCACTCAGACGCAGAACAGCGGCACCACTGAAACTTTTCAGAGGCTCCTGGGGCATATGGCATCTGCAACCGTGGTAACGCCGCTCGGATTACTTCATATGAGGCTGCTCCAACACTGGCTCCACGATCGAGTCCTGAGATGGGTGTGGCAGAGTGGCTCAGGCCGGGTCCAAGTAACACTGTCGCCAAACTCTCAGCTTGTGGTCGGACCCATCGTTCCTGCAGGCAGGTGTTCCCTAGAACAAGTGTCAAGGCACTCTTTGGTCTCCACGGATGCCTCTGCCACCGGCTGGGGGGCCAAATACAACAGGCATGCATTTTCAGGTCTGTGGATGGGGCCTCAACTGCATTGGCACATCAACTGCCTTGAGTTGTTAGCAGTACATCTTGCCCTGGGCCGCTTCAAAACGTGCTTTTGGACCTCACGTTTGTTGAAGTGTATGCCTTAGTTAAAAAAAAGAAAAGAAAAGGAACATGGCAATACTAAGAGAGCTTTCTCCAAATCTCTTTAGTGACAAACGGATCCAGATTCTGCTGGTCTTCTGCACTGTCATCACTCACTGCCTATCTCTCACTGTGAAACATTTGTTTCTTCTAATTACTCGGACCAGTGGCAACAATGCTCTTTTTCACAGGAACACAAGTAAACAAAATTATGACAGAACGTTGGTGATAATTAACAAAGGTGTGTGTGTGTGTGTGTGTGTGTGTGTGTGTGTGTGTGTGTGTGTGTGTGTGTGTGTGTGTGTGTGTGTGTGTGTGTGTGTGTGTGTGTGTTGAAGAAGAAAGAACATTGGTGGTCTCCAGCTGAGCAGACCAGACCCTCGGCGCACAAGGGTACTAAAGGCTTTCTCACTGACAATACCATCAAGACATTTATCTCTGTTTAAGGAACTGCAAAGTGTTGCTATTGCTTTTTCTTCCATACTAAATTTTATGAGAACGGGGCTAGTTGTCACACATTACTACGTTGCATTTCAGCTCAGTGTTTTATTTTAGGTTATTTCCATAGTTATTGCGCTTTAAAACTATGCAGTTTACCGAAACACATTGGCCTTAATACTATGGGATGTAAGATGGTACCATGGGAACCTGCCTGTAAACAATCTATTACAAGATTTCAGCAAAAATGTAAATGTTAAATAATTGTAAAATCATTATACTGTACAGTCAACGGCCAATTTATTAGGTGCACCTTAAAAGTACCGGGTTGGACTCCCTTTTGCCTTCAGAACTGTTTTCATTTTTTCGTGACATAGAAGCAACAAGGTACTTGAAATATTCCTCAGAGATTTTGGTCCATTTAAACATAATATCATCACTCAGTTGCTGCAGATTTGTCATCCTCACATCCTTAAAGTGAATCTTCCATTCCACTACATCCCAAAAGTGTTCTATTAGATTGAGATCTGGTGATTGTAAAGGCCATTGGAGTATAGTGAACTAATTGTCATGTTCAAGAAACGTCTCAGGTAACGTATGTAACCCTGGTTCCCTGAGAGGGAACGAGACGCTGCGTTGAGATGCGGTGGGAACACCCTGCGTGATTGCGTCGTGAAGCACGTGTATAATCAGTCCAATGGAGAGACGAGACGTCATAGGCGGGTGACGTCATAGACCAGGAAGCTATAAAGCACACCTGAAAACAGACCGCGACAGCAGCTGATAAGCCTGAAGCAAGTCGATCAGGGCATGCAGGAAGTATGGCAGGAGAACGCAGCGTCTCGTTCCCTCCCAGGGAACCAGGGTTAAATAATTAACCTGAGACGTTCCCTTTCAAAGGAACTCGAGCTGCGTTGAGACGCGGTGGTCAAGTTCTGTATCAAGTACTGTACCAACAGGGCAGAAACAAGATTTAGAAGGCGTTCTCTGCACCAGGTCGAGAAGAGTTTTCGTATCAATGCATATTTAGTCTTCTCGTGGAGGGAGCTCTAGACTGGAGTATGGTCTCCACGACCTCGGTCGAGAGACCTGAATTCATGAGCTGGGCCCCCTCAGAGGCCGAGCCCACAGTATCCATAACTCCAGAGCTCCCAGGAGCAAAGATATCGGAAAGATAACTGACTGTGTCATGCTCCACTCCCAAACAGCAACAAAAAGCTAATGTGTGTGCCCCCTCCTGTGATATAACGTGGGCAGGGAACAACACAAGCTGCTTGCTCTCTTTTGCCATAATATATATATATATATATATATATATATAATATATATATATATATATATATATATATATATATATATATATATATATATATATATATTGCAACTTGACAGACAACAATAAATATGACAAGGACAGAATACACAGATCGCTTGCTGAAGGTGCAGAAGCTGTCACGGTCTCTTTTCAGGTGTGCTTTATAGCTTCCTGGTCTATGACCAGACACCCGCCTATGATGTCTCGTCTCTCCATTGGACTGATTATTCACGTGCTTCACGACGCAACCACGCAGGGCGTTCCCACCGCGTTTTAACGCAGCTCGAGTTCCCTTGAAAGGGAACCAGTTTGAGATGATTTGAGCTTTGCGACATGGCACGTTATCCTGCTGGAAGTAGCCTACACAATCAAAGTGGGGTACACTGTGGTAATAAAGGGATTGACATAATCACCAATAATACTCAGGGTATAGACTGTGGAGTTTAAACGATGCTCAATTGGTACTGAGGGGCACAAAGTGTGCCAAAAAATAGTATACTTCAACCATTACACTACCACCACCACCCTGAACCATTAATACAAGCCAGGATGGATCCATGCGTTCATGTTGTTTATACTAGATTCTGATTCTACCATCTGAATGTTGCAGCAGAAATGGAGACTCGTCAGACCAGGCAAAATTTTTCCAATATTATACTATTGTCCAATTTTGGCGAGCCCGTGTGAATTGTAGACTTTGTAAAATTGATAATCCACTAACAGGAGTGGCACCCAATGTGCTGTAGCCCATCTGCTTCAAGGTTCAATGTGTTGCACATTCAGAGATGTTATTTGAGTTACTGCTCCCTTTCTAATAGCTCGAACCAGTCTGGCCATTCTCTTTTGACCTCTGGCATCAACCAGGCATTTTCACCCACAAAACTGTTGCTCACTGGATATTTTCTCTTTTTCAGACTTTTGTCTGTAAACCCAAGAGATGGTTGTGCATGAAAAAAGTTTTCCACGTTCAAACTCACTTAAATCACCTTTCTTTCCCATTCTGATGCTCAGTTTGAACTTCAGCATATTGTCTTGACCATGTCTAAATGTCAAAATGCATTGATTTGCTGCCATGTGATCGGCTAATTAAATATTTGCATTAATGAGCAGTTCAGCAGGTGGGCCTAATAAAGTGACTAGGAGAGTGTATAGTTTTGAAAACGATGCCTGTGTAAACAACAAAAACGGAATCTCTGAAAAAGATGACGTCATGCAAATGCGTATTACGTGTTATATCTATAGTGTTTCATCTAATGGCCTGGCAGCAGAATACAGCATTTTTAGTAATGTTCGTGTATCTGTGTGAATGGGGATCGTTTTGACAATGGTGTCGTCTTTAAGTAGATAAAAACTCAAAGGAAAACGCATCCCTTTTAAGCATATCGTTGTTGTGTAAACATACCCTTATTTTAGGAGGATAAAATTAAGAAACATATTTCATAGCAATTTAAGAGTATTTTTAAGTGTTTGACACCTACGTACAGAAACAATGCATAAAAAAGCATTTGATTTGATTTTGCAGCAGTTTTTGATGCTGTTAAAACATACAGTCAAACAAACAAACAAAAAAGCAAATAAATAAATTACTCTGTGATAAGTTACCATGGTACATGTGCAGTTATGGTTTTTAATTGCTGGCCTTTATCAAAAATAATCATGACAATTCTAAATGAAACCTTTTAGATTGGTTGCTAATTGTGTGGAAACCAAATTTTTGACATAATTCTTTATAATAATTTAAACTTGAAGTGTTTTATCCAGCTGATGTGGGCGTTGGCATGTTTGCATGGCTTTCCCCAAACCATTTGCATTTTTACAGTTTTTCTCAATTGTTTACACACAAATTCTGGTACTTTAGACACAATAACCACAACATGTAACTCATTCACCAACCCCCTCAACCAATTCTGCTAAACTACAAGCACAATTCCTGCTTTACACTCAAATTGTAGTACTAAAACACACCTTTTTCAAAAAACTACACACAATTCTCTGCTTTTCGCACAATTTTCATGCAGAAAATATCTTGTTTTCACAAGGAACACACTGCCATTCAAATATGCACACTGACTCCTCACATGGGCAAACACCATTCACACTATTTTACAATTAGCAATCAGAGCTTTAGCATAA
Organism: Siphateles boraxobius; assembly: GCF_051911475.1. NCBI lineage: Eukaryota > Metazoa > Chordata > Actinopteri > Cypriniformes > Leuciscidae > Siphateles > Siphateles boraxobius. The sequence continues at coordinate 11,233,785 of NW_027509193.1, forward strand.
AAGGGCAATAGGTGAGCTCTTCAATGGAGCAATGGATGCCAACATTGGAAACAGAGGCAGAGCCAGAGGTGTGAGAGTAAGAGGAGGAGGACGGGGAGGACGAGGACGTGGACGAGGAAGGCCAAGGACCGTAATCTCTGATGAGATCCGAGCCACTTTGGTTGATCATGTGGTCAACCATGGTCTAACAATGAGGGAGGCTGGGCAAAGAGTACAGCCAAATCTGAGCAGTTACACTGTAGCATCCATCATCCGGACTTTCCAAAATGAGAATAGGTAAGAAATCTACTCCCACTAGAAATTGCAGTACTGCATATCAATACAGTACTCAATGAGTACAGCAGTACAGTATTGCATGTGGACTGTTCTGTAGGACTGTAAAAATACTGTAAAGTATGTTTCAAGTATTTAGGAAATGTATACCTACTTTGTATTTACAGTATTTTACTATTTGTTTGGCAGAACTGAAAGATTACCAACACAAGGTGGTCGGGAACGTGTTCTGTCTCCTGAACAGGAAACTGAAGTCATAAACATGGTCCTAGAAACCAACGCCATAACATTACAGCAAATACAAAGAAAAATAATAGAAAACAATGACATATTTCAAAATATTGATAGGGTAAGCTTATCAACACTGGGCCGTGTCTTGCGCAGAAATCATCTCAGGATGAAGCAGGTCTACAGGGTGCCATTTGAACGCAATTCAGAAAGAGTCAAAGAATTGCGATATAACTATGTGCAAGTGGGTCCCACAATTGATGCATACTCTCAACATTGTATACAGTAAATTATACATATTTCAATATTATAATCATAATGATTGTGCTTCACAATAGTGACCACTCCATGTCTATTTCTGATATTGTCATGTGTGTTTCAGAGAGTCCTTGAGCTAGAGGTGGCTGCAGTGGAGCACCAGTTCATCTTCATTGATGAGGTTGGGTTCGACCTCACAAAGAGACGAAAGAGGAAGGAATATCATCGGCCAGCGTGCCATTGTTAAAGTCCCTGGCCAGCGCGGAGGGAACATCACAATGTGTGCAGCAATTACCCACCACGGCGTCATCCATCACCACGCTACCCTTGGCCCCTACAACACCGCCCATTTGATCACATTCCTGGACACCCTACACAACACACTCATTCCACCAGATCAGGTAGATGGCCCAGAGCAGCTCAGGTACGTCGTCATTTGGGACAACGTAAGTTTCCACAGGGCTGCTCTGGTTCGTAACTGGTTCACTGCCCACCCACGCTTCTTAATTGTTTATCTCCCTCCATATTCTCCATTCATCAATCCTATTGAGGAATTTTTTTCTGCCAGGAGATGGAAAGTGTATGACAGTAATCCACAAATGCGTATACCTCTTCTCCAAGCTATGGAGGACGGATGTGGAGATATAGCAGCTGATGCTTTTTATGTCTGCAATCTCCATGCTAGGCGATATTTCCCCCACTGCTTGGCCAGGGAAAACATTGCTTGTGATGTGGATGAGGTGCTGTGGCCAGACCGAAACAGAAGAGAGGATGCAGCATAGTTTTTTGTTAGTTTTTTTTTTTTTTTTTTACTGTAACTGTGTACAGTAAATTCTTCTGTTGTTTTGTATGTTGTGTATGTGCAACTTTGTGTTGGTTGGGAATGGGATGTACAGTACACTGTGTACATTGTTTTTGTGGGGAAAATAAAATATATTTGTTAACGTGTATTTGTGTGTTCTGAGTATAAAAACAATATTCTCAAATATTTTATAACACACTTATGTATGTACTGTCTGTAGTAAGTGTAACACTGAACAAAAAAAAGGCCTAAATCATTATGATGAATGGAGAAGTGTTTTCCATTCATCGTAGTGTTTTACATTGAGTACATCAGTGTTCAACTGGTTCTTATAAATGTCTATTCATATGATGGTTTGTGTGTGTCATTTGAAAACAAAATACCATTTTGAGAAGAAATAACATTGTTTTGAATGTAAAGTTTCATTTTGCAGGAGAATTGACGGGTTTTGCCCATTGTGTGTGTGTTTTTTGATTTGTGTGTAGAGTTCTGAGAATATGAGGCATTCTTTCAGAAAATGTGTGTAAACAATCGAGAAAAACTGTAATAGCGCGCGCTCTCCGTGGGCGTGGCACATTAACACATAATAAGGTATAATGAGCTTAAAAGAAAAAGACTGACGAAGAAGAGAGTTCATGTCTCTCGTGCCTGTATGACAAGTATTCGTGGAGTTACAGTTAATTTTCAGAATGGACTTCACTGACAGAGAGAAGGCAAAACTGGCATCATGTTTATTTTTCTTTATTTGACAAAAAGCACAAAACACTTTGTTTACATTGTGAGTATACACAAAAAAATAGACACTTAACAGGATCGAATGATGTATAACTTATATGTAAGATCAAAATCAGTATTTCGAGTTTCTTTGGGGGTTAAAACTGAAAGATTTTTAACCAATTAGAAGTCCTCTTAAAGTTGTCCGTCTCCAAAAGACAGATAAAATGATAAAAAATAATAAAAATAATACAGTTTTTTTCGATCGCTAAACGCCAGTGAGCACAACTGGAGCTACATGTGCAAAACTCTAACTACAGTCTGCACAGCAGCAGTTCATGTGGACCAAACTCTAGTTCATTTTTCATTGCTTGAACACAGTTTTCAAAACTCTACACACTTATCCCATGACTTTAACCACAACCTGCACAACACTGTGGATTTACAGCACTTTGTTCAAATGCTAACGCACTGCTGTCAAAACCGTGAACCACACATTCAAAACAGAATAGATTTCAGCCTTGTGCCTTTCAAACACTGCTGACTGCAATTTCAGCTGAAAGGTTAAGCAGGTCTTGTTTGTTATTTGTTCGAATTACAGTATGTACTTTTAGTTTCTACATTTTTTTCCCATTACTGTAATTCCGTAAATTACTACAAACTGAAGATTGAAGCAAACTGCTAATTACATTTACCTTACGTAAAGAATTATGTTCTAAAAATGTAAATAAATCATCTGAAAGAATGTCACTCTTTTCTTTGAAAAAAATATTACTTTGTATGAAGTCACTGAAATAGTTCAAACTGTAAAGATGAAAAGTTTGTATTTTCTGTATTGGTGTTTGATGATAGTGTTTTTACCCTCAGTGTGTTCTGAGTGACAGTGTGTGTTATCTCAGTGAGGGTTGTGCATAGTGTTTGGTTGCACTGAGTCTGTTTTGAGCCATGTGTTAAGAGTTGTGTTGCTTGGAGTGAGTTTTGCAGGTGATGTGAGCTGTTTAGCTCAGGTGACTGTTGGTAGTGCAGACTGTAGTTAGAGTTTTGCACATGTAGCTCCAGTTGTGCTCACTGTCGTTTAGCAATCGAAAAAAACTGTAATAAGACAACAAATAGAATCTAAAAGCTGAAATTGATGGAATGTGAGGTTGATATCAACAGAAATCTAAAAACAAGAAATTATAGATTTTAAGCCATATAAACACCGAAACCTTCAGACAGAGACAAAACAGTGGAGTTCAAAAGTCAGAGACCACACTGAAAATCATGTGAAAAAGCTACAATGTGTAAGATTTTTAATAAAATATCAAAAAATCACTTGTGTAAGACTGGAGAAACTGGAAGAACTGGAAGAGAGCGCAACACTCTGAGAAAACAAAGGAAATTAACATTTGAATTTCTCTCTTGTGCACCATTCGAGACGCAAGCCTCACCAAAGCAATCCTAATCTACATCTTTTTCCCTTGACCCCAGGGGCGTCGCTAGGCCCTTTTTAGGGGGGTTTCAGTCCCCCTAAACTTCAGCCTAGCCCTCCTAAAAATGTATGATTAATGTAGGCTACACAAATTTGTGTTCGCTTCAGTCTTGTTATAATCAAATACAGCGCGTTCTTCATATTCAATCCGCAGCGGCGCCGAGCAGAAAGCACGTCAGAAACAGAGGACAGGGTGTGTGTGTGTGTGTGTGTGTGTGTGTGTGTGTGTGTGTGTGTGTGTGTGTGCGCGTGTGTGTGTGTGTGTGTGTGTGTGTGTGTGTGTGTGTGTGTGTGTGTGTGCGCGTGTGTGTGTGTGTGTGTGTGTGTGTGTGTGTGTGTGTGTGTGTGTGTGTGTGTGTGTGTGTGTGTGTGTGTGTGTGTGTGTGTGTGTGTGTGTGTGTGTGTGTGTGTGTGTGTGTTCATCTGAGCCTCATTGGTCTGTCACTGCTCGTCAATGGCAGAATATTTGAGATGACCAATCAAATCAAAGTAGGCGGGCTTTATGTTCACAAACGCTGCTGAGCACGATTTTTAACAGTGCGACTCGACGCGTATGGTCTAGTGCGAGATAAGGTGTAAGTAGCTAAACTTAACATTTCATATTTGACATCTTTTTAGGTCATAAATGTTAAACGAATGACAAAAAATAATCAGGCAAACTTCGCCATTTTAGAACTGAAAATAGGCCTATGTAACGTGACTTGTGTAATGTAATAATTAGTTTACTGTCATTGTGAGGGGACAAGAAACATTAACAAAGCCGTTTTCATCATGTTAGGCACAAGATTAATAATGAATGTGTACATATTGAGAATATAATACAGATTGTAGCCTTTAGTAAATTAAAAAAGCTCAGCTTTAGGAGGGGAAGAGAAAGGGATGAAGAGACTGAAAAAAAAGAAAGAGTGATGGAGATGAGGAGAGAGCAGGTACTGACAAATAATATACTGCCCACTGACATGGTTTTAAAGCTATTTCTTATCCCTTTTTTTTTTGGTCTTAAAAATGTCTTGAAATGCACATATCAGAGAAATAAAAAATTTGAACCCCCTACCAACCTCAAATTTAGGACCTCTTTGATTATAAAGCCCTGTCTACGGCCCTGTATTAGGCATTCACATGAATGTGTAGCCTACATATTGTGAATGCATTTAATAAACTTAATTACCTAGCTTTAGTAGCTTTCAGTAAATAAACGCGTCTGAGAAAATGATTCATAGGCAAAATCAACCTATCAGTGTGACTGGTACAAAGCTCCATTCCCAAAGAAGTAAACCAAAAGGTAATAAGGTATTTAAGAGTTTAGAGATAATTCGCACACAGAGGAGGGTGTGTTTTCCAGGCAAATGGTCTTCAGCTCTCAGAAGGTGTAAACTCGGTCCCACTTTATATTAAGTGGCTTTAAGTACTATGTACTTACATCGAACAATAATGTACAATGCACTTATTGTGTTCAGGTTGTATTGTAAAACACTTTTGCTGCTATTGAGATGTGATACGGGTAAGTTTAGGGTCATGTGTGGTGATATGGGTCGGTTTAAGGGTAGGTTCAACTTTAAGGGAAGGGTCGACTATGTACATAGTACTTAAAGCCTCTTAATATTAAGTTGGGCCGTAAACTCAAATCAAATTCCCATTGTTAGCAAATGTTTCTGCCCCCAGTAAGTCTGAGATGGTGATTAATGTAAATTCCCACTGTGAACTCATGTTTACACTTGAAAAGAGGTTTGTGCCTTGGTCTGTCTATATAATGAAATGCACCAAGAGGCTGGGGGCGATTCTGTAACCCAGACGAGCCCATGATGCGAAGTGTAAGCAAAACACTTCGCATCATGTATTTTATAATGTCAGGGTATTGCATCTTCTCTCTTTATTCCAGAGCATTTGTTGTTTGTAACTATTATTTTTGAACTGATTATTCAATTGGCATGATACATTTACCTGACATAATAAATTGTAAACATTTGATTTATTGTAACTGGCTCTGACATTGTTTTCAGTAAAGAGTTAAAAAGAATAATCAAACATTCTCTTACATTTAATGATGCACAGATATCATTAAAACCTTTTTCATTCATGGAGCCAGATGAATTAACGAGGTAATTACATACGAAAAAATGTATTTAATTTAATCAAATTACTTTGCCACGCGGAAAGACAGAAACGTGCAGAGACCTTCACCCACTGATCGGATGCATCCTTTGGGCCGATTGAGCTGGGTTTACACTTGAACAGTGTGATATATTTCGTGCAGTTGTGTACTTACAATATCCCAAAAGTTCCCTAAGATTTTTAATTTCAGAGAAATTCCAATTTTAAATAATGGCTCGTCGATGTTCACTTGTCGCATGTCAATGACATAATATCCGCGTTATCTCTGGTTTCCGCTTGTACAGCCATAGTAACCATGGCGACGAACATGGACAACTGCGTTACGTCTAGCGGCACGCTCACGCTGTTGTTGTTTCATTCAAACATTATGGACCATGGCAAGCAGGCTTTGGGACAAAAGGAGAAATAAAACGAGGATCAATATCAGCGTGGCGTTTTCGAGATGCCGAGAGCTCCACGTCCCTGACAAACTTCGACTTGACAGAGACGCCACTCTTGCATGTACTTTATTAGACAGGTGAGCAAATGTACATACAAAAAATCAATGTTATATAGCTCAACATGATGAAATGTTAGAAAATATATCAGTATGTCATTCTAATGTTGATCTGGCTTACTGCTAGTCTGATAGACCAAACAAACTAACAAATAGAATAACATTATAACTTTCAACACACTCAAATGCAGTTTAGTGTGATAGTGTAGACCAAGTGGAACAGCGCTGCGTTACCTCACAAGTTTCATTCGTCTAATAAACTGACCTGTGTTCGATAGAATGGTAGAAGTTCGGTAGAATGAAATGTCCTTATTCCTTTATATCCGTGGGACTCGCGTGTGGCGCTGATATCTGTCTCTCATTAGCAATCGTGACCTGCTTCATACCACAGTCATGTTAAAAAACATCAATGTATTCACTCATCCATAAACATTATTAGATCCATCAGCATGACGACAAGTTCCATAATTCCGTTTATGCATCATTAACCTACGCCTTTGTTATTGTAAGAGGTTAGCGACCCCTAGTGGCAAAAAAAATCACATATTGTAGCTTTAAACTCAGAATTTAATTTTTATTTTTAAACCTTCTAAACAAAGTCTAAAGTAATATATTGCTTTATATATTCTGAACTTTTTCTATGTCACTAATTAAATAAGCAATAACATGATCATATGAACTTTATAGTTCTTATAAATATGATACAGGTACAAAGTCATTAATATAAAGACCTCTACTTCCTCTCCCCCCACTCACTTTTTTTTTTTAACGACTCCAACCAATCCCGAATGTGCCGGTGGTAAATTAGTATGTCAAACATGTACGCCTTTTCTTTGTATTTATAGAAGCAACCTCCGGGGCCCTCTCTGGTTTTAGGTGATTTCATTAGTCCTTTGTGTGTCTTAGGTTGGCAGCCTGTAGGGGGAAACCAATTACTTATTTTTGGACAGCACCTGGCTAGCAGGATGTGGGATGACAGAAGACAGAGACTGAATCACTCATGAAATGAGTGATTCAGGCAGACTGCTGAGATAAAAGAAACTACATAGACGATCAGAAACACTGTTTGATATAACCGTTCAAATTCGCCTTTGTGCGTATTTGATGTTAAGCTATTAGCAGCAAATCAACAATTTCCAAGTTAAAGGTATTGTAGGTAGAAATCCCCAAAAATACTTTTTCCATTTTTTTTCAAACTGTCTTTATATATCAAGGCATAATTAAAATGTAAGTACTCTGGAAAATAAATTATAAAAATCGAGTGTCTGTAGTTCTCTCAGGACTGTAATAAGCACAGCTCATTATTCCATTCGGGACGAAAGAAATGATTGGCTGGGGCGACTGTCACTCTCCCTCGCTACCATGGATACCACCTCTGCTGATACAGGAGGAGCCCAAATGCGCGCACCCGTTTGAAGAGTCACAAAGCTAGTAATAACAATTATGGCAGAGAAAGAACAGTCAAAATTCTCAGTAACGTTACCTGCATATACTGTAGAGGCAGCGAAGTCAGACAAGTTAAAAAAAGGAAGACAGTATTTGAAAAGGCTATGAACAAAAAGTCTTTGGATAAATAAAGAAATCATACGAGAGTCAATATCGGCGTGGCTTTCCAGCGTCGGCGACTACTGAGGGATCTCAAGGGGCTGAAAAGTGACTCCATGATGGCTTTATTTCTGCTGGACAGGTAATCTTGCCGTTTTCATTTTGAGGGCATTTATTTTTTCATGAAGCATGTATCATTAGCACACGTAGCTACCTAATATAGCTACCTAACGTTACGTAGCATAACTAACGGTACTGGCTTAGCTATGACAGTGTAACTTTGGTGTCGACTGGTATAACGTTACTGTTAGTGAGCCAGGGTTGAGACGATAAATAAGCAATAGGCCTATCTGCAGTTGAAAGCTGTTTTGTTTAATTTCGCCAAATCTAACTTTAGGTTAAAAAGTTTAGGGGATCTATTTTTATACCTAGCTTTACCCTCTGCCTAAACTTTGTTCCTATTTTCACCGTGAACTCTACCTGCTCCGTTTTTTCACGTTTGGTTTGTTGGTATATGCTCTACATATGTTTACCTATGTCTTTATGTTTTATCTGTATGTGCTATACAATATATGTTGTGTGTGTGTGTTATATTATCTTGGGTCTGCAATGCAGTTGTGAGAAGGTGTTTGAGTGTATGTTACTCAGTTTATCTGTAAACAATCTTATGTTATGAATCTTAAAAATTCACCTTCATCGCAGTTTAACTGATAGTAACGGCAAACGTGTATCAATGAAGCTATTTATAGCTTTGCCTTATATTGAGTTTGATTCCGTTACGAGCTAGTCAAATATTTTAAACTTTACCAGTATCGATATGCGAGCTGGATAGTGAGTACTAACAGCCATGTTAATTGTTTATATTCATACTGATAAAGTTAGTTATTTTATTACTTGTGATTCTGACATGATGTCACTACATCTGGTACAGCTGGTAAACGCGTCCGACTCTTCCAGCTGAGCGAACGGCCGGGATCGCGCGTTCATTTGTTTTGGGGGCGTGGCTTTGGAAGGAGCCGAGAAGGGAGGGGGTGGGAGTTAATGGAATAATGAGCTGTGTTTATTGCAGTCCTGAGAGGACTACAGACACTCGATTTTTATAATTTCTTTTCCAGAGTACTTACATTTTAATTATGCATTGATATATAAAGACAGTTTAAACAAATTTGGACAAAAAGTATTTTTGTGGATTTCTACCTACAATACCTTTAAACAGTGAGACAGCGTTTGAAACTGAGTGAATTATTTTTATTGAGAGACTATGAGAATTATGTAAATTCCATAATAAGGGATTTTCCTGCTATTTAATCAGACAAAACTTTCTACAAGTTTTCTTTTTTGCTTTGACCTTCAGCGAGGGCATTTTTAGTGTATTTTTAGATAAGCCGGAGCCAAATCTGATTCATTGCAGGTAGATCAGTATGCCGCAACAGCAGCATCTTTGTGCATGTTTTTAAATGCTCGTTATGATGTTTGTGCAATAGTCTTTTAGCAAAAGTCTTCAAACTCGCTCTGCATAAGCAGTTTAAAAATCTAACTTTTCATAGCGATTATAAATATATAAATACAATAGAGGGCACGGAGCGCCACCCCCATCAAAATTCCAGAAATATGTATGTATACAAAAATGATATAAAAATGAAATAAAAGTAAAAAAATAAAATAGTTTACTCATACGATGTGCAGGCTGGTAAGAGCCTCAGCATTTAATAAAAACTGGCTTTAATCGGTTAACTATTTTCTATGTTTTTTCCATGTTTCATGCGGTTTCGTGGGCGAGGGACGCCGGACAAATGGATGTCTATCTGAGTCCTTAAATTTTCGGGCAGCATGTGAACTGAAGTTGGTCTCTAATTGGTTTCTCAAAGATTTTCCTCCGGACGCAGGTCGCTGCGTCCCTGGCGAATCAGAATTGGATATTTGTTATTTTATCCAATCTGTTCTCATCACCTACCATGGCGCGAGCGCAACTGGCTTTTAAAGGGAATGGGAAATGTGACTCTGATTGGTTTATTGCACGTTACGCCCAAAACACACCCATTACTCATGAAGAGAATGCGGGAACCTCTAGGTTATAAAACCTTATAAATGTAGACGGCGAGGCCCAGCCTGCCGCCGTACAGATATCCTGCAAGGTAATCCCGCTAGACCATGCCCACGACGAGGCCACGCCTCTCGTGGAGTGCGCTCTGACACCCAAAGGACACTGCAGGCCCTTAAGCCAGCACTATCGACTATCTGTTTTGATGTGGCCAGTCCCCTAGCACACCCTCTAAACAAAACAAAGAGCTGCTCAGTCTGTATGTTTTCAATGCCCTGACAGGCATTGAGTCCTTTTCCTCGTTGTGAACCGGAAGGGCGGACAGGGAAATAACCTGAGCCCTGAACGGTGTGTTGAGGATTTAGGCACGTACCCGTGCCTCGGTTTGAGTATGACTTGAGTCATTAGGCCTGAATTCCATACACGTCGCGCTTACCGAAAGCGCTTGTAAATCCCCAATGTGCTTCACTGAAGCAAGATACATAAGAAACACTGTTTATGAAAGACAGATGTTTCATGTCTGGCAAATGGACTGGCTCGAATGGGGCACCTTTCATGGCTTCCAAAACCGTAGAAAGGTCCCACACAGGGACTGAAGGTGGTCTGGGAGGATTCAGCCTCCTAGCTCCCTTGAGGAATCGCATGACCAGGTCGTTCTTCCTCAGTGACTGGCCAGACGTCGGTTTAGTAAATGCAGGTATGGCCGCCACATAAACTTTGAGCGTGGATGGGGTTCTGCCCTTATCCAGTAGCTCTTGAAGGAAGGAGATAACTTCCGTAACCCCGCAGCCTAGGGGTGAAAAGCCCTGAGCTAGACACCAGCCAGAGAACACAGACCATTTTGAGGACTAGAGCCGTCTAGTAGACAGGGCCTTAGCCTGCGTGATCGTGTTTAACACTCCCTCCGGGAGGTTAGCGGGTACCCGTTGATGGCCCATAAATGTAGGGACCATAGATCTGGGTGAGTATGCCAAATTGAGCCCTTGGCCTGAGAGAGGAGGTCTTTCCTCAACGGCATAGGCCACGTGGCAGTGCTGGTCAGCCGCATCAGGACTGGGAACCAAGCCTGGTTCGTCCAGAATGGAGCCACAAGCAGCACTGAGCACGTCTATGACAGCACGTCTGTCGCCGGAGCGCGGATTTTGTGGCGCGCTGAATGTCCAGTCCGCGCTCCGGCGACAGACGTGCTTTCATGGACAGCGAGTCCAGTACTGTACCGAGAAAAGAAATTTTCTGACTTGGAGACAGCAAACTTTTCGCCCAATTGAATGTGAGACCCAGATTCTCGAGATGCTCGAGTAATACGGTCCTGTGTTCTATGAGCTCTGAGTGTGATCGAGCTAGAATCAGCCAATCATCCAAGTAATTCAAAACTCGCATGCCCCGAAGTCTCAGGGGTGCGAGAGCCGCGTCCATGCACATCGTAAATGTACGGGGTGCCAGGGACAGGCTGAACGGCAGGACTTTGTTTTGATATGCCTGGCCCTCGAAGGCGAATCTCAAGAATCGCCTGTGACGTGACGCTATTTGTATTTGGAAATAACCGTCTTTCAGATCTATTGGCATAAACCAGTCCTCCTAGCGAACTTACGTGAGGATTTTCCTTGTTGTAAGCATTCTGAACTGGCGCTTCACAAGCACTCTGTTCAGCTGTCGTAGATCTAGAATGGGTCTGAGAACCCCGTCATTTTTCGGTACCAGAAAATATCTGCTGTATACACCCCCTTCGCTCTGAGCCTGAGATAAAGGTTCTATGGCCCCTTTGCTCAGTAGTTTCGCTATCTCGGCTCGAAGTAGATGAGCTACCTCGTTCTTTACCGTAGTTTCGACTCGCGCCGTGTAACGGCGGGGACATCGAGCGAACTGCAGCGAATAGCCTGTATATACAGAATAATACCAGAAAATACACTCTTTTTGAGATTTATCTGGTTCGCCGTAAAAACAGCATTTGTGTGCAGTCAAGCGGGCTGTGGTACCGGCTTGTTTACTGCGAAATACACTGGAACAGTCACATGGTGAAAATCCGGCCGCAGCGGGATTTGAACACCGTCATTTTCCTAGGGAGGCTAGGAAGTCTAGGAAGACCTCAGACTTTATCTCAATCCTTGGCCGGAGCCCGCGCGGAGGGGGACGGCGTCCAACAGAGCGAGAGCGCGGTCTCGGGCCTGGCGGCGCTGAGATGCGGCTGCGGGGGGCGGAGGCTGCGGCTGAGAGCTCCGGGCAGATGGCTGTTTAGAGCGACCTGCTGCGGAGCTAGAGCGCTTCGGCAAGAAGTGTTTCATCGCCTGTGACGTTTTCTGAACCTCGACGAATCTGTCCGCGAAATCCTTGACGGCAGATCCAAAGAGGCCAGCTGAGGAGATGGGCGCGTCAAGGAACACAGAGCGCTCTAAGTCCGTTATCTCTGACAACGTCAGCCATAGATGTATCTCAGCCACGGTGAGAGAAGCCATGTTTCGCCCAATAGCCTGTGCAACAGATTTCGCAGCGCGTAGAGCCAGGTCTGTAGCGCTTCTTAAATCCGGCACACTGATAGCCTCCGGTCCTTCCTCGTCCATTTTACGGAGAAGGTCGGCCCTGGAATATCTGCAGTATGGCCATAGTGTGCAGTGCTGACACAGCCTGCCCAGCGGCGGTGTAAGCGCGACTGTGCATGGCGGAAGTCACACGGCAGGCTTTAGAGGGTAGCACCGTCTGAGCACACCGTCCAGCAGAGGGCGGGCAAAGATGGAGTGCTACCGCTGCTTCCACTGGAGGAAGAGAAAGGTACCCTCTATCTTTCGCACTGTCCACCGTGGAGAATGCTGACTTCTTCATGAAGCTCAGGAAGAAAAGGCGCGGGCCTAGACTGTGACGGGGCGCGGCCTTTCTTCAGGAAGCATCTGTCCAGCCGGTTGCGCGCAGGCTGCGCGGGCGCCTCCCACTCGAGGCCGAGGTTGTCGACGGCCTGTGAGAGCAGACGCATCAGCTCTGACTTGATGCCTGCCCATTTCCCTGAAGGCTCGCGGGCAGCAGAGGGGGAGGTCCACAGAGCTCGCCCAATCCTCACTGTCCGATGCCAGGATAGAGCCGCAGGCCTCGGCTGTTTCGTCGATCTCAATGGCGAAAGCGGCGGCGGAAGCGGCGGCGGATGGCGGCCGCTGTCCGTCGGTGAGCAACTCGAGCAATGCCGGCTAGGCTGGCGGGCGAACCGGCGAGCTTTGGCGGGCAGGAGAAGGCTCGGGGGCGTGCTGAGTACAGCGCTTCTTGCAGCACGGCACTACGCGGGCAGAAGTGTGGGCTCCGAGAAAGATGCCAGGCGAGTCCTCAGTCTCACCATAGGCATCAGCTCGCAGTGAGGGCATCCGCCATCAACGAGCGCGAGAGCCGCATGATCCTCACCCAGCCAGGAAACACAGATGACATGGCAGTCCCCATCGCCGAGTGTGGTTCGGCACGAGCAGCAGGAATTAGGCATCTTGAAAAAGACGCTAGCTCTTTTAGTAAGATATAGAGAATGTGAGTCGCGACGGCGAACACAGGCTCTCAGCAGAGGTAAAAAGGATATAGACACCGGAAAGCGTTGCAGGTACGGTGACTGAAGGCGGCGAGGTGAAAGCCAGCGGCTTCAGATTCGGAGGCTCGTCCCGCAGAAGGCTTATTCTCCACGGCACGGCTTCTCACTCTGGATCCAGCGATGCGTGAGCTTCGCTGAAGAGATGAAAATCAATTTGTATCAGCCTGTCGAGCTATATTTATAAGTCAAGGCCACGCCTATTTCGGCGGGACGTGACGTAGTGTGGGCGCGAAGCGCCCCCATAGGATATGGCGTCATGCAGAGCCTCTCTCGATAGGTTCCTGCTGTTGCCGCAGGTCAGCCAATAGGCACGCGGGCCGTCTTGCCTATGTCTGCATGCTGCTGCAACGCGTTTTACATTGATTCAAAATTAAGGATAACTTTTGGCTTAAATATCTCGTGGAAAAGAGGTTTTCCCCATAGCGTAAGATATTACGCAGTACGAGAGAACCTCTCGTAAGAGAACAACCAAAGTGTTTATGAGACAAGACAAAGAACTGACCAGAATAGGGAGTATAAATACAGGAGATAACAAGATAAATAGGACGGGTTAATAGAATCAATAATCAGACACACTGGGAAACTGGGTCAAATGACAAGCACAGGTAGAACCGGAACAAAACGCATTGAACGCAACTTAACCCTGACAATATGCATTAAATTAATCATACGTGATATAAAAACAATGTAAAAGTCTTTACTATTTCAAATAAATGCTTTTCTTTTGAACTTTATATTAATCAAAGAATCCTGAAAAAAAATTATGGTTTCAACAATTCCAATATTAATCAGCACAACTGTTTTCAAAATTGTTTATAATAAGTAGTTTCTTGAGCAGCAAATCAGCACATTAGAACGACTGAAGACTGGAGTAATGGTGCTGAACATTCAGCTTTGTATCACTGGAATCAATTATATTTAAAAATGGAATATTCAAAATTGTAATATTTCATAAGTACGTTTTTTATCATAATTACGTATTAATTATTTTTGATCAAATAAAGGCAGCTTTGGTAAGCATAAGAGACTTATTTAATTAAAATTCAAAACGTTCCAAATATGTTGTCAGATCTATAGCTTAACAGATGAAGTATCAGTGTGTTCTGCCTTAAGGAAAAACAACAACACTTGGACTCAATACAAGAGGCACCTCTCATATCAGATATTGTCACAACCTTGTCACAATGTTAGCAGTTTTGAGCAGTTGCTGTCCTTCCCAAACTATCTATTTACTTGTCATGGCTCTGCCTGCCCTGTACAATTTTTAGGTTTCTGCCATTAGAAATCCAAAAACACCATGCAATTCAAGTCAAGTAATGCTTTTATGAAAATGCCAAGTGATTGACGTACTGATTTCCGAAATCAGTTCTCTAATCAAAAGAGCCCTTCTGATATTTTAAAAGCCTTGTAAGAGGGCTACAACTTGGCAAAGCACGCCTACACTTACACCTGCAAGGATATTGCTGGGAGAAAAGTCATTGGGTGGATCAGTTTTTTACATTTCCTTTGAGTGTGAATCAGTCTTTCAGCAATAAGAAAAGCCAGGATTGATTGGTTTGGTGACATTTCTGAAGATGAGCTAAAAGCCTCTCAGATAGATTTTCTCTCTCAGTTTAATTGAAGAATTGGTCTGGAAAAACAGTTAAAATACATTGGAGTTCAAAGGGAATGATCACAAAACAAATTGTCATCATTTACTCATTTCAAACCTTATACTGCAATTTTGTTTTTTGGAGGAAAACACACATAGGTTTAGCAGAACATTGACACTTGCTCTTTTCCATACATTGAAATTGAATGGTGACTAGGGGCTATCAAGCTCCAAAAACAACAAAATACACAATCATCTTGTTTGTGGAAATATATGGAATTGAAACTGAAAATCATCTCCTCTGCTAGCAGAGAGGAGATTTTCAGTGAGTATTAACTTAAATTTCAGTCTTATCACACAAAGTTATTGTACAACTATTGTAAGATATTAGGGCTTGCATGCAGTATGATGTTTTTCGGCTGGTCTGTCTCACTGTTGGCTTAGATAGGAAGACGTAGACAAACAGATTAAGCTCAACATACATCTATTTTAATGAAAGTTATCCAACCGTGCAGACAGGCAGGATAAACACAACCATATGTAACGGAGATCGGACAAAGACAGAGTGAGGAACTAAACGTGAGGAACTAAATCTGGAGGGGGACGAGGAGATGGCGGAACGATGTGGGAAGGCAGAAGAGGAGGGATGGTGGCAGGATGAAGCGAAGGGATGGTGATGGCAGGATGACTGGATAGAGGTGTGGTGAAGACCGAATGGTGAGACACAGAAATGGTGATGATGCGACGACGATCCCCTGGCAGCGACGATGGTGCTTGGCCGATGGCACAGACCCAGAGCTCCCCAGTGCCGACAGCCCATGGCGGAAATGAGGTAGGGAGGAGTCCAGGTGGTGAGGAGGCTGGCGACAGCTGGGGGACGACCAACGGAGGATAATGGATCCGTAGGCACAGACGGAGAGCCAATGAACTCCAGGGGCATCACTGGCTCTGGAGATCTCGGCGATGTCGCAGCGACGACCGTCGAAGGCGGAGCTAGAGTTCCGAGGGCTGAGGTGGAGCCGGTCTGATGGACAGAGGTGATGCTGAGGGGAAGGAAGAACCCGCTGCAGTCATATGGGTGGAGGGACAGTGCAGCAGACGGACTGCAAGTTTGTGACGGAAGTGGTGGGACGACTGACCAAGGGGGGGCCGGCAGGACGAGGGAGCCCGCTGTAACCGCAAGTCTGAGGGTCTCCTGTGGAGCTGAAGGTGGAAGGAGACAAGACGGTGCCGACAGGCCGAGATGGACCGAAGAGATCGAAGGTGGGAGTCGGAGCTGTAAAGCCCGGCTGCATCGGCCCAAAGAAGGTTTTCCGATCAACGGGTGAAGGTCTCTGTGCATTCCCGTCTTTCCGCAAGACAAAGTAATTTGATGTATTAACTCGTTATTTCATCTGACTCCACAAATGAAAAAGGTTTTAATTATACATTTACATCATTAAGTGTGTGTGAATATTTGACTATTCTTTTTTAACTCTTTACTTAAAATAATGTCCGAGTCGATTAGAATAAAAACAAATGTTTACAATGTATTATGTCAGGTAAATGTATCACCCCAGTTCAAAGATAATGTATACAAACATCAAATGAGTAAAAGATGTAGGTTAAAACCGACATTTAGAAATACATGATGCGGAGTGCCGGCATCCACTCTGCATCACGGGCTAATTTTGAATTACAAAACACCCTGAAGTCTAGTTGCGTTTCATTATATAGACAGACCTCATTTTAAATGTAAACATGAGGGAATTCACATTAATCACCGTCCCAGACTTACTGGGGGCAGAAGTTGATTTACATGGAACCATTTGCTATTCATTACCATTTCGCACCTTCTGAGAGCATGAGGCCATATGCCTGGAAGACACACCTCCTATATATGTGAATTGTTTCTAAACTTAATACCTTATTACCTTCTGGTTTACTTCTTTGAGAATGAGACCTTTGTACCAGTCACACTGAGACATTTCAAATGATTTCAAACGTGTGATACTGTATGATAATTATTCACATTAAATTATATAGATTCTCGGGTGAATTTCAGATTATCTCAGCATGAGGGAGAAGGATTGTCAAAAGAAAAAAGATTTAGATTAGAATTGCCTAGGTGAGATTTGCGTCTCGAATGGTGCACAAGCGAGAAATTCAAATGTTAATTTGCTTTGTTCTTTCAGAGAGTTGCGCTATCTTCCAGTTCTTTCAATTTCTCCTGTCTTACAGAGCCATAGGATCCTCTCGCACTGATGCTGCTGGTGGTAACAGGACCTGCGGCTCGACGTCATAGCAGGGCTTCCGCATAGACAACGCAGGGCTGTTGACATGCGGCAGCGGCTGGGCTGGAGGACTGACTGAGTTGAGGGGTGATGGAGATGGTGAGGATCTTGACAAAATGACGGTGAGTAATACACAGTCTATACAGTTATTTTTACTGTTCAGGAACAGTGATGGTGATGAAGATATTGGGTTGGAGTTGATCAGCCAGTCCTCATTCTCCGTATTCATGACTCCCTCGTCCGCTGTTGTCGTTGGCTCACACCCCTGGTCAGACTTGCCCTGTGGTTCCACTTCCGGGGAGAGGGTCAACCCTGTCCTCTTCTCATCGGGCTCTGGCTGACATGTCGCGGCAAGTGGTAGCTTTCCGTCTGCAGGGGGCACACACGAGTACTCCGCGGTCGAGGTTGAAACAGGCTCTGGGTCTGGCTGTGTTCTGAATGGTGGCGCGATGCTCTCCAGACACCTGATGACGGTCTCTTTTCAGTCCAATCCTGTGGTGTCTGGGAGGTCGATATGGTGGTGGAATGTTGCACCGATCCAGAACAGAGTCCTTAGGGTCTCATCGTCCAGGGCGCTGATGGCGGCAAAACACATAAAGTCCTTCACAAAAGAAAAAAGGTTAGGGCTCTCCTGAGCCAGGACGATCATTCTTGCCCTATCGTCCATATTGGGCAGTCCGATCTTCTGTCGCGGTTGGCTTAGATAGGAGAGCCCGTTCTCATCCTTTGGCGGCATATGTGACGCCATATGACAAAACGGCGAAATACTACGCACATGGCACCCTTTAGCGTGAATATAACACGCGAACCCAAGGCGTCAAAAAGTTGACTGGCATCCTTTAGCGTGAATATGAGACGCAGACCCTACCCCACACCTAAACCTACCCATCACAGTGCGTGTTATATTGACGATAAAGGGTGCCATGTGCGTAGTATTTCGCCGTTTTGTCATATGGCGTCACATATGACGCCAAAGGATGAGAATGCGTTAGATAGGAAGACGAAGACAAAATGATTTAGCTCAATATACATCTATTTTAATGAAAATTATCAAAACGGGCAGACAGGCAGGATAAACACAACCATACATAACGGAGATCGGACAAAGACAGAGTGAACGTGAGGAACTAAAAAGCAAACACAGATGATGGTAATTAATAGGACACACAATAGGTGATACAGATGAACTAATCATAATAACCAAGGAGACAGACTAGTGGCGGGAAACTGAACAAAGGAACATGTGACAAATGACAACTAACTGAAAAGTCCATGAACACAGTGGTGACAGTCTTTAATTCAGTTTTTACATTCAAATAAATAAATAAAAAATAAATAAAGAACAAAACTTTATTGACCCATGAATGTGGTACACATATATATATATATATATATATATATATATATACAGGTCCTTCTCAAAAAATTTGCATATTGTGATAAAGTTAATTATTTTCCATAATGTAATGATAAAAATTAAACTTTCATATATTTTAGATTCATTGCACACCAACTGAAATATTTCAGGTCTTTTATTGTTTTAATACTGATGATTTTGGCATACAGCTCATGAAAACCCAAAATTCCTGTCTCAAAAAATTAGCATATCATAAAAAGGGTCTCTAAACAAGCTATTAACCTAATCATCTGAATCAACTAATTAATTATAAACACCTGCAAAAGATTCCTGAGGCTTTTAAAAACTCCCAGCCTGTTTCATTACTCAAAACCGCAATCATGGGTAAGACTGCCGACCTGACTGCTGTCCAGAAGGCCTTCATTGACACCCTCAAGCAAGAGGGTAAGACACAGAAAGAAATTTCTGAACAAATAGGCTGTTCCCAGAGTGCTGTATCAAGGCACCTCAGTGGGAAGTCTGTGGGAAGGAAAAAGTGTGGCAAAAAACGCTGCACAACGAGAAGAGGTGAACGGACTCTGAGGAAGATTGTGGAGAAGGACCGATTCCAGACCTTGGGGGACCTGCGGAAGCAGTGGACTGAGTAGAAACATCCAGAGCCACCGTGCACAGGCGTGTGCAGGAAATGGGCTACAGGTGCCGCATTCCCCGGGTCAAGCCACTTTTGAACCAGAAACAGCGGCAGAAGCGCCTGACCTGGGCTACAGAGAAGCAGCACTGGACTGTTGCTCAGTTTTGCATGTCATTCGGAAATCAAGGTGCCAGAGTCTGGAGGAAGACTGGGGAGAAGGAAATGCCAAAATGCCTGAAGTCCAGTGTCAAGTACCCACAGTCAGTGATGGTCTGGGGTGCCATGTCAGCCGCTGGTGTTAGTGCACTGTGTTTTATCAAGGGCAGGGCCAATGCAGCTAGCTATCAGGAGATTTTGGAGCACTTCATGCTTCCATCTGCTGAAAAGCTTTATGGAGATGAAGATTTCATTTTTCAGCACGACCTGGCACCTGCTCACAGTGCCAAAACCACTGGTAAATGGTTTACTGACCATGGTATTACTGTGCTCAATTGAGCTTATGATGAGCCCCTGATGAGCTTAAGGCCGCTATCGAAGCATCCTGGGCCTCCATAACACCTCAGCAGTGCCACAGGCTGATTGCCTCCATGCCACGCCGCATTGAAGCAGTCATTTCTGCAAAAGGATTCCCGACCAAGTATTGACTATTGTGTGCATAACTGAACATAATTATTTGAAGGTTGACTTTTTTTTTGTATTAAAAACGTCTCGGTTACATATGTAACCCTCGTTCCCTGAGTAGGGAACGGAGACGTTACGTCGGATGACGACGAATGGGGGTTTCGCCTAGAAAGCCAATCATCTTCGTGTATTATAAAACGAGCCAATGGCGATGAAATGCCATGGGTCTGCGGAATTTGCATAGCGTAACTCCGCCCCACCTCGTGGGTATAAAAGGAGGACGCTCGGCAACATGCAGATATGTCTTCGCTGAGGAGCCGAGACTGAACTCAGGCGTCTACCCAGCGGTACAGCGGAAGTGGCAGGGAGACGTAACGTCTCCGTTCCCTACTCAGGGAACGAGGGTTACATATGTAACCGAGACGTTCCCTTTCGTAGTCACTCCGAGTTACGTCGGATGACGACGAATGGGGGTCCCCGTGAAATCACGCCACCTTCACAGCTGTCTTCCAGTGCCCTGCGAAAAGTCTGATCCCCCTGTCGTGATACTGGCACAGACGAAGGAGTCCTACTTAACACAGGAATACCAAGGTACACTGGGAAGCATATCTCAGAGGAGATATGCCGCAGCATGCCTACCCGTAGGGAGGACTTAAGATACACATATGGCCGGAGGGCTACATATGGAGGAACACTGGAGTGACCAGCCCGAGGGGTGGCAACTTTCAACTCCAGGAGGGCAAGATGGCTTGCCAAGGGAAAGACACATGCTCAAGGAGGCTTACAGTGGAAATACACATGTGGGGGTTACTCAGGGAGGAACCATGCACACGGAGGCACCTAGCCGACGCCCAGGCAATAGACACTGGCGCCAGCATCAACAGTGCTGGAGGAACTCAGGGCTTCAGAGAGGAAGGCTCACCTGAGGAATAATCGCACGTATCCAGTCCGTGGAGTGGAAAGGCGAGCAAGCGAAGACACCTGAGCGGGTCCAGTACTAGCTGACTGAAGCGAGTACACGAGAGGACACAGGCTCCACTCGGAGATTATAGAATCTGGCGAATGTGTTGGGTGTCGCCCAGCCTGCAGCTCTACAAATGTCTGCCAGCGAGGCGCCATGCGCTAGAGCCCAAGAGGAAGCCACACTCCGGGTGGAGTGGGCTGTCACACCAAGGGGGCACGGTCGGCCTTGCTGTTGGTAAGCCAAAGCAATGGCGTCCACTATCCAGTGAGACAACCTCTGCTTTGAGAGAGCCTTTCCCTTCAGTCTCCCACCATAACAGACAAAGAGCTGGTCTGAGGTCCTGAAACACTGCGTTCTGTCTACGTAAGCGCGGAGAGCGCGTACTGGACAGAGCAGTGCCAAGGCTGGGTCTGCCTCCTCCCGGGGCAGCGCTTGCAGGTTCACCACCTGGTCCCGGAAGGGAGTGGTGGGAACCTTGGGCACATATCCAGGCCGGGGTCTCAGGATCACGTGAGAGTGACCGGGCCCGAATTCCAGGCACGCTTCGTCAACGGAGAATGCGTGCAGGTCCCCTACCCTCTTGATGGAGGCCAATGCAACCAGGAGCGCTGTCTTCATAGACAGGAACTTAAGCTCCACTGATTGCAGAGGCTCAAAGGGAGCCCTCTGCAGGGCATTTAAGACCACTGAGAGGTCCCAAGAGGGAACGAGAGGAGGACGAGGAGGATTTAGTCTCCTCGCTCCTCTCAGGAACCTGACGATCAGGTCGTGCTTCCCCAGAGACTTACCTTGAACTGCTTCGTGATATGCGGCGATAGCGGCCACATACACCTTCAGGGTGGAGGGAGACAGCCTTCGCTCCAACCCCTCTTGCAGGAAGGAAAGCACGACAGAGATCGAGCACCTCCTGGGGTCTTCTCGACGAGAAGAGCACCAGTTGACGAAGAGGTTCCACTTCAACGCATAGACATGTCTCGTGGACGATGCTCTAGCGGAAGTGATGGTAGCCGCCACCGCTGGTGGCAGGGTACTCAAACCTGCCTCGTCCCGTCCAGGAGCCACACGTGGAGCCTCCAGAGATCGGGTCGAGGGTGCCAAAGGGTGTCCCGTCTCTGAGAAAGGAGATCCTTCCTCAGAGGAATTGGCCAAGGAGGTGCTGTCGCGAGGAGCACCAGTTCGGAGAACCAGGTCCGGGTGGGCCAATACGGCGCAACCAGAATGAGCTGCTCCTCGTCCTCCTTGATCTTGCACAAGGTCTGTGCGAGAAGGCTCACTGGGGGAAACGCATACTTGCGTAGGCCCCGCGGCCAGCTGTGCGCCAGTGCATCCGTGCCGAGAGAGCCCTCGGTCAGGGAATAGAACAGGGCGCAATGGGTCGAGTCGTGAGAGGCAAACAGATCTATCTGTGCGTCCCCGAACTGGTCCCAAATCAGCTGAACCGACTGGGGATGGAGTCTCCATTCGCCGGAGATGGGCCGAAACCGTGACAGCTCGTCGGCTGCAAAGTTCCGATCTCCCGGAATGTAGATAGCACGAAGGGACCTCAGGTGCTTCTGACTCCATAAGAGGAGGTGGCGTGCGAGTTGCGACATATGGCGGGAGCGTAGACCACCCTGACGGTTGATGTACGCTACAGTCGCGGTATTGTCTGAACGGACTAGTACGTGTTGACCCCTGAGCAACGTGAGGAAACGGTGCAGGGCAAGGCGTACTGCCAGCAACTCGAGGCAATTGACGTGCAAAAGGCGCTGGGGTCCTGTCCAGGAGCCCGCGGCAGCATGTCCGTTGCACATGGCGCCCCAACCCGTGGAAGAGGCATCTGTGGAGACAACAACATGCCTGGAAACTCGTTCTAGGGGAACTCCGGCCCGTAGAAAGCTGAGGTTCCTCCACGGAGTGAAGGACTGACGGCAGGTCGGAGTCACTGGGACTCGGAACGTGCCGTGATGCCATGCCCACCTCGGGACTCGATCGCGAAGCCACAGCTGAAGCGGTCTCATATGAAGCAATCCGAGCGGCGTTGCTGCGGCTGCGGATGCCATATGCCCCAGGAGCCTCTGAAACAATTTCAGTGGGACCGCACTCTTGCCATCGAACTGTCGAAGGCAAGTCAGCAGCGAGTGTGCGCGCTCGCTCGTAAGCTGCGCGGACATGGCGACCGAGTCGATCTCCATACCGAGAAAAGAGATCCTCTGCACGGGGCAGAGTTTGCTCTTCTCCCAGTTGACCCGAAGGCCCAGACGGGCTAGGTGCCGAAGCACAAGATCCCTGTGTTCGCAAACCTGGTCTCGAGAGTGAGCTAGGATCAGCCAGTCGTCGAGATAGTTCAGGATGCGAACCCCGTGTTCCCGAAGGGGAACAAGGGCAGCCTCGACGATCTTCGTGAAGACGCGAGGAGACAGGGCTAGCCCGAAGGGGAGAACCGCGTACTGGTATGCCTGCCCCTCGAAAGCAAACCGTAGGAACGGTCTGTGTCGAGGTAAGATGGAGACATGAAAGTAGGCGTCCTTCAGGTCTATGGCTGCAAACCAATCCCGTGGCCGCACACATTCGAAAATGCGTTTGGCCGTGAGCATCTTGAACGGCAGCCTGTGAAGGGAGCGGTTCAAGACGCGCAGATCCAGGATCGGCCGTAACCCACCGGATTTCTTGGGGACAATGAAGTACGGGCTGTAAAACCCTGACCTCATCTCGGCTGGAGGGACAGTCTCGATTGCACCCTTCGCCAGCAGGGTAGCAACCTCCGCTCTCATGATAGGGGCATTGCCACCGACCATAGTGAAGCGAACTCCCCTGAAGCGGGGAGGAGACCGTGCGAACTGAATCGCATAGCCGAGCCTGATAGTTCTGGCGACCCAGCGAGAAAGGCTGGGAAGCTCCAACCAAGCTGTCAGATACTGAACCAGCGGGGTCATACGAACCACAGGCGTCCCCCCGGAGGGGCAGCGAAGCGGAGTGACCAGCCCAGGCGAGGGTGGCAAAGCGGCCCGGAGCGGGGGCGCGGTCATGCTCCGCGTCCTGACAGAGGAGACCAGGGAAGGACCAGCGTTCCACGGGGGTCTGCTCTGCCAGGGGTCTGGCGATAGAGGGGGACGAGAGTGGTGAGGTCCGGAGACGGCACACACTGTCGCCCGCACCCTCCGGGACAGAGGGGGACGGGAGTGGCGAGGCCCGGAGGCGGCACACACTGCGGTCCGAGAACTCTGTGACAGAGGGGGATGAGAGCGGCGAGGCCCGGGGGCGTCGCGCACTGTCAACCGGCTCTGTGTGCTCAGTGATGGGTGTATTGATTCTTTCTTTGACCATAATAGGGTACTGCCCACCCGTGGGTGGGCAGCGGGAGAACAAAAGATTCTCCCCCGGCCCTCCGCCGGGGGAAGGAGGGGGCCTGCAACCACCTCCTGGGAAAAAACCGACACCATCACTGAGCAGCCCGTCTCAGGAGCGCCGCTTAGCCTGGCGTTTAGCGGGGCGCGGGGCTGGAGAGGGCTGTGGCGCCTTCCTTCGGCCTCCTCCACGACGCGGCCCGGGTGAAGGCTGCTGCTGGGGCCGTGCGGGAGGGGAGGGAGCCACAGGAGGGCGCCCTCGGCGGCGAGCAGTCTGAGGTGTCTGTACCGACGGCTGGGTGGAGGCAGCAGCAGGCCGTCGGGGCAGAATATGTTTAATCGCCTCAGACTGCTTCTGTGCGGTTGAGAACTGCTGGGCAAAGTCCTCAACCGCTCCGCCGAAGAGGCCGGCCTGGGATATGGGGGCGTCGAGCAGACGGGTACGCTCGGCGTCCCGCATATCAGCCAGGTTCAGCCATAGGTGACGCTCCTGGACCACAGAGGTGGCCATCACCTGACCCAGGGAGCGTGAGGCCACTTTCGTCGCTCGGAGAGCGAGGTCAGTGGCGGCACGCAGCTCATTGAAGAGCCCTGGGTCAGTCCCCGCCTCGTGCATATCTCTGAGCAGCTGGGCCTGGTAGACCTGCAAGGTGCTCATCGCATGCAGAGCGGCAGCCGCCTGTCCTGCAGCTCTGTGAGACCTCGCCACTAAGGTGGACGAGAATCTACAGGCCTTGGACGGGTGCTTAGGATTACCACGAGATGAAGCACTCTGAGGACATAGTTGCATGGCAACAGAGCGTTCAACCGGGGGAATCCCAGTGTACCCATGGGCGGCTGCCCCATCGAGGGGAGGAAAAGCGGAGAAAGCTGACGAACGTACACGGGAGGTCAAGGGAGCCTTCCATGATTTCGTCAACTCCTCATGCACCTCCGGGAAGAATGGCATTTGGGTTGGCTGTGGCCGTGAGGCGGCAGCCGCACCCAAAAACCAATCATCCAACCGCGAGCGCTCAGGGCAGGGCGGAGGGTTCCACTCAAGCCCGATGCTCGCGGCGGCCCGGGAGAGCATGGCCGTCATCTCGGGATCTGATACGGGCAACGCTGGAGCTCCAGAAGGAGGCAACGCAGCCGCATCGTCACTTCCCGATGACTCTTGCCCGCCTTGTGATGCCGCGATCGACATCGAGTCTTCCTCTGGAGCGCCGAATGAAACACGCGGGGCATCGAAGGATGAACCCGGTAGAATCACCGCGGCACTCGCGGGTTGCAACACTGTAGAGGGGGGCGTGGTCCGAGGACGCATCGTCGGATTGTCCCACACCGTAACCCTCAGATCACCCTTTCCACCAGCCGAAGTACAGCCTCTCGTGGAGGATGTAGATCGGGGTGTGGATGAGGGGACTCTCTCCCGAATGAGATCATTGAGTCTAGACCTCAGTGTTGCGATGGCCATGTTCCCACAGAAGGAACATGAGTCATCCACAAGTGCTGCTTTAGCGTGCTCTAAGCCCAAACACGCAAAGCAGCGATTGTGCCCATCAAAGGAAGACAGGAAACGACCGCACCCAGAAGAACACGGGCGAGACATCTTTAAAAAGACGTGCCACGTGCAGCTCTTTTAGAGAAAAAACTCAGCGATGCTGAGGCGACCAGGGAGAAACACACAGACTGGCAGATCACTGCTCAGATCGCAGGCAATGTGAACTCGCTGGGTACCGCCGTCACACCAACACCGGAGAGTTCGCTCGTCACAGAAGATGAAGTCAGGATTGGCTTGTGGAGTGAAGAGAAGCTCTTGGCTCCGAAGCGAAAACATATCTGCATGTTGCCGAGCGTCCTCCTTTTATACCCACGAGGTGGGGCGGAGTTACGCTATGCAAATTCCGCAGACCCATGGCATTTCATCGCCATTGGCTCGTTTTATAATACACGAAGATGATTGGCTTTCTAGGCGAAACCCCCATTCGTCGTCATCCGACGTAACTCGGAGTGACTACGAAAGGGAACACTTCTTTTATTGGTCGGATGAAATATGCTAATTTTTTGAGACAGGAATTTGGGGTTTTCATGAGCTGTATGCCAAAATCATCAGTATTAAAACAATAAAACACCTGAAATATTTCAGTTGGTGTGCAATGAATCTAAAATATATGAAAGTTTAATTTTTATCATTACATTATGGAAAATAATGAACTTTATCACAATATGCTAATTTTTTTAGAAGGACCTGTATATATATATATATATTATTTTTATTAAAAAAAATTAAATATTCATCATCATCGTCATCATCTTCTTCTTCCGCTTATCCTGGGCCGG
This sequence comes from Siphateles boraxobius, assembly GCF_051911475.1. Classification (NCBI taxonomy): domain Eukaryota; kingdom Metazoa; phylum Chordata; class Actinopteri; order Cypriniformes; family Leuciscidae; genus Siphateles; species Siphateles boraxobius. The sequence continues at coordinate 11,260,366 of NW_027509193.1, forward strand.
GTCGGATGGGCAGCAGTCTAAGCAGAAATATTAATTTATTATTTATTTATTTATTTATATAAATAAATAACAATTTCTGATCATTTAAGAAATATAATATTTTTTTTCTGGAATTAATAAATAAACAAATAAGGTGTACATGTATGTATGTATGTATTAAAACATTATATATATATATATATATATATATATATATATGTATATACATATATATTAAATGCTGCTCCTATTATATATAAAGTATATATTAATTCTATAGACACATATATACGTATGCATATAAAGCACACATTGCCAGTTGGTAATTTGTAATTCTTACATGCACATGGGGTGACATCAGGTTTGATCATGTCATTGACACCAACCATTTGTGTTCATGGCCAGAGGATGAAATTAAACATTTTTGGTACGACCTATAAGAAATTCTGTATTACATATATATTTTTTAAATTACAGATGACTACAAGAGTTAGATGAAAAAATACAAAACAAAGTCATAATGACAGTGGTCTGTGCATATGCATCATGCTCATGTATTCCCACACAAAAATTTTGCAGTTAAAACCATTCAATACGATGTCAAACACTTCACATCATTGAAATCAAAAAACTGTTTGTCCATGTGCGTCACGCATGTGTTTTCGTGATGGACTCATTAGGTACGTCAGCGCTCATGTTTTCATTTTGGTTCCCACTCCACCTCAGTGGGCTTACTGTTTAAAGAAAGCACCTTTGGGCCATGGTAAAAGGCCAAGAGCCTTTGTAATTATTGTGATTACAGTGAGTGGCAATCAGGGGGCCAAACTGTCATCTTTCTTCACCTCCACCGCAGGGGGGAACTCCAGGAGACACACACATTGTGTGTGTGTGTGTGTGTGTGTGTGTGTGTGTGTGTGTGTGTGTGTGTGTGTGTGTGTGTGTGTGTGTGTGTGTGTGTGGGAAGAGTCCGTAAAGAGTTTGTGGTGGCCGCAGCATTTGTCAATTTGTTAAAGTTGTCAAGATGACAACTACATGCACATATACTCACACCTAGTATTAATTAGCTCATTCCCCATGTCATACAGCACTAACTGTGTCACATCCATTTCTATCAGCTCACTCGGCATGACAGGCAGCAAGATTTACCTATAATAGCTATTGTGGTACTGGCTTATTAGTGTGTTTCATTAGTGACACTTGCTAAGGCAAACATCACTATTAATATTGCTCATACAGTACGTGCAGTAATCAAGTTTTAAAAAAAACCTCTAAGCTTTAAAGTAATGCAACATTTAAAGGGGACCTATTATGCAAAATTCACTTATACATGATGTTTGAATATAAATGTGTGCCGGCAGTGTGTGTACACAACCACCCTGTAATGGTAAAAATCCACCCACTCCTCTTTTTTCATCCCAAAAAATAAAAAAAACAAGCCGTGAAAGAGATGATAATCAAAACCAAACAGATATTTTAGTTTTTGGGAGTTTTCTGAGGCGTTAGCTGTAAAAGCCTAATCATGGGGTGTGTGCTATTATTTTTTCGAAGTTTTTTTTAAATGCTTGATATAAATCAACACAAAGCAATGGTGTTTGTGTGGAACAGTATTTAATGTGAACCGTCACTCCGAGACACTTGTGTGTAAAAGAGCAGAGAGCGCAGCCCATACATTTATAAAATTTAATCACAGCCTGGGTAATTTGATTATCATACTAAGCCATAATCACGACTTTGGTTTTATTTTGATTAATCATGCTACTAGCAATTCAGAACATCCTAGCAACCCCTTAGCAATGTGCCAAACACTTCTCATGACCCCTCAGTAACTGCACGGCAACACCATAGCATTGTGGGAGAAAGTTTTACAAAGGCAAGTACCCTGAACACAACAGCCACCCTGAACTCTTTCTTCAGATAATATTAAAAATCTAGTCACTCAGTATTTCTCTATGTAGAGCAGGGGTAGACACGTTTGAATTAATGAATATTAATGCATCAGAGTGCAGGTTTCTCATTAGCGCCGTGTAGTCAAAAGGTAGAAGGCGCACTCAAAAAGGTAATGTAAGGTTATTGAGTTAATTCATCTAGTGCAGTCTATTACTCAGAGTAGATGTTGTAATTTACATTGCACTCTTAAGAATGGAGAAGGCAGAGAGGCTTCAGCTTCCTTTATTTTCGCTGTGGGGTTTCCTGCAGGTTGGTCATGCATTGCATGAACGAATTACCTAAACAAAATCAGCCCAAGGCTTACATGTTGGTAAAGATACAGAATCAAACTTTTACAATGCACACAAATCATGTTTACAGCTAATGTAGAGTTTTTAGCTTATTTTTAACCTTCTGATCAGCTTATATTTTTATGCATCTCACAGTAGCCAAATGTTCTGATGAAATTACATTTTTAGCAACTGCAAACATTTCATCATATAGCAGAACCAGTTTTATGAAAAGCATTGTAAATGAAGTAGACTTGTTTTTCCTTATCTGCTGCAAGGATATCTAATATAGAGTGTGCAGTTACATGACATTTACAGCCATTGAGATGAATGGGAATGCTAACAGATAACACTCTCCTGGTATATTAGACCTCATTGACCTTGCTAAGGTCCATTACCACTCTGAACCTTTGTTGCTTTTATAGCAGTTTCTTTTTCACTGGGAAGCAGATTAATCAAAGCCCTGCTCTTATGGCAAGTACAAGTGGTGTGGACTATTGAACCTCTGGGCTTGTCATGCAAATGGATACAAATTACAACTGATATGCACAAATAACAAAACTAATGAAGTACAAAACGAAGTTGAGTTCAAGATGGCGCCGAGTATGGCTGCTGCGTTGCGAGCTCCGTCACAACATGGTAGTTTTTTGTTTGTTCTGTTTACAGTTCTTTTGTTTTTTGTCTTGGATGTTGTCTGTCTTATTCAGTACGACATACAAACACTTTTGGACATTGGTTCCGCTTTTGGACACCGAAAACCGGACTTTCATTTCTTCAGTGATGCCCCGCTGTTTACAAACACGGCAGCGGAGCCCTTTGTCTGGGCAGCTTGGCCGCGGAAACGCAGCCGGAGAAGGGGAAGAAGAGCCGGCGTTCTCGTCAGAGTAAGACGGCGTGCAACTCGACCCCCGCTTCCCAGTATTCTGCTAGCAAACGTTCAGTCTCTAGACAACAAGCTCTGTGAGTTGAGAGCGCGGATCTCTTTCCAACGGGAGACGAGGGACTGCTGCATTATCTGCCTTACAGAAACTTGGATGTCTGCTGAGATTCCAGACTCGGCCATCGAAACCGCGGGGTTCTCAGTGCACCGAGCGGATAGAGTTAAAGACCTCTCAGGTAAAAGCAGAGGTGGGGGTGTATGTTTTTTGATCAACAAATCCTGGTGTGATCAGAGGCACGTACATTCTATCAAGTCTTTCTGCTCTCCTGATCTGGAATTTCTCATGCTTCTGTGTCGACCATTCTGGCTACCGAGGGAATTCACAGCGGTCATTATCACGGCTGTGTACATTCCCCCACAAGCCGACACAGACCGGGCACTAAAGGAACTGTATGGGGAAATAAGCGAGCAGGAAACCGCGCACCCTGAGGCCGCGTTCATTGTGTCCGGGGACTTTAACAAAGCCAACTTCAAGAAAATAGCACCTAAATACCACCAACACATAAACTTTAACACACGAGGGGACCGGGTTTTGGATCATTGCTACTCCCCTTTCCGGGATGGCTACAAATCCCTCCCCCGCCCACCTTTTGGCAAATCGGATCACTCTTCCGTTCTCCTTCTGCCCGCTTACAGGCAGAAACTGAAACAGGAAACACCCGCCCTCAAAACGATCCAGTGCTGGTCGGACCAATCAGACTCTATGCTTCAGGACTGTTTTGATCACGCGGACTGGGAGATGTTCCGGTCGGCCTCTGATGACGACATCGAGGCTTATGCTGATAGCGTAACCTGTTTCATCAGGAAGTGCGTAGAAGACGTTGTTCCGATCAAAACAATACGGATTTACCCGAACCAGAAACCATGGATTAATGGCGATGTTCGTGCAGCACTCAACGCGCGGACCTCCGCTTTTAACTCCGGGAGTGCGGAGGAGCAAAAACAAGCAAGTTATGCCCTCCGAAAAACTATCAGAGCAGCAAAACGCCAATTCAGGGACAAGATTGAAGGACAGTTCAACACCACCGACTCTAGAAGCATGTGGAAGGGAATTAATAGCATTACGGACTATAAAGGAAACATAAACTCCACAGTGAACAACACTGCCTCTCTCCCAGATGAGCTGAACACTTTTTATGCTCGATTTGAGGGAACTAACATCCCCCTCGCGGAGAGAGTTCTCGCGGCTGAAGCTACAGAGGTTAGTACACTCTCCGTCTCTGTAGCGGATGTAACCCGATCTTTCCGTCGGGTGAACATCCGTAAAGCCGCGGGTCCAGACGGTATTCCGGGCCGCGTCATCAGAAAGTGCGCGAACCAACTAGCTGGTGTTTTTACGGACATTTTCAATTGGTCCCTCTCCTTGTCTGTAGTCCCCACATGCTTCAAAACGTCCATCATCGTACCTGTACCGAAGCAAACCAACATCACCTGCTTAAATGACTGGCGCCCTGTTGCTCTGACCCCCATCATCAGTAAATGCTTTGAGAGACTAGTCAGAGATTACATCTGCTCTGTTCTACCTTCCTCACTGGACCCACTGCAGTTTGCATACCACAATAACCGCTCCACTGATGATGCTATTGCATCTACAATACACACTGCTCTCTCCCACCTGGAAAAGAGGAACACATATGTGAGAATGCTATTTGTAGACTACAGCTCAGCATTCAATACCATAGTGCCCTCCTTGCTTGATGTGAAACTCCGGGCTCTGGGCTTAAACAGCTTGCTGTGCAGCTGGATCCTGGACTTCCTGTCAAACAGACGCCAGGTGGTTAGAATAGGCAGCAACATCTCCTCATCACTGACCCTCAACACTGGAGCCCCACAGGGCTGTGTTCTCAGCCCACTCTTGTACTCCTTGTACACATATGACTGCGTGGCAACTCACAGCTCTAATTCCATCATCAAGTTTGCTGATGATACTACGGTCGTAGGTCTGATCACCGACAACGATGAAACGGCCTACAGAGAGGAGGTGCTCACTCTGACGCACTGGTGTCAGAGGAACAACCTCTCCCTCAACATCAGCAAAACCAAGGAGCTAGTGGTCGACTTCAGGAAGAACGACAGAGAACACAGCCCCATCACCATCAATGGAGCACCGGTGGAGAGAGTCAGCAGCTTCAAGTTCCTCGGTGTCCACATCACAGAGGAACTCACATGGTCCGTCCACACTGAGGCCGTCGTGAAGAAGGCTCATCAGCGCCTCTTCTTCCTGAGACGGCTGAGGAAGTTTGGAATGAACCGCCACATCCTCACACAGTTCTACACCAGCACCGTCGAGAGCATCCTGACTGGCTGCATCACTGCCTGGTATGGCAATACTACCAGCCGTAACCGCAAAGCCTTGCGAAGGGTGGTGCGCACTGCCAGCCGTATCATCGGAGGTGAGCTTCCCTCCCTCCAGGATATTTATGCCAGGCGGTGTGTGAAGAAAGCTCGGAGGATCATCAGAGACTCTAGCCACCCGAGCCATGGGCTGCTCTCACTGCTACCCTCAGGCCGGCGGTACCGCAGCATCAGGACACACACCAGCCGACTCCATGACAGCTTCTTCCCACAAGCAATTAGATTTCTAAACTCTTGATCCCTCATGATCAATAACCATAAACATTCTAACTGTCAACACAGCACAACATAACCTACTGCATTTACATAATAAATATATATATATATATATATATATATATATATATATATATATATATATTTGCACCTTACGAGTATCTATTCTATGTATAATTACCTCTTTTTGTATTTTTGTATACTGTTGTATATTGTAAATTGTTGTATATTGTATATTGTTGTATATTGTAAACTGTTGTATATTGTACATTGTATATTATTTATTGTTCTGTTAGTGTATATGGTACTGTGAGTAATTGTGCGCACATTAGATGTGTAATCTATGTAAATCTGATGTTTGCTGTAATTGTTTTCGTCACATCGTGTCATACTGCTATGTTGCTCGGAACTGCACCTAAGAATTTCACCCACTGTTGCACTTGTGTATATGGTTGTGTGACAATAAAAGGATTTGATTTGATAATGTGTTTCATGCAAAACTAACCAAATTCTAATGTTTAGGCATGTTTTTGGTAATCCATTGTGCATTGCCGGGGTAATCCAATGAAAGTGTGCAGCTGAATAATTACAGCCTAACATATATATATACAGAATAAAATAGTAATATGCAGAACATTACATATTTTAATACAGATTGTATTTTTAATGCTAAGTTCCCTATCAGGGAACTCGAGCTGCGTGACAACGCTTTGGAAACGCCCCTGCGTGAGTGCGTCATGAAGCACGTATGAAATCAGTCCAATGGCGAGACGGAACGTCATAGGCGGGTGACGTCATCGACCAGGAAACTATATAAGCACCCCAAAACACAAGCGCGTCAGCTTCTGAGTCTTCAGCAAGCGCTCTGTGTGTGAATATATCAGTCTGTGTCTCAAAGTGTTTTTTTCTGTCCTTAGAAATTGCTAGGCACAGGGATTAAAGTTCTCCGTCGCTACGACGGATTTCCGTTAATTGCAGCGAGTCTATGACGGATTTCCGTCAATTGCAGGGTTCCCGTCTGTCCTTAATGTCTTAAATTCACTTTTCATAATGTTAAGGCCGTAAATAGGCTTTCATTTCTCAAATAGTGTGATAAATGTCTTAATTTTAGTTTGAATAGGTCTTAAATTAAGGAAAGACGAGGTGTATTCACCCTGCTGAGGGGGATGTGATAAAGCCTGGATCGGAGCGAAAGCACGTTCCTCTCTCCACTCTAACATTCTGTAATCACTTCGCTTTGGGTCCAGTCCGGGCACAATTAATCTTAGTTTTGGAGAAGTGCATGTCAGGCTACAGCTGGTTTGCTGCGGTCCGAATCCGAGCGAGTTTGTTCCCTGCGCCCCCCGCAGCGTTGGTCTGGTTTCACGTTCAACTTAATTCTATCGAACCCTGGTGCGTTTGCGTGCATATTACGTCAACGCAAACGTGCACGGCGCATGATAGAAAACAGAACGCGGGTCAATATTGGCCGTTTCTCAATACCAATAGGCTACGCAAACCTCGGACTTGCGTCCTTGATAGTTCGGACTTGCATACCTGTCAAGTTTTGGATTTGAAAATAAGGGAAATTTTCCGACGCCCACCGCAAGCAGTCCCACCACCGCAACCAAGCTCCAGTCACGTTATCCCTTACATTTTAAGACAAGTGTTATAGCCTAAATGAAAACACAAAAGGGTATATATGAAGAGCATTTATTTTAAAGGCTTATTTGCATATTTTTTGTTCATTTAACATTGCTTGTCTCTACATTTACATTTTATTTTCATTCCACACATTCTTTTAATTTCATATTGCTTTTCTTTTACAGTTTTTCTTAACATGTCACATAACTTTTCTTTACTCTTTTAGTGAGTTTTGTTCAAATTTGTTGCAGACTTTGTATCCTTTAACCTGTTAGGCTGCAACCCTACTCTTGAAAAATCCTCAGACAGAAATGGCATACCCAAACTGAAACAGATAGCCTACAGTTCATAAACACTTTGCACTAAAATCACAAGTATGATCTCATTTGAAAGCTGACACCTGGCAGTTTATTGTAAATGTAGAATTAATTATTTTCATAATGAAAAAAATAGTTATTAATAGCTACAAAGTTTTGTAAATTTATTAGAAATTTATTTTGTATGAAACATCTTCAAAGTTTCTGAGAATACAATAGTGGTCAAATACTGAAACTTGAGTGTTATATCTTTTTAATGATGTATAGTTTGTCAAGGTAATAACATTAAATCTGATAGTAACTTTGAACTATTTAAACAAACAAAAAACGCTTCAGTGCGCCGGCGCACTGGCAACGGTTAACAGGTTTTAAGATGCTAAAGTCGCAGTTACAAAACGCGTGACTGTCCCCTACCCTGCTCCTCTTCAGAAAAGTAAATTCGCTGTCCCATTGATCGCGGTATTTACATGAGGGTTTTGGTTTTGTGGCAGGAGTGCCTTCCGTCTCTGTCGTAGCGTCCATCATCCGTGTTTTTTTTTTTTTTTTTTGCGTTGTAACTCATCATCTGACCTCTCACACACTAACCTCGCGACAACTACCTGTAGAAGGCTACTGGAGGTGGCAGTTATCGCGTGGCTAGTGACAGAGCTCAGATTGCGAATGTTTTTTTGTTTTTTTTAATCCGCCTGGGACATTATTATTTTTTTAATATCGCAGGTTAAAATACGGGAGATTTACCGGAAAATACTAATACGGGAGGACGGCGGGAAAGAAGGGTTAAATACGGGAATTTCCCGGCCAAAACGGGATACTTGACAGGTGTGGACTTGGCAAGTTCGACTCGGGAGAACGAACTCCCGAGGACGCGAGTCCGGTTATTCTGCAAACGGATCCGCGCCGATCCTGGTTTCGTCACTCATCTCGCTCTGGCTACTCCGGTTATCTCTTTATGTATATTTTAGTCAACAATAAAATGAAATATGGTATAAAATACAACTCTGCCTCTTTTCATCAACAATAAAACGAAATATATACAAAACACCTCTTTTCATTTATAAATGAACATATTATCATAAACATATTAGGCCTATATGGCCACACAAATGTGGTTCAGATAACGCACATTGATTATCTTCACTCCATATATTTATAACAACACGCAATATAAAACACAACCCTGCTTCTTTTTGTTTTCATTTTAAAAATATGAAACATTATTGATCATTAAAACTGACAAACTTAACAAACAGAGACAGGAATTATCAGTATCATTTTATTTTATTATGCATGTACACATACAAGAGAATGCATAGTAAAATATATTATTTTATATATTTTAGAATATATAACATTACACAACCCTGTTGCTTTTTGTTAAATGTCAGTTTTAATTATCAATAATATCCATAAAAGTATAAGTAGCCTAATATGTAGGCTATAAGAAGCTATACAATGAGAAATAAAGCAAACAATTCAGTCAAACATTAGTCAGCTCTCTAATAGGCTACACAGTTAAAGTTAAATAGCCTAAATATATAAAGTTATGAAACTTCACTTTGCCCTCAGCCAAAACGATTTGCCATTAAACAAACTATATATTAATATAATTTAGCATTGTTTGGTCTTATAAGATAAATAAAAACATGCACTGAAAAGTTATGTAGATGGTTGATTATTTGTCAAGCTAAGTAATTTTTTTTCATAGATTAAAATAGCTTTTAAAATATGCAAACTGGCAATATTAAAGCAGTTTAAAACATCTCCCCTTAAAACGATATTGGTCTCGACTATTTAAATGAAGTTAAAGGAATATGACTTGGCCTGAAAAAAATTTTCAGTCAGAAGAATTGTTTTCACTTTAATCCCTGTAGGCAGGAGTTTTTTACATATAAAAAAAACTATAAAGAGACGATATATATATATATAATATGGCGAGCGAACAGCAGTTCAGAAAGTGTGTTCATCCCTGCCCACGTTATATCACGGGTGGGGACACTCACGATCTGTGTGTTGTTTGTATGGGAGTGCAGCATGCCCAGTCAGCTCTCGAGGGAGCTGGTTGCGAGCATTGCGAGCATATGTCAATGAAAACACTCCGCTCCCGCCGAGCCCTCTTCGAGGAGAGTGGTTCAATTCAATTCAATTCAATTCAAATTTATTTGTATAGCGCTTTTCACAATACACATTGTCTCAAAGCAGCTTTACAGAAAGTGCATTTCGGAAATGTACATAGAAAAATACAGTTAGTTAATCATGTATTAATTTATGGCATAACATATCGCCGGCTTTGAGTCGTCTCTTCACAGGCGTCGAGTCGTCTCTTCACAGGCGTTGGGGCATCTGAAGTCTCCGTGAGAGGCTGGATACAAACTGGAGCTGACGAACGCTATTTACCTATTTAAGATAACAGCAGAAAGGCAGATGGGAAATAATTAGCATAGCTGATGTTCATAATGTTAATGCATTCGAACTGATTCAGCAGTAGTATTAAAGGTTAAGCATTAAGTGAATGCTTGGTTAAAGAGATGCGTCTTTAATCTAGTTTTAAACTAGGACAGCGAGTCTGAGTCTCGAACAATATCAGGAAGGCTATTCCAGAGTTTAGGAGCTAAATGCGAGAACGCCCTCCCTCCTTTAGTGGACTTAGATATCCTAGGAATGACCAGAAGCCTCGAATTTAGTGATCTTAAAGAGCGCGATGGATTGTATGGTGATAGAAGGTCTGTTAAATACACAGGAGCTAAATCATTTAGGGCTTTATAGGTCAGTAGGAATACTTTGTAATTGATACGTAACTTAATAGGTAACCAGTGTAGAGATGATAAAATAGGTGTTATATGATCATATTTTCTTGATCTAGTAAGAACTCTAGCGGCTGCATTTTGCACTAACTGTAGCTTGTTTATTGAGGATGCAGGACAACCAGCTAATAAAGCATTACAGTAATCTAGCCTCGAGGTCATGAATGCATGAACTAACTTTTCTGCATCAGAAACAGATAGCATGTTACGTAGCTTAGCAATGTTTCTAAGGTGGAAAAAGGCTGTTCTTGTAATATATGAAATATGATTTTCGAAAGTCAAGTTGCGGTCTAGTATAACACCCAGGTCTTTTACTGTAGTGGATAAAGTAACAGGACATCCTTCTAAATTAAAGTTGTATTGTAAGGGATTTTGTGGGTAGTTTTTTGGACCAATAAGTAGTACCTCCGTTTTATCTGAATTTAATAGCAGGAAATTACACGTCATCCAGCATTTTATATCATTTAGACACTCTGTCAATTTAGATAAGTTAGTGTTTTCATCTGGTCGTGATGAGATATATAATTGAGTGTCATCAGCATAACAGTGGAAATTAATTCCATGTTTTCTTATAATATTACCAAGTGGCAGCATGTATATTGAGAATAGCAGAGGGCCTAACACCGATCCTTGCGGCACTCCATAGTCTACTGACGTTATCTTTGATTTTTCCCCATTTAAACAGACAAAATGGTAACGGTCTGATAAGTACGATCTAAACCAGCTTAATGCCTGTCCCTGAACACCAGTGTAGTTTTGTAGTCGATCCAAGAGTATTTTATGATCTATAGTGTCGAACGCAGCGCTAAGATCGAGTAGAACTAGTATTGAGATACAGCCTTGGTCAGAATCTAGAAGTAAATCATTTGTAATTTTAACTAGCGCAGTTTCTGTGCTATGATGCGGTCTGAATCCCGACTGGAATTTTTCATAGACATCATTTTCTTGCAAGAAAGAGCACAATTGACCGGACACAACTTTTTCTAGTATTTTAGACATAAATGGAAGATTTGAGATGGGTCTGTAATTTGCTAAGTTATTTGGATCTAATTGCGGTTTCTTAATGAGAGGTTTTATTACTGCCAGCTTGAATATTTTTGGAACATGACCTAAAAATAAAGATGGGTTAATAATATTAAGAAGAGGCTCTTCCACTACAGGTAACACTTCTTTCAGTAGTTTAGTGGGTATTGGATCTAATAAACATGTTCGGTGCGTGCTCCCCGCGATTCGGGTCCCGCTGCTGCCGAGGCACAGCGGAGGCTTCAATCGTGGGGATCGCGAATGGATCTATCAGCGGGGATTGAGACGGGCTCTGCCTCATCTCAGCCTTTACCTGGTAGATCCAGTGCCTCAGATCCGGGTGTGGAAGCACGCGCTGCGGTTTCTCGGTTTCTTCCCCCCAGGCTGAGGCACCATCACTTCAATTATCCAGTTCTGAGGATCTGGATGTTGAAAGTATTGATACAGCAGAGACTGGGGACTCGTCACTTCAGTCTCCTGCTAGTGAGGAGCTTATGGAGGTGCTCGTGCTGTAGAAAAATTAAGCATCGAGTGGCTAGCTGATAGACTGGAATCTCGTTCAAAAAGTAAACTAGATGAAAGATTTCTGCCGTCTCGTGCTGCACCTCCACGCCGGTGTCTTCCATTCTTTCCTGACCTCCACACCGAGGTGTCGAGGTCATGGAAAAGACCAGTGTCATCCAGAATATTTAGCCAGCAAACATCTGTTTATTCAAATATTTCTGGGGCTAAGAATTATGGTTATGGGGCGATGCCTAAGGCTGAAGAAATGCTAGCGAGCCATCTATCTCCAGATACGGGATCGTCATTTAAGACACCGGCATTGCCCTCAAAGCCATTAAGAAATACCTCGGCTTTGGTGGGCAAAGCTTACTCGGAGGCTGGTCAAGTGGCAGCATGCTTACATACTATGTCGTTATTACAAGCATATCAAGCAGACCTTTTAAAAGATATGAGTGAGGGGGATGAAATTAGTGCTGACGTAATTCGAGAATTACGTCAGGCAGCAGATTTTTCTCTCCGTGCCACCAAGGAGACGGCCAAATCAGTGGGCCGTTCTATGGCAGCCATGGTGGCAACGGAGAGACACTTATGGTTGAATTTATCCAACATGAAGGAAAAGGAAAAATCTTTTCTCCTGGACGCCCCGCTTTCAACTGCTGGCCTCTTCGGTGACTCAGTGAATTCGGTCATCGAGAGGTTTCAGGAAGAGAAAAAGCAGGCGGCGGCGCTCCAGAAATTTCTCCCCCTCCGTGTTCATGTCTCCGGGGCTGCTGGGCGGGAGCAGCCCCGGCCGTCGAGTAGCTCCTCACACCGGGCGCAACAGAAAAGGAGTGTCGCGTCTCGTGCTCCTCCCCAGCAAGACTGGGCCGAGGCGTGGCGCTCTCAGACGAGGTCTTCCAGGGGCAAGGCCGATCTGAGGACGGTTATTGTCGCCAGGAAGGCTTTGTCGAAGAAGAAGCCCTGACGCCAGAAACATCAGGGTACTGAGGGTGGTCCCCACCAAGAGAGAAAGGTGTTTGCTGCAGTACACAGCGCCCGTTCTCTCTCGGTGCCCTCAGGGGCCCGTCTGCCAACCCCGCCTGCGTGCCGGGGCGTAGACGGTCCCAGCGAGCGCTTTCCCGAGGGACGCTCGCCCGCTCTGAGGAGCGGTTTAGAGTGGTCATACCAGTTGTTCCCTGCCGGTGCGCCGTTACAGGGCACTGTGTCTGCCACTCAAAATATTCCAGAGGCCAGTCTCGAGAGACTGGTACCCTTAGTAGAATTTTTGGCAGCGTAGAAAAGCCTTCCAAATTTATCTCATTGGGTCCTGCAGACTATCGAGAATGGGTACGCGATTCAGTTCAGATCACGCCCGCCTCGCTTCAGAGGGGTTCTGCCCACAGTGGTGGGCCCCGAGCAGGCTCTGGTTATGGAACAGGAGGTGAAAACTCTCCTGCTGAAGGAGGCTATAGAACGAGTTCTTCCTCCCAGTAGAGAGTTGGGTTATTACAGACGATATTTCATCGTTCCAAAGAAGGATGGGGGGTTGCGTCCAATTTTAGATCTGCACCTGTTAAATCGCTCAGTAGGGAAGCTCAAATTCAAAATGCTTACTCTCAAGCAGATCGTGTCACAGATCAGGTCCGAGGACTGGTTTGTCACGATAGATCTAAAGGACACGTACTTCCACATTTCCATCCTTCCACAACACAGGAAGTTCCTGAGGTTCGTTTCGGGGGCGAAGCGTACCAGTATCGGGTTCTTCCGTTCGGCCTAGCACGGTCTCCTCGAACTTTCACGAAATGTATGGATGCAGCTCTGGCTCCGCTGCGACTCCAGGGCATCCGCATTTTAAACTATATCGACGATTGGTTGATTCTGGCTCAATCGAATTATCAGGCGATTCGGCATCGAGATGTCGTTCTCGCCCATATCAAAAAGTTGGGTTGAGGCTCAACGCCAAGAAGAGTGTGCTTTCTCCAGTACAGAGGACCACTTTTCTGGGCATGGTTTGGGATTCGACGACGATCCAGGCACGTCTGTCTCCTGCTCGTATAGCTTTGATTCTCTTAGCCGTCAAACAGGCAAAGCTAGGCCAGTCACTCACTGTAAAAGAATATCAGAGGATTCTGGGTCTGATGGCAGCAGCGTCCAACGTTATACCTTGCGGCCTGCTGTACATGAGACCACTGAAGTGGTGGCTCAGGACCAAGGGTTTCTCCCCGAGGGGAAACCCGCTCCGCAAGATCAGGGTCACGCGACGGTGTCTCCGTGCTCTGGATATGTGGAAAGAACCTTGGTTTCTGTCCCTAGGTCCTGTGTTGGGGGCTCCGTGTCGTCGTGTAACACTAACGACGGACGCCTCTCTCACAGGCTGGGGGGCGATCATGAGTGGTCGCTCGGCCCAGGGTCTGTGGCAGGACCATCATCTTCATTGGCACATAAATTGTCTAGAAATGAGGGCGGTGTTTCAGGCTCTGAAACACTTCCTCCCAGACCTGAGAGGTCACCATGTTCTTGTCCGGTCAGACAACACATCGGTGGTCTCTTATATAAACCATCAGGGGGGTCTGCGTTCGCGCCCGTTATACAAGCTGGCTCACCAGATCCCTCTTTGGTCCCAGGGGAAGCTTCTTTCACTGAGGGCGATTTATATCCCGGGGTATTTGAATCAGGGGGCAGACATCCTGTCGAGGCAGGGGCTGAGGCCCGGGGAGTTGAGACTCCACCCCGAGGTGGTGGAGCTCCAATGGAAACATTTCGGTCGTGCCGAGGTAGACCTATTTGCATCCAGGGAAACATCACACTGCCCACTGTGGTTTTCCCTAAGTCCTCCAGCCCCTCTGGGGTTGGACGCGATGGTACAGGAATGGCCGAGGTCACGCCTGTATGCATTTCCCCCGATTGCTCTGCTCCCAGGAGTTCTGGAGAGGGTTCGCCGGGGCGGGATCAGTCTACTGTTGGTAGCCCCGTACTGGGCGGCCCGAGTTTGGTTTGCGGACCTAATTTCTCTCGTTGACGGCTCTCCTCTGGAGATTCCGATGAGGAGGGACCTTCTCTCTGAGGCGAGCGGGTCGATACTTCACCCCCGCCCAGATCTATGGAGGTTGTGGGCTTGGCCTCTGAGGGGGCACAGCTCATAGAATCTGGTCTCTCGACTGAGGTCGTGCAGACCATCCTCAACTCCAGAGCTCCGACCACTAGGAAATTATATGCCTTGAGGTGGAAAATGTTCACCTCTTGGTGTGGAGAACACCAGCTGGACCCAGTTAACTGCCCGGTGGGTGCAGTGCTGGAATTCCTTCAGGAGCGTTTCTCCACAGAGTTATCCCACTCCACACTGAAGGTGTATGTGGCGGCCTTATCTGCTTACCACGTCCCTTTGAGTGGTGCTTCTCTCGGGAGACACCCACTTGTAACCCCTTTCCTTCGTGGCATTCTGAGGCTGATGCCAGCAGTTCGCACGAGGGTGCCGACCTGGGAAATGGTGGTTGTTCTAGAAGGTCTCTCTCTAGCACCGTTCGAGCCCATTGAAGAAGTTTTGGAGAAATTCCTCACTCTTAAAACTATCTTTCTTCTGGCTATATCTTCATTAAAAAGAATAGGAGATATCCAAGCTCTGTTGGTCTCTCCCTCGTGCTTGGAATTTGCACCAGGCACGGTGAAGGCTTTCCTCCTCCCTAGGCCGGGATACGTTCCCAAGGTACCAACCAATGTGGTCAGGCCTATTGTACTGCAGGCTTTCTGTCCTCCTCCATTTCTGAAGTCGGACCAAGAGAAACTAAATCTGCTTTGCCCTGGTAGGGCCCTAGATGCGTACGTCCACAGAGCTGCCCTGTGGAGAAAGAGTGAACAGCTATTCGTTTGCTTTGGACCCCCTAAGAAGGGCTGTCCAGTATCTAAGCAGAGGTTGAGCAAGTGGGTGGTCGAGGCCATCTCACTTGCCTATAAGTCTGCCGGTCAGCCTTCTCCTTTGGCTGTCCGGGCTCATTCAACCAGGAGAATGGCTGCCTCTAAGGCTATCCTGTCAGGAGTATCAATCCAGGATGTTTGTGATGCGGCAGGCTGGTCCTCACCGCACACATTCGTGAAGTTTTATCATCTCGAATTCAGCTCCACTCCAGGGGCGCAGGTGCTTTCGTCCGAATGTGCACTCTGACTTCACACGACGGACACTTGCTCGTATGGCGACGTTGGTATTAGCGTTCCCAAAGCGTTGTCACGCAACTCGAGTTCCCTGATAGGGAACGTCTCTGGTTACGTATGTAACCCTAGTTCCCTGAAGGGAACAAGACTCTGCGGATCTATGCCATACTCCCAGCATGCCCGTGAGCACTTGCTTCAGTCTTATCAGAAGCTGACGCGCTTGTGTTTTGGGGTGCTTATATAGTTTCCTGGTCGATGACGTCACCCGCCTATGACGTTCCGTCTCGCCATTGGACTGATTTCATACGTGGTTCATGACGCACTCACGCAGGGGCGTTCCCAAAGCGTTGTCACGCAGCGTGTCGTTCCCTTCAGGGAACTAGGGTTACATACGTAACCAGAGACGATTTCATCACCAAGGCTTCCAGTTTACACATCCATGAGATTTCTTATGCATGTTAATATATTGAAAAATTAAATTGAATGATCTACCCACATAAACAGTAAAATGCACAATCATCGATTGCTGATCCTGATCGATTGCTCCTGTCTGCCTAGCTGCCTGCTGTGTTTTGTTTGCTTCGAGGCTGTAAGCTCCGTCTAAGCCTCGTATTAGCTTTGTATTTCTTTCTGTTTTGAACCATCATTTACTACCATTTCTAGTTGTTTATACTACTAAATACAGCTAAGACAACATCTCAGATTAACCTGACATCGCTAGCTTCCGTTATTGTTAGCACAACACGCTAGTAACTCGCTAGCCTGTTAACGCGCCACCCGTGCGCTCAGTTATTTATTTATTTTTCTCTTGCGCGCCCGCGCCTCTGAGTTCATAAAAAGCCCAGGTGAGTAAGAATCAGTCAACAAACACGGTGAGTAATGTCTTGTCCTGTTATTGTCACCTGCACTTCATGTTACATGTTTAGCATAGCCTTCCCCGTCGGCAATAAAGGGTTTATATGTGATAAATGCAAGGAGAAAGTCAGGCTGACGGAGAAGATTTCAGAATTAGAAACACGCATCCAAACTTTAATTGAGGATAGTAAGTGTGCTAGAGCTTTAGATACTATTTTGGATGCGCCTAGCATAGTGAACTCTTTACATGATTCGGTTCCGGCTGAATTATTGCCTGTGCAGCAAGGCAAATGGGTGACGGTGAGGGATCGCTCTAGTCCCGGATCAAAAAACCACTCTTCCGTTCCGATTACCACAACAAATCGATTTGCCGCGCTCAGTGAAACACCTACTGAGAATTCTGTTGATTGTGCCCTGGTAATTGGTGATTCGATCACACGGAACGTGAAAATAGGGACACCAGCCAACATAGTCACATGTTTGCCGGGAGCCAGAGCGCCTGACATCAAAGCAAATTTAAAAGTGCTGGCTAATGCTAATCGTAAATTCTCTAAGATTGTTATTCACGTCGGCACTAATGATGTTCGACTCCGCCAGTCGGAGATCACCAAAATTAATATTAAAGAGGTGTTTGAACTCGCAAGTACGATGTCAGGCACTGTAATTTGCTCTGGCCCCCTTCCTGTTCGAAGGAGTGATGAGATAGTTAGCAGATTGTCATCACTCAATGGCTGGCTGTCTAAGTGGTGTCCGCAAAATAATATAGAATTCATAGACAATTGGAAAAGTTTTTGGGACAAACCTGACCTGTTGAAAAGAGATGGTATTCATCCCTCCTGGGATGGTGCTGCTCTTCTCTCTAGTAATTTGGCTCATAGTCTTAGAGACAAAACATGACAATCTGGGGCTCAGGTCAGGAAGCAGTCAGACTGGCTAAACCGACCGTCTGCTAGTGGCCTCGCGTCACCAACCTCAGATTGTAATTGATATTCATGTAATTCATGTAAAAAATGTAATTGATATTCAACAAATAAAAAATAGTTATAATACAGATGAACAAACGATAAAGCTTGGGTTGCTGAATATCCAATCCCTTACTTCAAAAACGCTCATAATTAATGATATGATTTCAGATTATAACCTAGATGTGCTGTGTATGACAGAAACCTGGCTAAAACCAAACGATTACATTACTTTAAATGAGTCCACCTCCCATGATTACTGTTATAAACATGAACCTCGCCTGAAAGGCAAAGGGGAGGTGTTGCTGTAATTTATAGTAATATTTTCAAAACCACAAAAAAATCTAGTTTTAAATATACTTATTTTGAAGTGTTGGTGTTTAATGTAAAAATATATAATGTAAATAATGAATCAAGTTTGAGAATTCTGCTGGCAACTGTATACAGGCCACCAGGGCACCATAAAGATTTTATCAAAGAATTTGCTGATTTTCTATCAGAATTAGTATTGACTGCAGATAAAGTCCTAATTGTTGGTGATTTTAATATACATGTAGATAATGAAAAAGATGCAATGGGATTGGCATTTAAAGACATTCTTAACTCTATTGGAGTTAGACAACACGTGTCAGGACCTACTCATTGTCGTAATCATATTCTAGATCTAATATTATCACATGGAATCAATGTTGATGCTGTTGAAATTCTGCAGCAGAGCGACGACATCTCAGATCATTATCTAGTCTCATGTAAATTACATTTAGCCAAGGCTGCAAAGCCAACTCCGTGTTACAAGTATGTTAGACCTATCACTTCTGCCACTAAAGATTGCTTTATCAATAATCTTCCTAATCAGTTTCATCATCTCAGCATCCCAGATAGCTTAGAAGAACTTGATATTGCAACAGAAACTTTTAACTCTCTCCTTTCCAGCACTTTAGACACAGTTGCTCCGTTGCGCTTAAAGAAGATTAAAGAAATTAATCCAACGCCGTGGTACAACGAGCACACCCGGGCCCATAAGAGAGCAGCCAGAAAAATGGAGCGCAACTGGAAGAAAACAAAACTAGAGGTATTTCGGATTTCATGGAAGGAGAGCTCGATTGCTTACAGAGAGGCTTTAAAAGCTGCTAGATCTGCTTATTTTTCAACCCTATTAGAAGAAAATAAGCATAATCCTAGGTATTTATTTGAAAAAGTGGCTACACTAAAGAAAAAGAAAGCTTCAAGCCCAGAAGTTTCCAAGAAACACAGCAGTAATGACTTTATGAACTTCTTCACTTATAAGATTGATAATATTAGGGACAAAATTATAACTATGCAACCGTCTACTACAGCATCGCATCAGGGAGTGCATTATAGTCTCCCTGAGGTAAAATTTGATTCATTCATTACCATAGGAGAGGAAGAATTTTGCAAACTCGTTAATTCATCTAAATCGACAACATGTATGTTAGACCCTGTACCGACTAAACTATTGAAAGAGATGCTTCCAGAAGTCATGATCCTCTTCTTAACATCATTAATTCGTCTTTGTCTCTAGGATACGTACCAAAAACCTTTAAGCTGGCTATGATTGAACCACTTGTTAAAAAAAAGCAAATTTGTGACCAGTCACGGAAACTAGGGACACAAGTCGGTTCTGGGGCATTTTGAGTTATTCATAGATTCTGAGAGTGTAATATCCAAGCTTTCCAACGATGTGTAACATGTGGAAATCTGATAATATTTGGAGAAGTTGTGGCCATTTTAAAGTAGGCACTTAAAAAAGCTCAAAGAGGAGAAAACGAGCTCTAAAGATTGTGCAGTTCTCACCTGTCTCTGCTGCTGGGGGTGACAATAGGGCTCATTTACATCTCATTTAGATAAGCCATACCCCCTGTAAAGCTCCTCCATGTGCTTTACAGCTTTTTTTACACTTCGAATGAGTGCACTTCTGCCGCACTAGGCGAGAAACAATTGTGCTGCCCCTCTATTTGCAACGTACCAGCAACAACACACAAAGACCAATAATGCCATATAGCCTGCATATAACACGAAACCAGCAACAACACATAAAGACCAATTTGCCATATACATATAACGCAAAACCAGCAACAACACACAAAGACCAATATGCCATATAGCCTGCATATAACGCAAAACCGGCAACAACACACAAAGGCCAATATGCCATATACATACAGTATAACGCAAAACCAGCAACAACACACAAAGACCAATATGCCATATACATATAACGCAAAACCAGCAACAACAAACAAAGACCAATAAGCCATAGGCCTACATATAGCGCAAATAGTGCGCAACGCTCGTGTGCCCAAAATGTCAACAATATTAAAGTTTATGTAGGAGGCAAATGCCTGCTGGCATTTTTCTTTAAGCAGTCATTTCTGCAATTTTCCAAATAATCACATTTCACCTCCTCAAATTACTGTTGCAAATCTCTTTACACCACTTTCTTATGTGCGTATACACACACAAATGAAATGTCCGCAAGCACTTATATCATCAGCAGGTTCAGCATCTTAAATAACGACTAAAGAGCAAATGAAGCTTAACTTACATTTCAGAAACACGCACGGCAGGCCTTCATCGCAGCAAAGGTCTTAACTGCATCCTCTATTTCGATTCTCCGTCACATATGAAACAGCCAGCCACCGCTGTCAGCGAGCCGAGCCGCCGTATTGAAGCACTGAGGGCGCGCGCGCTGCGCCCATACCTCCGGTTCAGTTTCCCGAGCCCACGAAGTGCGGCGAAAACATTTTCGGTGTAACTGCCAGACGGTTCATCTCGTCTGCGACAATCTTTGTGGCATCCATCTTCATTGAATTTTGATATCAGAGAGAGCCGGCCAGAGCACAGCATAATAAGTAGCCATGTGGTTGACTTGGAGGGCGGGGGCAAAAGCGTCGGGTTATTCAGTATGGAAATACACACAGACAATGACACGCCACGCCCCTACTGCATGCTAGAATCTCCGAAAACAAGCCGATTTCAACCTCAAAATGTAAGCTTTTAAATATACCAATACTGCTATCTCAAACATGGAGAGGCTTCTTCGTGATTTCAATTAACAGATTCTCCAAAAAATTGAAAATCACCAATTTTGAAAAAAAACTCTTCTTTCTCATTTTGCTCGAAAGTTGTGCTGCCGACTTGTGTCCCTGGTTTCTGTGACGGGTCACATTTGTTCCTACAGAATTAGTCAATTACAGGCCGATCTCAAATCTACCTTTTCAAGTAATATCAAAGTAAATATCAAAGATATTAGAAAAAGCAGTATCCTCACAACTGTGTTCCTTTCTTGAAGGAAATGATATCTGCGAGGATTTCCAGTCAGGATTTAGACTGCACCATAGCACTGAGACAGCTCTCATTAGAGTCACAAATGATTTGCTCTTATCATCCGATCGTGGTTGTATCTCTCTATTAGTGTTACTTGATCTTAGTGCTGCATTTGACACCATTGACCACAACATTCTCTTAAATAGACTAAAAAACTATGTTGGCATTAGTGGAATTGCATTAGCATGGTATAAATCATATTTATCTGACCGATATCAGCTTGTAGCAGTAAATGAAGAGATGTCTTATCGATCACAAGTTCAGTATAGCGTACCACAAGGCTCAGTTCTCGGACCGCTGCTTTTCACTCTGTACATGCTACCTTTAGGAGATATCATTAGGAAACATGGAATTAGCTTTCACTGTTATGCTGATGATACTCAGCTCTATATTTCTTCCAAACCTAACGAAACTCACCAATTCACAAAATTATCGGAATGCATAGTTGATATAAAAAATTTGATGACTAGTAATTTCGTACTACTAAATTCTGAAAAAACAGAGATTCTAATTATTGGACAAAAAACTTCCACACTTAATAACCTAGAATACTGTTTAATACTTGATGGCTGCTCTTTAAGTCTTCGTCATCAGTTAGGAACCTGGGTGTGCTCTTTGATACCAACCTTTCATTTGAAAGTCACGTATCTAGTGTCTGTAAAACCGCATTTTTCCATCTTATAACTATATCTAAATTACGTCATATGCTCTCATTGACAAATGCGGAACAACTAGTTCATGCGTTCATGACATCAAGGCTAGATTATTGTAATGCTCTACTGGGTGGTTGCCCTGCACGCTTAATTAACAAACTACAGCTAGTTCAAAACGCAGCCGCTAGAGTTCTTACCAGAACCAGGAAGTACGACCATATTAGCCCGGTTCTGTCAACACTGCATTGGCTCCCTATTAAACGTTGTATACATTTTAAAATATTTGGCTGATTACTTACAAAGCACTAAATGGTTTAGCTCCCCAGTACTTGAGTGAGCTCTAAACGCATTATAGTCCTTCACGTCTATTGCAATCTCAAAGTTCTGGCCAGTTGATAATACCTAGAATATCGAAAACGACTGCTGGCGGTAGATCCTTTTCCTATTTAGCACCAAAACTTTGGAACAATCTTCCTAACATTGTCCGGGAAGCAGACACAGTCTGTCAGTTCAAAGCTAGACTAAAAACACATCTCTTTGACCTAGCATTCACATAACACTCTATAGACTTCTTTAATTCAATATTAGGCTGCTTAGATTAGGTCAGCCGGAACTGGGAACACTTCCCTTAAATCCTGATGTACTCGTTACATCATAAGAAGAATGGCATCTACGCTAATTTTGGTGTCTTTGTTTATCCCGAGGTTTTCCCGCAGCCTGCCGGATCCAGGCCATTTCCAGTTCTGACGAAGGACTTTCGCCTGGACTCGATGACAATGCAGTGCTGAAGTGCCAACTAGCCTCTCCCTATGGAGGATCCGTATACCACTCTACAGATAAAGCGTTGTGGATTTTTTTTGGTTCGCGTACCTACCCGAAGTGATAAGATAAAATAAAATTCTGCATCACAATTTATAGACAAGTAGTTTGTTTAGGCATGGTTTGTAAGGAATTACAAACCTGCGCACATATATTCAAACGCACATAACTATAGAATCAATTCTTAATGCGCATGTGATCGCCATCAGCGTCTATCACAGGTTCGCGTTTAAAGTCTGTTTAGAGAGAACGGTGTCGTCTTAGCGGCCCCTAATTTAAAAACAAACTATCATTTAGACGGAAGTGAATCAATCAAAACTAACTTTAGCTGGAAAAAATTTTTTTCAAGAACCACTATAAAACTAAACCAATCTCTGTTACCTTAAATTATATGTTTATCTCTGTAAAGCTGCTTTGATAGCGGGGTAACAATGCTAAATGAAGGCCAAACCTCTTTGGAGGGATCTTAAAAGCATGACATTTATATTCGTTCCCTATCTGCTGTCATGTCACAGCTCAGGACAGTCGACAGTGAATGGCTTGGGACTGTGCATGTTCTTGTGCAACAATCAGATAATGAGCACTGTAAAGAAAAACATCTCCGGTTACTATCGTAACCTCGGTTCCCTGAGAGTTGGGAACGAGACATTGCGTACGCTGTGGGAACTCCTCCCCTCTCTACTGTTGTTGAAATCTTATGGGCTAACGCCAGCTTGAAACAACTGGCCAATTAGGGCTGCACGATGTGTCGTTTTAGCATCGATATCGCGATGTGCGCATCCACGATAGTCACATCGCAGGATGTTGCGATGTAGGCCTAAGTCGTACAGTAGTTGATCCGTGATTCATGATCTGTACGGGCCAGCAGCTCCGGATTAATTGCAAAGTTTAACCATCATATAGTGAAAGTTTATCATTTGCATGTGTTTTTAAGTCCTGTCAGTTTAAACATCAAGCGTAAGAAGACTGGAACTTGCGCGTTGTTTTCTGTGAGCCGGGCAGATCAGTGGTCTTTCTCTTATTTCTGAGCTTGAACGAACACGAGAATTCAAAATAAAGTCAGAATGCCCTTCCTCCATTGAACAATTTTTGGCGACCGCCAAAGCGTATTTTTGTCCCGCCAAAGCCTTATTTGACCGGTGAGTGATAGATGACTGACTGCTGCGCAAAACTGAGAGAACGAGCAGAGAGAGAGAGCCCCGGTCGCGCGCGCACTCTCACCGTTTTCAAACTGTCTTGCTCTCTCACCCTCCCTCGCGCATATTAATGAATTGAGTTGACTGAATATCTTTGAGAATACACAATGGTAAAAGGTCGGAAGACCAAAGTTTCAGGTGAAGCATTCGGATATATTTTTTTCCTGAACTACCGCTGGTTGTGAATTGTGCTAAAAAAAATATTCTCTGAAAACCGTTCCACACATTCAGATAAACCACACTTTCAATAAACAAAACAAAAAAAATCTATCCAGTGATGAAATGTTTTCTGTGTTGAGACCAATCTTGTGCGATGTCCTAACTGCCGGGATAATCACACAACGTGTGCCGTGGTCCGTTAATGACACCTCCAATTCGCGAACTAATGATTCATTTGAACCGATTCACTTTAATGAATGGTTAAAACAACTTATCTGTCCAACACTGAACTCACGAGATATAACAAATCGGAAACACTTTACAATAAGGTTCCATTTATTAAACTCTAGTTAACTACATTAGTTAATAGAATCTATGCAGATTTACTCCTTTACAAAATCACCCCAGTCATTCAGATGATTCATTCTTTCCAAAGAAAGCTATTTAAGTCATTGGGTGAAATTGTTTTCATATCGCAATATATATCGCAGAAAAATAAAATATCGCAATGTAATTTTTTCCCAATATCGTGCAGCCCTATGGCCAATTGTAGCAAAGTAAGCAAATACTGACAGGCTCGCTGGCAGTATAAAATGCATGGGCACGACAATTGCGTCAGAATCATGACTGAACGCTGCACAGCTGATCGAACACGGCAGCTAACTCATAAGTCTCGTTCCCACCTCTCAGGGAACCGAGGTTACGATAGTAACCGGACACGTTCCCTTTCGAGAGCGGTAACTCAACATTAAGTAACTACGCTGCGGGAACTGTATTAAATCCTGCCGTGAAAGTAGTGAAGTTAAGCCCGGGGAAAACGGGGCCAAGCTACATCAGCCACGTAAAAGACAGACAGTCCGCCAATAGCCACGCCACTAGGAGTGCTCGCATCTGATAGGTGGAACTAGACCAATAGGACATCATTCCTGACCCTATCAAAATTGCATATACTAACTCAATGAAAGCGAAGGCTGCACTGATCCAGGGCAGACAAAACACAATAAGCACTCAAGCATGAAAGTAAACACAGTGTCTACGGCGTTAGCGGTAACAACTGTGTTAAACACTAGTAGCCATATACACAAGTCAACAGCATATGTGACCCGTCACAGAAACCAGGGACACAAGTCTGCAGCACAACTTTCGAGCAAAATGAGAAAGAAGAGTTTTTTTTCAAAATTGGTGATTTTCAATTTTTTGGAGAATCTGTTAATTGAAATCACAAAGAAGCCTCTCCATGTTTGAGATAGCAGTATTGGTATATTTAAAAGCTTACATTTTGAGGTTGAAATCAGCTTGTTTTTGGAGATTCTAGCATGCAGTAGGGGCGTGGCGTGTCATTGTCTGTGTGTATTTCCATACTGAATATCCCGCCGCTTTTGCCCCCGCCCTCCAAGTGAACCACATGGCTACTTATTATGCTGTGCTCTGGCCGGCTCTATCTGATATCAAAATTCAATGAAGATGGATGCCGCAAAGATTGTCGCAGACAAGCTGAACCGTCTGGCAGTTACACCGAAAATGTTTTCGCCGCACTTCGTGGGCTCGGGAAACTGAACCGGAGGTATGGGCGCGGCGCGCGCACCCTTAGTGCTTGAATACGGCGGCTCGGCTCGCTGACAGCGGTGGCTGGCTGTTTCATATGTGACGTCCCGATTGCTTTGAATGGGGGACGTTTTGTGAACAGGGAACAGAGTTAATGGACTGGCAACAATCTCCATAGAACAAGAACTGGCACAGAGAATCGAAATAGAGGATGAAGTTAAGACCTTTGCTGCGATGAAGGCCTGCCGTGCGTGTTTCTGAAATGTAAGTTAAGCTTCATTTGCTCTTTAGTCGTTATTTAAGATGCTGAACCTGCTGATGATATAATGTGCTTGCGGACATTTCATTTTGTGTGTGTATACGCACATAAGAAAGTGGTGTAAAGAGATTTGCAACAGTAATCTGAGGAGGTGAAATGTGATTATTTGGAAAATTCCAGAAATGACTGCTTAAAGAAAAATGCCAGCAGGCATTTGTCTCCTGCATAAACTTTAATATTGTTGACATTTTGGGCACACGAGCATTGCGCACTATTTGCGTTATATGTAGGCCTATGGCTTATTGGTCTTTGTGTGTAGTTGCTGGTTTTGCGTTATATGTATATGGCATATTGGTCTTTGTGTGTTGTTGCTGGTTTTGCGTTATATGTATATGGCATATTGGTCTTTGTGTGTTGTTGCTGGTTTTGCGTTATATGCAGGCTATATGACATATTGGTCTTTGTGTGTTGTTGCTGGTACGTTGCAAATAGAGGGGCAGCACAATTGTTTTTCGCCTAGTGCGGCAGAAGTGCACTCATTCGAAGTGCAAAAAAAGCTGTAAAGCACATGGAGGAGCTTTACAGGGGGTATGGCTTATCTAAATGAGATGTAAATGAGCCCTATTGTCACCCCCAGCAGCAGAGAGAGGTGAGAACTGCACAATCTTTAGAGGTCGTTTTCTCCTCTTTGAGCTTTTTTAAGTGCCTACTTTAAAATGGCCACAACTTCTCCAAATATTATCAGATTTCCACATGTTACACATCGTTGGAAAGCTTGGAGATTACACTTTCAGAATCTATGAATAACTCAAAATGCCCCAGAACCGACTTGTGTCCCTAGTTTCCGTGACCGGTCACATATAGTGGTAACCACTGCATACAACTAGAACAGTTCACAATACATGAGTAAGGGATTTAACTCACCGAAAGCACTTGAGATGCCACAGACGGTACATCCAGGTTGTAAAATCTGGCGAAGGTATTCTGAAAGGAAAGCAGCAAAACATAATACTGGAAGACATACCTCTAGACCAGGCCCACGAAGAAGTAACAGCCCTCGTCGAATGAGCACAAATGTTAGGGGGGACAATCCTTCCCTTGGCACGCATAAGCCAGTGCGACAGCGTCCACAATACAGGGAGAAAGTCTCTAGTTTGAGACAGTTGGCATCTTCCCCTTAGTACAGCAACCAAAGCACACAAAAAGCTGGCCCGACTGAAGGAAGCCGGTCACGCGATTCATATATCTGCAAAACCCTGACAGGGCAAACAGCGCTCTGAGCGTCAGCGTCACGCGAGGGTGACAGCTCAGCAGATAAGCGGGATAGAGAAACATCCTGTGCTTAAGGCACGTAGCCCCGTCGCAGCCGGAGAGTAACACTGCAGTCGCCGGTCTGAAACAGATAATATCACCGTCCATGAGAACACATGCAAGTCTCCAATGTGCTTAGCTCTACACTTCACCCATTAGCATTAAGCTTTGTATAGTTAGAAAACAAGTCATATTTTTGAATGGTCGTGCAGTATTCGCTCATTTTCCCCCAAGACGGGAGAAATAAGGATTTTAATGTTGCACCTCCTGCTTATAATGCTGTAAAATCTTAATTTTGCGTCATTCTAAGCAGGAAGTCCCATATCTTTGTAGAGGGGTTGAAACAAACACTCGTTACTCATTTTTCCAGAGGGTGGGACTCACTCACTCTACAGACCTATTACAGATCAGTGGGTGAGACTTCACTTTCTGAAACTAAAAACAATATCCTCCATCTTGTTTGGAAGCTAAGCTAACAATCGCTGTGGAGCCAGATGTGAAGTCACAACAATGGCAATATGTAGCTACTCAATATGATATGGAAGAAGAGGATTTTGAAAGTCTGATGCCCGAATCAGATGTTCGTGGCTACTTTTACGAGCCGCATTATAGCGAAGAGCAGCTGAGGCTGATGGAGGAACAGGAGGCAGAAGACCTGCCTGTAGGAGCCCCGACTGGCTCGGACTGGTGGTGCCTGTGCTCTCACTGTGCGCCTACAGACACAGAGATAGAGTCCGTCTGCTGCAAAGAATCTCAACGATGGCAATTTCTCCCGGACGAAATCTCTGAATCAGACGAGGACACGGACATTTGTGTTGTGATGTGAACCATCCAAGTTTCACACCGCATTCTACCAGGATGTTCTGACTGAACATCCTGGTATCATTCACCATTTCGAAAGCAATACAAACGAGGAGTAATTCACTAATGAGTTTGCCAACTAACTAGAAATTTTGTGTGAAATGAATTTCAAGCTCTGGTGGTAGCTAGCCTTGTAGACGGAAGAGGGATTTCTCTGATAGGCGGATACCTCATAGGCACTGTTCTGGATTAGTGGGAGTTGCTTGCGGAGCTTTGCAATGTGGTGCATTGTGGGAGTAGTAGTAGCCTTTATTGTCACTTAGTCACAAGTACCAGCGACATTAGCCATCAACCTGTCCATACAGACATACATACAATATGAAAAGGGGGTAGACAGGACAGGAAGACAGGGCATTGAGGAAGAAAATACAGCATAACATGAGGAGAGGTGAGGAGAAAAAAAGGCAACTCCCAGACTATGCTCCTTTGAGGAGTACAGTTTGGGAACAGTAAAAAACACCTCAGCATCATTAGCAGATAACGAAATTTTATTTCAGGGGAGTCAGGTTCCCCCAAACCCAAGCTTCTCGTCAAGAAGATGGTGTCAACTGCGTTGAAAGACCAGTTGATCAAATCCATAATTTCTTAGTTTGGAGAGCAGTGTGGAGAGAGTCTCTCAAAGTACAAGACAGTAGACTAGACGAGACGAGAGGAGCAAAGCAGGGGAGGCAAGGGAGAGGAGGGGAAGAAAATGCGACCGCCTTCGTTGAGAGCCAAAGCAAGAGTGGCTCAAGCAAGACTTGTTGTCTTTCATAGACATGCGCCCTAAAGTTATTGGTAACACTTTATTTCGATTGTCCACTTTAGACAGCCTACTAACTATAAGTAACTTTTCAACTACATGTCAACTAACTGTCATTAGAGGATTAGTAGACTCTGTCTGCTTAATATCCGCTAACACTTTATTTTGATGATCCACCAACAGACATTCTATTGACTATAATTAACTTTTCAACTACATGTCAACTTGTTCTCCTAACCCGAACCCTAACACCTAACCATAACCTAACAGTCTACTGACAGTCTACTACACTCTACTAATAGTCTAATGAGAGTTAGTTGACATGTAGTTGAAAAGTTACTAATAGTTAGTAGAATGTCTAAAGTGGACTATCGAAATAAAGTATAACCAAGTTATTTTCTGTCTTTCCTTGGTCAAGACATACATATATGTATATCACTACATATATGACCCACTTTCAATAAAGGTTAATGTTGAAATGGGTGAAATGCTCCTTTAAGCAAGGGCATGGAGCAGAGCCATTTTTTTTTTCAGGGTGAGCTCCTTAATAGCATTGAAACCAAAAGCTTGAAAGGCGGTAGAGAATGAGCAATACTGAACAATACAGAGCAGCATAACAGCACAACAGCATAATCACATATCAGTATATACATAAGCACAGCGTCAGCGGCTGTAGCGACGACAACTGTGAATATACATAGTTAGATCAGAATAGTCATTTGCACTGAAGGATACAGGGCAACATAACAGCATAAACACATATCAGTACATAAGCACAGCGTCAGTGGCCATAGCGACGACAACTGTGAATAGCCAGTTGCTCTGAAGGATACAGGGCAACATAATGGCATAAACAAATATCAGTATGTACATAATCACAGCGTTAGTGGCTGTAGCGACAACAACTGTGAATATACATAGTTAGATCAGAATAACCAGTTGCACTAAAGGATACAGTCTTCTAAGGAAGCCGAGCCAAAAGAGCCGAATGTTTGAAAAGAGCCGGACTTCCAATCACTATATTAAAGTAATTTCACAAGTAAGCCAAGGCAAGTTTAATTATGGCTTATTTCCACTGAGCGGTACGGTACGGTACAGTAAAGTACGGTATGCAATTATTTCCGTTTCCTCTGTCAAAAGTTGTGAATGGTACCAAAATGCCGAACCGTACCACTTTTTCGGTACCCTTCCGTTGGGGTACCTATCACAGTAGTACGGTACATTAAGTGTGGAGCTAGACCCACTGCAGAACGTTGATTGGTTGATAGAGCATCGTCACTTGCGTGTGCTACAAGGAGAACGACAACGCAAGAGGCACCATTTTTTAAATGCAACATCGTTGCAAAACAATGTCGGCGCGCAGCATTATGTTACTGTGGTCGACCCAGGAGGTGCAGACCTTCCTGGGTATCAATGGTGAAGAAAGGGTGCAAAGGGAACTCGATGGCATGGTGTGAAACGAAAAGGTTTTTCAGCATGTTTCTGAGAGGATGGTTGCCGAGGGGTACCAGCAGACGTCTGAGCAGTGCCACACTAAAAGCAAGAAACTGCGGAGTGACTACAGTAAGGTGAAAGACCACAACAGTGGTGTTCACAGAAAAAAAATGGAAGTGGTTCAATATAATGGACGCCGTGTACGGACACAGACCAGCGAGTTTGGGAAGAGAAGGAGGCATCGATATGATCACCTCGTTGCTGGAGTCGATGATGGAGCCTGCCAGTAAGTTCTTATAATTTAGTTGTGAAATAAAAGTATACAACGATCACGGGAAAGCCTACTTTCAATGCACATCTTTTGAGCAAGCCTGTTGTTTGTTGGTTGTTTCCCAGCCAGTGAGGTATCTACCAATAATTTGCAAGCCAGCAAGATGCTATTTTATTAGCCAGTGGTGGACAGAGTACAAATCCAGTAACTAATAAAATAATTATAAATAAAATATTACTATTTTACTACTATTTACTATTACTACTAAACATATTAAATAGCTATTAAAGAGAGATGGGCCTAATGATAGGGCTTAAGGTAAGAGCTCAGTCTGGGATTATTATAAAATATCAGAGAGAGAGATTTGAAAATATGTCCACATTCAATGGGCTTAAACAGTACAGCAATGTTGTGGGGTAAAAAGTACAATATTATGCTTTAGAATGTATTGAAGTAAAAGTTTCTCAAAATAAAAGTATTCTGATTAAATATAGATAAATATAGAAAAATGCTTCGTTACTGTTCACTGACAGTAGCCACCGACTCTATTTGTGTCACGATTCCTGTCTTATGTTTTCCATGTCTTGTGTGGACTTTTGTTTGTTCCTGTTCTGTGCCATGTTTTGTAATCCTTTGTAGTTTTCTGTTACGATGCAGCAAGGAAGAAGCGGAGAGAGAATCCAAATGCAAGCACTTTAATAATACAAACAGGTAATCCAATGGACTCAGGACAGGAACACGGAACAGCTACCAGCAACATCAAAACAACGACCGACAAACAACAACTGAAGCACAGGGGTTTAAATACACAGGCAAACAAGCTAAACAAGATAACAAGGGGGCGGGGCTAATTAGAAACACCTGGAGAGACTATAATAAACAAGAAAAACTACAAAGGATTACAAAACATGGCACAGAACAGGAACAAACAAAAGTCCACACAAGACAAAGAAAACATAAGACAGGAATCGTGACAATTTGTTATCTCAAACCGTATTGTTGCAGTTTGTGTAACTAACGTGACTTGTGTAATTTTTCAGTTGAGGATCCTAGCTGTCAGGTGGAAACAACAGAGGGACTTGACGAGATGTTGTCCACCCTTGAGAGCTCAAGTTCACCTACCAGGACATCGAGACCACCAGAATCTGCTCAATCAACTTCGAGTGAACCCCAACTTATAATCATCGGAAAGACATTAACACTAGAGTGAAATGTCACACATTTAACATGTATTATTAATATTATTTTTATTACAGTATTATACAGATTATATACAGTATAATCTGGACATTGTATTGTAGTACTGTAGATGTCTCCCCATTATATTGGTTGGCTCAAATCACAAGGATAAACATGCTTCGCTAAACAGCCAACATTCCTGTCTGTTTTGCATTCCAGTCAAGAGGAAAAGGGGGCAACAGGATGTTGTTGCAACCCTAGAACAGATGCAGGCAGCTGATGAGAGGCAGAAGGAGTGGCTGGAGAGGATGGAGGACCGTTGTGATTGGCGCTTTGAAATGAGGCTGAAATAACTCAGCAACACATGGAGCAGCCTGCAAACTTCAATCAGGCCTTCCTCAGCACACTCAGTCAGCTGGTGCAGGTGTTGAGTAGTCGCAGTTACTCTGTGCTCATATAGATTTTTAAAGTAACCTACTGCAAACAAAATCTGCAGGGTACAAGTAAAAACTATTTATTTGTGTCCATAACAATATCAATCAAAACATAGGTAAACAAAACATAACTTAGCATTTACTCAGGTGTGCCTTTGCTAACTGTACAACAGATTTAACTGTTCAAATACCGCATCAGACCCTCACGTACATCCCTGCCCTCCTCCTCTGCACCCTTTGCCAGTGGAACCACAGGCTCTGCAGCAAAAGGGGTCCATTCGTGCTGGTAATGCGCTCCATGACTTTCACAAAGATTGTGCAGAGCACAACAAGTCAACACTATGGATTTCACCAGTTTAATGTCGCTGTCATTCCTCTTCGTAAGGCACCACCACCTCCAGTTGAGTCTCCCGAAAGCATTTTCTACCACCAACCGAACCCTGCACACTTTCTTGTGCAATTGTTCTGCTGTCAGCCGGCCATTGTCAGGGAATGGTTTTAGGAGTCAATTCTGCAAAGGATAGGCAGAGTCTCCCAGCACATAATAGCCAACATTCACCCCCCTTATGTTCCTGGTGCAAGCTGGGTAAAGGCTTCCAAGCTCAACTAACTCCCACTATGTGGACGGTCTCAAAACTCAAGCATCATGTAAACTTCCAGCCATTCCTACATATACACTCCAAAATAGTCCTTTTCCGTTGACTACTCCTTGTAGGATGATGGAAGGCCAGCCTTTTCTGTTGAAGTAATCGCAGGGGTACTCCTTTAGGGCTATTATGGGTATGTGTGACCCATCAATGGCACCAACAGACTGCGAAAGCCCCCATCGGTTCTCAAAGTATGCTGCCATCACTTTAAGCTTCTGCCGGTCAGGAAAACATATCTGATCTGGAACTAACAACGTGCAAGCGGCCCTGCAGAATTACTGGACGCACCGACACATTGTTGTTTTGCTGACTCCAAAAAGATGGCCAATATTTCTTTAGTCGCTGTTGGTTGCCAGCTTCCATAGTGTGATGGCAATTCGGTTACACTTTATTTTGATAGTCACTTTAGACCAGGGATGGGCAACTTCGGTCCTCGAGTGCCACTGTCTTGCAGAGTTTAGCTCCAACCCTGACAAAAATTATTTTGGGTAATCCTGGAAACCTTGATTAGCTTGTTCAGGTGTGTTTAGTTGGGGTTGGAGCTAAACTCTGCAGGACAGTGGCCCTCGAGGACCGGAGTTGCCCATCCTTGCTTTAGACATTCTTCTAACTATAAGTAACTTTTCAACTACATGTCAACTAACTGTCATTAGAGTATTAGTAGACTGTAGTAGACTGTCAGTAGACTGTTAGGTTATGGTTAGGTGTTAGGGTTCGGGTTAGGAGAACAAGTTGACTTGTAGTTGCCAAGTTACTTATAGTCAGTATAATGTCTGTTGGGGGACCAAAAAAATAAAGTGTTAGCAGATATTAAGCAGACAGTCTACTAATACTCTAATGACAGTTAGTTGATATGTAGCTGCAAAGTTACTTATAGTTAGTAGAATGTCTAAAGTGGACTATCGAAATAAAGTGTTGCCGGCAATTCTTTTCTTAAGGGGAACACACACTCTGAAGTTTGTGTCCTGCTTTTCCATTGCTGGATGCAGCATGGCACACAAAGACAAAAATATTTCTTCAGACATCTTGAAGTTGTGCACCCACTATGTGTGTGTGTGAATCCTGGAACGATTACATCCCACCAATCATTTGAGCGGCTGAAAGTCCAAAGGTCTGCGGCGCCAATTTTGCACCAGATTGATTTGTAAAAAAAATTTTTGTAAAATTTATGTAAAAAACACAGATAGCAAACATAATGTTATTACAATGTAGCAGTGATGGAGGGTGTGTTCAGGTCCTTTAATTAAAAGTGCAACAATCATAGGCCGGCTGAAACAATACATAAAGTCTACGGGAAATTACAACATTGAAAGTGTTACCTTGGACAAGATAGAAGATATAAATTAGATAAAATATCCAATATACTCCACCAGAGAGGGCCCTTTGGTGTCATTGAAGCACAAAGAAACACTAGCCTACATATATAACTAATTTTGCAAAATTACAGGCAGTATATATAGGTAATCCGTCATTACCCACAACTAGTATTGCGCTTGTAATAATATAGGCATCATACAGATTCATGTGAGATATTGATGATCTCAAGATGTAACCTTCACTGTGCTTATTAATATAATGAATAGACTGTAGTTTACAGTTATCACAGTTGTCTGATTTTAATAGATATAGGCCATATTTCACATGCAGGGCTTATTTTACTTATTTATTCTTACTGTACGGTTATTTAATTTATAAAAATATTATTTAGTTAGCACATGACAGTACATGAGATGAAATACATTGTAATACACAACATAAAAAGTTAGCTTAAGCTTATCCTCCTGTCCCGTTGTTTTTGTCTTGCCTTACGCGGTATTCTGTCTTGTCCCAGCTCCTTAACATTTCCCGAATTTCCCTGTATTTTCGGCTGAGTTTTTCCTTGCAGCCTTTGCTCAAACAAAGCTCGTCTTCTCCTTGTGACAAACAGCCACACATAGAAAGGAATTAAAATACCACAGTATGGCAATTTAAAGTGCTTTGCATAGAAAATAAGCTCAAAATAAAAGCAAGGGAAATTAAAACAGTTATAAAAGGAATTAAAATAAATAAATGATACGGTTATAAAATGAATTAGAGTAAAATTAGTAGACTGAACTGAGAGCCCCAACATACAGCCACAGAAAGACAAGACCCAACAAAGAACACAGGGGTTTATATACACGAGGGGTAATGGGCAAACAAGACACAGCACCTGGGAACAATCAGAGAACCAAACAATAATAAAACTATAAACTGACTAAAAGAATTTAGTAATCCAAAGACAGGCAATAGGTCAAACCACGGGGTACACCATCCAAACAATAACAGAGTCAAAGAGGCACATTCAGGCAAAAACAGATAAATCCAATAATAATAGTGATGGCAATTTCAAAACACTGCTTCATGAAGTTTCGAAGCCTTTACGAATCTTTTGTTCCAAATCAATGGTTCGGAGCGTGTATCAAACTGCCAGAGTCACGTGATTTCAGTAAACGAGGCTTCATTACGTCATAACTGTTTTGAAACACTTCGAAATTTCAATGGTTCACCCCTGGGGTTATGATCTCTGTCAACCCATGAATCATGAGGAGTCACTGAGAACCAATGAACAAGTGTCTGTGGGTTTTACCTGATCTCTGATCAGTTTTATACATTTGTAGACATTTTAATTAGACTTTAGTATAATTAAAATGAGGTAGTTAATAGTCTTATTAGCCTGTTTAGCTGAGCCATTCATAATACAAACAAAATAAACCCTGACAATTGATAAAAGAACACGTTTATGTAGTGTTTAGGGGTTTGATAGGAGGATGTGACGCGAGAAGGGGAATGTAAAAAATAGGGCTTCACAATATTTCGAAAAATTATCGTCATTGCGATAATAGTATACAACAATTTACCATGACGTCACAAAAATAAAAGACGTGCTTCCGGGTGGAAAAAGCCGAGTCGTTCCTATGGCAACACTAGTAAATTGCTTGGAAGGGAGACACACCGTCGGCAGTAGCATAATCTACATTTCAACAGTTGATTCAAAAACAGATGTGGTGGAAATTCAGACATAGTTAACATGATCATTAGAGCTTAGATTCTTTGATCTAGAAACATGCACTCCCAGCGCAAAAGAGTGCGGCGCGGGACTAGATTTGATGGCCGAGTGCGAGCGCGGGCGGTAATGCACTCACTCTGTGGGTGCTTCTCAATATCCCTCCTCGTCTCCTCGCTCCTCTGTCTTCCATCCTATGACCCGGAAACCAATCAAGCACAGCCATCTTGAAGGACATCTCAATTCTCTAATTGCACCGCGAGGAGTCGAGGATGGAGGAGTGAGGAGGCTTTCAGAGGAGTCATGAGCAAGGATACACAGGTGTATCCTATGCAGAAGTGTTTTATTGACTAAACGTGACGCACGTGTACATTCTCCTCCCCCTTCACATCTGTCACAATCTTTTCAATTTATAGTTTACCTTTGCAGTTTATATAAACCACACATCTCACATATTTCATTATTATTCATTATGAATTTCTTAAAT
Source organism: Siphateles boraxobius (assembly GCF_051911475.1). Taxonomy (NCBI): domain Eukaryota; kingdom Metazoa; phylum Chordata; class Actinopteri; order Cypriniformes; family Leuciscidae; genus Siphateles; species Siphateles boraxobius. The sequence continues at coordinate 11,296,652 of NW_027509193.1, forward strand.
AAACAAACTTCAACAACATAAGGGGAGATCCTTTCAGCACTGCTGATGACGCTGTGAAGTGACGCTCGAGTGATCAAGTATTCCAATGTATAAAAAAAGCTTTCATTCGATTCCTCCGTCCTCATTTTCTTTCCTTGCGTCCTTCCCTCACAACCTACAGGGGGAGGAGCTGAGGCGCTAGGAAAGGAAATGAGGATGCACAAATAAGAAATAAGAAGCACCCTGTGTGTGCTGATTGCGGGAGAATAAAACGATTCGTGGGACTCCCGCAAACTAGAAATATCTATGAATAAAACATATAAAAACGAATCAATTTTTATTCATCTGTTGCAGAAAAGCAACAAGAACAACTAAAACAAAATAGAAATGATTTACAGGCCAGAGTTTCTTTTTATAACATGTTTGCAGTGTGGAGTGATGTAGCCAATCACAGACATATGTGTTGATTTCTTGAACGCAATGGCCAATCAGAAGTATTCAAGATAGTCTCCCCTCACTGCACAAAACGGACTTTTTGTTCAGAGCTGAATTCTGTATGCTGGCAAATCCTCTAAATATAACAAACAAAGTGTATGGGCCCTATCTTGCACCCGGCGCAAATGACTTTGTACACTGACGCATGTATCATTCCTATTTTGCACCCGGGCAAAGCGGACTTTTCCCTCCACAGACACACGTTGGTTAACTAAGAAATACACTTGCGCTCCCCAGTGCGGTTCAGCGCAAAGAGGAGGCGTGTTCCGGCGCAAACTTTCCCTCATGCTATTTTGCTGTTCTAAAAAACAATTGCGCCACTGACAAGAAAAAAACTAGTCTAAAGTCAATGGCGCGTTGCGCATACATTCAGATGCTATTTTAAGCGCGCATGCTTGGCCATAATACAGAGTGTGAACAACGCGCATACACTGTAGATGATTCTCTCATCTACACAGATGCATTTAACTTTTTGCAAATTATACATTATTATAAGGAAAAATATTCAAATATTATTGTTGTGTCCATGACGATGGGGAAAATAGGCATAAAGCTAACACATTTACCCAAGTTATTATATGCATGTTTAACCGAAGCTAATTTGGGTGGGTTTGTCCATTCCCCAATGTCACTTCTCTTTCTTTTACGGGCCTGGCGAGAACATCGATCTCCTCGGCTGAGAACCGATTCTGAAGCGCGCCTGGTAAATGCGCCGTTATAATAGTATTGCGCCATGGAACAAGCGCACCTCGTTCATCATGCTCTTAAAGGGAATGTGATATAAAGCTCTTATTGGTTTGTTTCCCGTTACGCCCAAACCACACCTATGAATAATGAAGCTACTTCAGACAAACCCCTTTCAGATTTGCGCCAGGCGCAAGATGCATTTATCCTGCCGGGAAAATAGCAACAGCGCCGGGATCCGCCCACAAAGTTACTTGCGCTTTGCGCTTTGACACTTGCGTTTCAGATCGTTAAAATAGGGCCCATTATATTATGAAAGATTCATTGTGCAGTCAGCTTCATTGATAATAACAGAGATGTGTGAGATTGCGATGAACTGATGTCAGCTTTTTAGGAATTATAAAGCGAGCGCACTTTGTACGCATTCAGTCAGGCCAAACCATGCACGCAGTATTTGCTTGCTTTTATGTTATAACAGTGGTTTGTGTGTTAATGCTTTAATAACAAATAATTTATCAGGACATTATGCTGATGTGAATTATGGCGACACGTAGGCTAACTTGAAAGTATTTGTAGGTACAGAAAAAAAGTCTATTTGCGGGCGGGAGCGGGACAAAACATAAATTTTGCGGGCGGGAGAAAGTAGAAAGTAGTTGAGAACGTCAGTTAGGCTAGAACGACCCACGTATTAAAAATGGTTGGGTTTAAATCGGGCTCGGGCTCATAATTAAAGTTAATGTGTCGGGTCGGGAAGCGCAAAGAAGACGACATGCACTACTTTTGTAGTAGTGCAGAAGTACTTTTGTACTTCTGCCACCCAGAAGTATCTTGGTGCCTATTGTTTACAAACATTCTGAAATGCCCTATATGCAATATCCGTATCGCAGAGAGGTGCGATAAATTACATTTATTTTATATGCCAAGCATTTGTGTTGATCGCATGCATAGGTTGTTTATCCAAATTCGACCAATCAGATGGGGCCTTTCTATCTTTATACCTATCTCCCCAGTAGGTGCTATTATGCTATTGGCTAGATCGGGCCTAAGGGGAACCTAGTGAGTCGAGAGTAGAAAATAAAAACTAATGACGGGAGTAGAGACAAGCGAGGAAAATGACAACAGCGAAGAACCTGTGCCTAAAAAGACCTGTATGTCTGAAATATGGCAATATTTTGGCTTCAATAGAGAAGACGTGTCACAAATGCAGGTTCTGTGTAAGGGGTCATTCACATATCGCGTCTAAAACGCCTGAAAAAAGCGGCCACTTCTCCTTTCAATAAGCGCTTGCGTCTGTCGTTGCTATTTCATTTCATTCCATTTCATTTTTATTAGGATCCCCATTAGCAGCCCATTTAATGGCAGCTAATCTTCCTGGGGTCCTCTTTAAAATATTCACAACATAAAATTATACAAAGCAATAACAACACAAATTACAATCAAAAAGAATTCAAACATTGCAATTACATACAAAATATTACCATATAAAATAACATAACAATTTCCAGCTTTCACGAGGTCAGTTGCAGCAATTCCTGGCTTACTGTCCTCTTCAATTTATATTTGTTCTGAATTCTGCGTGATGAGACAGAGAGTCGATTCCAAATAGATATTGCTCTATAAAGTGATGTGCGTTTCAAAAAATTTGTCCTGGGAAGCTAAAGTTTTATGTCACTGCCTAATGCCTGCCTGGTGGCATATACAGGTCCTTCTCAAAAAATTAGCATATTGTGATAAAGTTCATTATTTTCCATAATGTAATGATAAAAATTAAACTTTCATATATTTTAGATTCATTGCACACCAACTGAAATATTTCAGGTCTTTTATTGTTTTAATACTGATGATTTTGGCATACAGCTCATGAAAACCTAAAATTCCTATCTCAAAAATTTAGCAAATCATGAAAAGGGTCTCTAAACGAGCTATTAACCTAATCATCTGAATCAACTAATTAACTCTAAACACCTGCAAAAGATTCCTGAGGCTTTTAAAAACTCCCCGGCCTGTTTCATTACTCAAAACCGCAATCATGGGTAAGACTGCCGACCTGACTGCTGTCCAGAAGGCCATCATTGACTCCCTCAAGCAAGAGGGTAAGACACAGAAAGAAATTTCTGAACAAATAGGCTGTTCCCAGAGTGCTGTATCAAGGCACCTCAGTGGGAAGGAAAAAGTGTGGCAAAAAACGCTGCACAACCAGAAGAGGTGACCGGACCCTGAGGAAGATTGTGGAGAAGGACCGATTCCAGACTTTGGGGGACCTGCGGAAGCAGTGGACTGAGTCTGGAGTAGAAACATCCAGAGCCACCGTGCACAGGCGTGTGCAGGAAATGGGCTACAGATGCCGCATTCCCCAGGTCAAGCCACTTTTGAACCAGAAACAGCGGCAGAAGGACCTGACCTGGGCTACAGAGAAGCAGCATATAGCCATAGCAACTACCCTGGGGCACTCCACAATGTATTGTCTTAGTAGGTGAATATTGACCATTAAAGAACACCCGCTGCTTCCTATTGGATAGGTAACTCCCCATCCATGACAGAGACGAAGGTGTAAAGCCATAGCATTCTAATTTTTGAAGCAGTATTTTATAATCTATCAGGTCAAATGCTGCACTGAAATTCAACATCACTGCTCCTACTCTGTTTACACCGATTTCTTCTAACCAGTTATCAGTCATATGTGTTAAAGCAGTACATGTGGAGTGACCCTTTCGATATGCATGCTGGTACTTGGTGATCAGCCCATTAGAAAAAAAATATTCATAAACTTGCTCAAAAGCAATATTTTCCATAACTTTACTAAGTAAAGGTAATAGATTGATAGGTCAGCTGTTCTGTCCTGTAAATGTGGCTCTTTTATTTTTAGGCAGTGGTATAATTTTAGCCTCCTTCCATTTCTCTGGAAACATGCCCCGCAACAAACTTAAATTGACCAAATGAGCAATAGGAAAAGAAAGAGCTTCAGCTGCCACCCTGATAAGCCTAGGAGTCCAAATGGTCCATGCCTGATGCCTTTCAATCAGGAAGAGCTGCAAGAATTTTTTCAACAGAACCTCTGTCAACTTGACTGAATGAGAAAGTGACAGAATGGTTCTTCCTACTCATTATCTTACTTAATATTGCATCATAAGATGCTGAGATATTTGGACAGATACCAGATCGAGATTTCTCTACCTTACTAATAAAATAATTGTTGAAATAATTAGCTATTCCCTCTGGATCTGTAATGAACACTCCATCATTTTCAACATATGAAGCAGCTGAGTGCTTACTCCTGCCCATTATTTGATTTAAAGTGTTCCATCGTTTTTTACCATTATTTACCATTACACTTTTCCTTGAAATACTCTTTTTTCTTCTTTCTATTCATTTTGACTACTTTATTTCTAAGAGTTCGGTATTGTTCCCTTTCAGGGAACTCGAGCTGAGTGAAACGCTGTGGGAACGCCCCTGCGTGAGTGCGTCATGAAATCAGTCCAATGGAGAGACGGAACGTCATAGGCGGGTGATGTCATCGACCAGGAAACTATATAAGCACCCCCAAAACACAAGCGCATCAGCTTCTGAGTCTTCAGCAAGCGCTCTGTGTATGAAAAAGTCTGTGTCTCAAGTGTTTTTCTCTGTCCTTAGAAATTGCTAGACAGGAGTTTTTCACATATATATATGGCTGAGGCATCATCACTTCAATTATCTAGTTCTGAGGATCTGGATGTTGAAAGTATTGAGACAGCAGAGACTGGGGACTCGTCACTTCAGTCTCTGCTAGTGAGGAGCTTATGGAGGTGCTCACTCGTGCTGTAGAAAAATTAAGCATCGAGTGGCCAGCTGATAGACAGGAATCTCGTTCAAAGAGTAAACTAGATGAAAGATTTCTGCCCTCTCGTGCTGTGTCTCCACGCCGGTGTCTTCCTTTCTTTCCTGACCTCCACACCGAGGATGAGTGAGGGGGATGAAATTAGTGCTGACGTAATTCGAGAATTACGTCAGGCAGCAGATCTATCTCTCCGTGCCACCAAGGATACGGCCAAATCAGTGGGCCGTTCTATGGCAGCCATGGTGGCAATGGAGAGACAGTTATGGCTGAATTTATCCAACATGAAAGAAAAGGAAAAATCTTTTCTCCTGGACGCCCCGCTTTCAACTGATGTTCTCTTTGGTGACTTCGGTCATCGAGAGGTTTCAGGAAGAGAAAAAGCAGGCGGCGGCGCTCCAGAAATTTCTCCCTCTCCGTGTTCATGTCTCCGGGGCTGCTGGGCGGGAGCAGCCACGGCCGTCGAGCAGCTCCGCACATAGGGCGCGGCTCTCCTCTAGAGATTCCGATCAGGAGGGACCTTCTCTCTCAGGCGAGTGGGTTGATTCTTCACCCCCGCCTAGAACTATGGAGGTTGTGGGCTTGGCCTCTGAGGGGGTCCAGCTCATAGAATCTGGTCTCTCCACTGAGGTCGTGGAGACCATCATCCACTCCAGAGCTCCGGCCACTAGGAAATGATATGCCTTGAGATGGAAGATGTTCACCTCTTGGTGTGGGGAACACCAGTTGGACCCAGTTAACTGCCCGGTGGGTGCAGTGCTGGAATTCCTTCAGGAGCGTTTCACCACAGGGTTATCCCACTCCACACTGAAGGTGTACGTGGCGGCCTTATCTGCTTACCACGTCCCTTTAAGTGGAGACACCCACTTATAACTCATTTCCTTCGTTGCACATTGAGGCTGAGGCCAGCAGTTCGCACGAGGGTGCCGACCTGGGACCTTGCGTTTGTTCTAGAAGGTCTCTCTCTAGCACCGTTCGAGCCCATTGAAGAAGTTTCTGAGAAAGTCATTACTCTAAAAACTATCTTTCTTCCTGCTATCTCTTCATTAAAGAGAATAGGAGATATTCAAGCTCTATCGGTCTCTCCCTCGTGCTTGGAATTTTCACCCGGCATGGTTAAGGCTTTCCTCCTCCCTAGACCGGGGTACGACCTGACCTGGGCTACAGAGAAGCAGCACTGGACTGTTGTTCAGTGGTCCAAAGTACTTTTTTCGGATGAAAGCAAATGTTGCATGTCATTCGGAAATCAAGGTGCCAGAGTCTGGAGGAAGACTGGGGAGAAGGAAATGCCAAAATGCCTGAAGTCCAGTGCTGCTTCTCTGTAGCCCAGGTCAGGCGCTTCTGCCGCTGTTTCTGGTTCAAAATTGGCTTGACCTGGGGAATGCGGCACCTGTAGCCCATTTCATGCACACGCCTGTGCACGGTGGCTCTGGATGTTTCTACTCCAGACTCAGTCCACTGCTTCCGCAGGTCCCCCTAGGTCTGGAATCGGTCCTTCTCCACAATCTTCCTCGGGGTCCGGTCACCTCTTCTCGTTGTGCAGCGTTTTTTGCCACACTTTTTCCTTCCCACAGACTTCCCACTGAGGTGCCTTGATACAGCACTCTGGGAACAGCCTATTTGTTCAGAAATTTCTTTCTGTGTCTTACCCTCTTGCTTGAGGGTGTCAATGATGGCCTTTTGGACAGCAGTCAGGTCGGCAGTCTTACCCATGATTGCGGTTTTGAGTTATGACATTTATTCATTTAGCTGACGCTTTTATCCAAAGCGACTTACTTGCTAAATATGTCAGAGGTCGCACGCCTCTGGAGCAACTAGGGGTTAAGTGTCTTGCTCAGGGACACATTGGTGTCTCACAGTGGATTCTAACACCAAAGGCATGCGTCTTATCCACTGCGCCATCACAACCCATAATGAAACAGGCTGGGAGTTTTTAAAAGCCTCAGGAATCTTTTGCAGGTGTTTAGTGTTAATAAGTTGATTCAGATGATTAGGTTAATAGCTCGTTTAGAGACCCTTTTCATGATATGCTAATTTTTTGAGATAGGAATTTTGGGTTTTCATGAGCTGTATGCCAAAATCATCAGTATTAAAACAATAAAAGACCTGAAATATTTCAGTTGGTGTGCAATGAATCTAAAATATATGAAAGTTTAATTTTTATCATTACATTATGGAAAATAATGAACTTTATCACAATATGCTAAATTTTTGAGAAGGACCTGTAGTTTCCTGGTCGATGACATCACCCGCCTATGACGTTCCGTCTCGCCATTGGACTGATTTCATACGTGCTTCATGACGCACTCACGCAGGGGCGTTCCCACAGCGTTTCACGCAGCGTCTCGTTCCCTTCAGGGAACTAAGGCTACATACTTAACCAGAGACATTTTTGATCAAATAATTCCCTACAAATATTAGCTTTTGTTTTAGCGTTATCTCTAGACATCATTCAATTTTTAAGATTTTTGTCCAACCAAGGGGCACTTTTATTTCTCACAGCTCTTTTTCTGAGAGGAGCATGCTTATCAACTATTTTCATTAGTATGTCCATAAACCTATTAAGGGCTAAGTCAGGGTCACGATCTTCACACACTTCTGACCAGTCCACACCTTGAATTTCACCCACATACTGCTCTTGGTTGAAATATCTATAAGTTCTTTTATGAATTATTTTACAGCCACCTTTAGGCAATTTAGTTTTCCTTGTGACTCCTATGATATTGTGGTCACTACAACCAGTGGGCACAGAGACTGCTTTGGAACATTGTTCAAAAACGTTTGTAAATATATGATCTATACATGATGCAGATAACAACCACTAGTAACAACCCTAGTGGGTTGGATTATGATTTGTTTTAGGACACATATTGTAGCTGTAGATTTAAGCTTCTTATACATTGGACAGTTTGGTGAAAGCCAGTCAATGTTAAAATCACCAAAAATAAATATCTCTCTCTTTTGATCACAAACAGCATCAAACATTTCCCATATGTCATCCAAATATTGTGTATTAGCACTGGGAGGTCTGTATACACACCCAGCTAAAATAGGCTTTATGTGAGGTATATGAACTTGTACCCATAATGCTTCAATATTCTGCCATATGAAGTCATTTCGAACATTAACTGGGATGTTATCCTTAACATAGAATGCATCACATGGTGGTGTCTATTTCTATCCCTCATAAATAATCTATAGCCATCTATCTTCACATCAACATCCGTGAAGCTAGAATCTAAGTGTGTTTCAGACAAAGCTAGGATTTCAATACTATTAGACTGCAAAATCTGATATATATCATTAGTTTTATATCTCAAACTGCAGATATTCAAGTGCGCTATTGTAATACCCTTAATTGGAAAAGCTGAATGGCACAAGTCAATAGCAATGATCTAAATTACAAGTAAAAACACACAAAATACAAATAAACAAGACAAAATGAATGTTTACATACTTCTAACTAGGCTCCTCCACTCTTGGATTTTATGACCAGTTTATCATATTTCAGAGTGGCTATTTCTCCTCTTTCCCGGGCAGCTCGCAACTTGGGTAGCAGTTCTTTTCTTTTCTTCATTACAGCCTCAGAAAAGTTCTCATTTATGTAGATGCGTGTGGCTTTTAATTTCTTTGCAGAGGATAAAATGGTCTGCTTGTCCTTAAATCACAGGAGTTTGACAATTATCTGTCTAGGTCTTCCACCCTCCTGCTGCTGGCCAATCCTATGGGCCCGTTCAATTTCAATATTGTTGTCGTTTAGACCCATTTTGCTGACCAACATGTCCTTGATTTTCTTCTCGGATACATCCCTCTTCTCTTTCCTCAGGAATGCTATCTACTATAAGGTTGTTTCTTCGTGATTGATTCTCAATAAAATCCAGACCTTACTCCAAACAAACAAGATTTTAAGGATGTACCAGCAATATCTTCACTCAATATTGTGGAACAAGTTGAGTTAGAGACTCCCTGACACGGATGCCAAGAGCAAGATGATGAAAAAAAAGATGATTTGGGTGATATTTGATAGATTATAAACTGAGCAGCTGTCCCTGCTGTGAACTGCAGACCCTTAGGGATCAGTCTGGCTGTGATCTGGCTATGCAACCATGAACTACACTGAGCGTTTTCCATGATGAGGAAGTATCAGCAAAGGATTAATTGATTTCTAGCCCTTGCATTAGATTTACTACTAGATATATTTATGGAGATGGGAAATAAAAACCTGCCCTGTACAGCTATGATCAGCTGTTCGGCCGAGCTTCCCATGTTGTTACGGAAAGGGCGAAGCTGATTGTTTTTTGTTACATTACCTGTGATGAGCTTGCGTCATTCTGACAAGTTGAGATGTTCTCATCTCGTTGCGGCATAGGCGGGCCTGGAAAAATGTACTTTCATTTTGAGTGCGCTTGCCGCACGCCTGCATTTGAAATAACAAATTTGCATGCGCAAAAAATGCGATATGTGAACATTGGTGACGGTGTCACTGAGCCGTGCCGAAAAATTGTCAGGGGAGAGGGGAAACTAATCTCCACAGTCATCTGAAACGCAACCTCAGGGAGCTATATGAAGACTTCAAAAAGTGTAAGCCCAAATCTACCAAAACTGCTAACGAAATGCCAAGTAACAATAACAGAGTCTCACAGACAGCTATTAATCAAAGTGTTGCAAGTGTAACTCCTTCTGAAAAAAGTGAAGATCAGAAGAATATCTATAAGCCTACCCGTTTATTTAGTATGATCATTACATATAAATGATAAAAAAAAAATCTTAATAAAAATAGCAATTCTCAATGTTATTTCGCAAGAAATATCGTTATCGCAATACTCAACAACAATATCGCATATCGCATATTTTCCCAATATCGTGCAGCCCTAGTAAAAAAGGCACTCTAATAAAGTCATACTTCGAGACTACCTGATGGAAATCTCTCTCCGTGTTTAATAGTTAAGTTAGAACCACCTAACTCTACATGGTGTCAGAAGCCTTCAGTTATCACGTCGGGTAAACATGTGATGCGGTTTTGCCGAATTAACTGAAGAGAACTAGTGTAAATTTGAGTCAGTTAGTATGTCGGAAGTTTAGCTAGCTTGCAAAGCTAAAGTGACTCGTAGTTAATGTTCGGGGCAGACAAGGAGGAAAGAAAATGGAGCGATTCCAGATTCCCCCACCACCCAAGTTTAACTTCACAAAGCCAGAAGAGTGGCCCAAGTGGATTCGAAGGTTTGAGAGATTCCGGATTGCATCGGGTCTAGAGCTACAGCCGGATGAAAACCAGGTGAACACTTTAATTTATACTATGGGGGACGAGGCGGAAGATATTGTGATTTCACTTCGTATGACCGAGGAGGAAGCAAGCGTGTACAACACTGTCAAAGAGAAGCTAGAGGGACATTTCGTGGTGAGGAGAAATATTTTTTTGAGCGAGCCAAATTCAACCAGAGACAGCAGGAACAAGGGGAGACAGTGGACAGTTTTATCACTGCACTCAACTGCTTGTCAGAGCACTGCGGCTATGGACAGCTGCACAATGAAATGGTCAGAGACAGACTTGCTGTAGGCTTGCGCGATAAAAAACTGTCGGAGCAACTGCAGCTAGACTCGGAGCTAACGTTGGAGAGAACGGTGACGCGTGCGCCAAAGTGAAAGTGTGAAAAAACAACAGGGCTTGTTGAAGAGTAACTTCAAGGCAGAGGCCACAGATATGGACAGCATTCAAACAAAAAACAAGTTTGACAAAGGTAAAGGAAAACAGCAGAAAATCCAGGCTAGAACAAAGGATAAAAGCAGTTATCAGACACTGCCAGGCAACCAGACATGGTGCGTGTGGTGTGGTAGAACGCCAGCACACAGCAAAAACCAGTGCCCAGCTAGAAAAGTAGCATGTAACCAGTGTCGGAAAAAGGGTCACTATCCAAAAGTGTGCAGGTCAGGGGTTCTCAATGAAGTTAATACAGCAGTGTCAGATGAGGAGGGAATAGCTTTCTTACGCACAGCCAGTTCAGATGGTGAACCCTGGCTAATCAACCTTAAAGTGAATAAGCACACAGCTGTATTCAAAATAGATACAGGGGTAGATGTAACAGTGCTAGCTGAAAATGTATTTCAGAAGGGGCAGTTTCCAGAGCTAGAGAGAGCAAAGAAAGTGCTGCAGGGTCCAGGTCCAGCAATCACATGGGCGTGCGAGCGCTTCTCAGACTTCCTGGTGGGCATCACGTTCCACGTTGAAACAGACCACAAGCCTCTGGTTCCGTGACTAGGCTCCAAGAGCCTGGATGAGCTCCCGTCACGCATTCAGAGACTTAGAATGAGACTGATGGATTTCAGCTTCTCCATCTTCCATGTGGCCGGCAGGAAGTTGGCCACGGCAGATTTGCTGTCAAGGGCGCCGTTGAGAGACAGAGGGCAGCCAGAGCAGGAAGAGGAAGTCAACCTGTACGTAAACATGATCATGTCAACCCTCCCAGCTACAGAGAAGAGGCTACAAGAAATAAGGGAACACTAAGAACGGGTCAAAATACTGAGCCAAGTGAAAAAGTTCTGTACTGAGGGCTGGCCAGACAGATCCAAAATAGACAGAGCTTACCTACCGTACGTACATGCCGAGGAAGAGCTATCAGTGGTGAACGGCTTATTATTGAAAGGATGCAGGCTAGTTATTCCCAAGCTGCTACAGACAGACATCCTTCAGAAACTGCACACAGGGCACAAAGGTATAGCAAAGTGTCGTGAAAGAGCCAAACAATCTTTCTGGTGGTTGGGATTGTGTACACAGCTTCAGAAAGTGGTTGAGGGCTGCGACACATGTGAAAAAGAAAGAATTAACCCCAAATAACCACTGCTGCCTACATAATTCCCTGATAGAGAAAGGCCAAAGGTGGGTGCTGACTTGTTTCAGTGGAACGATAACCAGTATCTATTGGTGGTAGACTACTTTTCCCGTTACATTGAGGTAGCTAAACTCACATCAACAACCTCATTAGGAGTAGTGGAAGATTGCAAGTCTATCTTCACCAGGCATGGCCAGGCATGGCATACCGTCCGAGGTCATGACAGATAGTGGACCCTGTTATCGTCTGATTGCTTCACTCAGTTTGCAACACAGTGGGGGTTCACACACACAACGTCCAGCCCCAGATATGCTCAGAGCAATGGAGAGGCAGAGTGTGCCGTGCGGACAGTTAAAGGCCTCCTCCAGAAAGAAAAAGACCCGTATCTGGCACTCATGGCTTACAGAGCCACACCACTCGCCAACGGTTACAGTCCTGCACAGCTGTCAATGGGCCGGCAGCTCAGAACAACAGTTCCAGTCACACTGTCATCTCTCAATCCACGCTGGACTGACATAACCAAACTCAAAGAGGAGGAACAGAAGAAGAGACAGAGATGGAGCTGGAATTTGAAAAAAAGGCATAGAGCTCAACATCTCAAAAGACTGACAAAAGGCGACAATGTCGGGGTAAAGGACACAAAGGAGAAGGGGACAGTGATAAAACAGGCGGAGGCACCAAGGTCATACGTCATTGACACTCCCAGAGGGAACCTGCAGAAACCACCACCAGTCTCTACACCATTGGCGCCATCCTACCAGACCATCCTGCCAGACCATCCAACCAGACCATCCCACCAGACCATCCTACCAGAGCCAGAGCAACTTACAGGCAAGTCTGTGGGCCCAGAACATGCAGAGCAGGGCTCAGTTCAACCATGCAGTCCTGAGCCTCCGGCATGCTACCCTGCAAGAGAGAGACGACCTCCAGGGTACCTGAAGGAATTTGTGGCTATATAGCAGGTACCCCTGGTGTGACTGAGTGATTTCTATAGGGCGGAATAAACCCCCACACTCAGTAGAAGGATTGGGCAGTCTACCCCACCTTCTTAGTTTAGATTTGCAGTTAATGTTCATATGCTTATTGTTCATAAGATACAGTTTGGTTTATAACTCTACAGTAAACTTTTGGATATAGTCTGTTACCGTACAGAGGTGTTAGTTTAATTCAAGTGATATATCAGTACAACTGATCTTAGAAAGGGGGATGTTGTGTTAAGGGGTTTGATAGGAGGATGTGACGTGGGAGGGGAATGTAGAAAAGGCACTCTAATAAAGTCATACTTCGAGAGCACCTGTTGGAAATCTCTCTCTGCGTTTATTAGTTAAGTTAGAACCACCTAACTCTACAGTTTACACATGATAATCTTATTAGATTATTAGATAATTGCATTTGAAAGATTTTACTTTCAGTAAAAAAATTGCAATTGATTGTAAAAGGTGTTTTTATGCATGTTTGGCCTGGGTTTTTGTCGCATTTACACAGTTCTGGCCATTAGGGGTCACGGGTGTCGGATTGTTTCGAAGCCTCGGCACAATATGGCACATTTGATTCAACTGTTTCAGTGTTTCACAAAGCCTCGATCTGCCCACCACTAAATAATAATGGGCAGAAGATTTATATAATAAAAAAAAATAAAAATACATTGAACCAGGAGCATGCTCCGAATTGCAGTAAGACGTAAGACGAGACTATACAGAGAAAGACTGAATAAACCAGGTATATAGAGAGAGAGTTATCAAGGGTAATGCCAGACAGTTGGAAGTGATCAAACAATAATGAGTCCAGGCAATGGGTTATGGGAAGTGTAGTTGTTAATTGAGTGGCAATATGGGGTATAATCTATCAAGGGCACTCTAGTTGGTGATCATAAAGAAAAATTATAGTGCTTTTGGCCATTTAGTACCATGTGGCAGGAATACAATCTCTTCTACACCTGAGCTTCAAAAGTTAATTTGTTCCAGTTATTTTCTGCTAATTAGCAACAACAACAGTTTCATTAAGCCTCAGTTATCACAAACTGTCCATTCCACATTATTTTGTCATTGTTGTGATAAAATCTACAATTCAGCAACATAACATTATGACATTCTCCAGCCCTCCAAATTGCAATCTGGTGCAATGAATGCCACTTAAAAACAGGCATTAAATGGTGAATCGAGTGAAGTTAATGAATCATAACTCTGCTGACAACGGAAAGCTTATTTCGGCAAAACTAAGCAAAAACAAATCTGAATAAGGCAGTTGGACTCAGCAATTGTCGAGAGTTCTCTAATCCCTGCTGAACACAAGCATGCTGCAGAGTAAACAATTATAGCTGTGCAGTTACGCTCCACTTATCAGTGAGGAGCATTTCATGAGACTCAAGCTACTGTAAACTACTTCTTTAAAAAAAAAAAAAAACATTGTTTGATCTATAGGAAAACAACCACTTAAAACAGGTTTATCATGATTCAATCAGTGTCAGTCTTTATTTATTGTATAAGCCCCTATACCTTTGTAAGCTGTATGAATCATATGAACCTGAGGCATACAGTGGCATTCAACTGTAAATAAGTGCATGGTGGATCAAAGACCCAATGCCCTCTGGTGTATTGAACCACTATTCATTGAGAGACACATCAGAATAATGATTTTTAGTTTAGCCTAGGCTCATTGCTAAACTTTTAGAGACTTGCAAAACCTATTAAGTCATAGCTGATGCTAATACATGTAAATATGTGATGATTATGGGCATGATTATGGTGATTACATAGCTAGCATTCTAACACACCCATTTAGCTATGAAAGAAAAATTGGTAAACTCTGAGTAAATTCATGCTAATGACATCTGTAGGTCTAGTCTGCACCGCGTACACAATTTAGAAATTCAAAAACAGCTCAACAGGTGTTTGTTTGTTTGTTTGTCTGTCTGTTTGTTTGTTTGTTTGTTTGTTTGTTTGTTTGTTTGTTCGTTCACATCAGAAAATGTGTGGTGGACAGCTGCCAGGATTTTTGATTTAATGTAGAGTATCAAATAATCCTGAACCAAAATAATCCTGAAACAAAATATTAACCAGCACAACTTGAACATTGATAATGATAAAAAATGTTTCTTGAGCACCAAATCATCAAATTAGAATGATTTCTGAAGGATCGTGTGACACTGAAGACTGCAGTAATGATGCAAAAAATTCAGCTTCAAATTAAAAATTTCAGCTTCAATTTAAAATACAAAATTATTTTAGCATTAAAATACAATGATATTTAAAATTGTAACAATATTTCACAATACTGTTTTTGCTGTATTTTTTTTAAAATCAAATTAAAGAGATTTAAAAATCTTACCGACCCCAAAGATAATGTCCACACAATCTCATGACATATTGCGGACGTATTATGTGTCATATCCTGTAACCTTGACTCATTATAGACTCAAGTAGCCATAAAACAAGTCCCTAATAATGTAATAATAATGTAATAATGAACTCATTTCCCCCCAAAACGAGGCATTGGAAAGTTTGTAAGTACATCAGGAGTTTATTTAAATAACACTTGCCTGATGGCTTATGCTACCGCTAACCCTAACATCGAGGTCACTTCCGTGGATTTGGAAAAGCCCGTAAAAGTCCTTTGCAAAACTCACAAGTGTAAGGGAAAAGCTAGTGAATTTAACACTCCATAGAAATGTATTGATAAGTGGGTGATATTCAAAATTCTTTTTAAGCGTTGATCTGAAAATACAAGCATTTATAAAATGTAAAAAAAAAAAATTCTTATGCATTGCTTTCTGCCAGGACTTTTATGTGCTTTTCCCAAATCACAGAAGTGACCTCGACGTCCGGGTTAGCGGTAGCATGAGCCATCAGGCAAGTATTATTTAAATAAACTCCTGATGTACTTAAAAACTTTCCAATGCCTCGTTTTGAGTTAAATGAGTACAGAGCCTATTTGTACTACTGTAGAAGTTTGGTACCATTCCGGGCATTATTAGTGGGGTAATTTGCGAGATACAACCTTGGATCCATTAGCACCTGCACTAAGCCATTCGGCTGATATCTCTAAATAAGCTCTAACTCTAGTAATGTTCGAAGGAAAAATAAGCTAAAAAATAAGGGGTTAGCTCGAGGTCATGTTGCAAAGGACCCTAGGTTGAAATTACTCCGAACCATCCCTTTAATATGTTAAAAGAGGTTACCACATAGTCATTTTCAAATGGTTGTCATAAATAAAACTTTTGCATAAGATTCTGCTTGCGGTGGAGTTTTACACAACAATGGCAAGGAAAAATATAAATATAAAAAAAGGCTTCAGTGATAAATAGTCACTAAAGCATCTCCACTATCAAATAGCTTCAGGCAGTAACTAAAATGTTTGCCTTTTTGTTTGTCAGAATCCACAGTCCAACAGTTATTTGGGTCATGCCACACAGAACACCTCACCATGTACCAGAAATGCAATAACTTCAGTCATTAAACCTAATATACAATGTCTCCCACAAGTTGTAAATTGATAGTCCCATAGTTTATTATTTTATTTGCTGCTGAGCATCAGTGAATTTGCAAACAAATCATCATTCCTGTTAGTTGAAGAAATGTGCCACATAATGTTGAACAGCTTTGGATGTGTGACTCATCATCCCTTCAATCATTTAGGCTGTGCAATGGATCAGCCTAAACAGGATGATATTTCATTACATGTGAGAATCAGAATTGTAATCCAGGTCACCGTTTATTTCCACAGGATCCAGGTTTTTGGATGCGATTGCTAACATGATGTCTGATCATTTAGAATATCATACCTTTCTTCAACAAACTGCACACTGGATATTAAAATTCTCTATTCATCATGCATATAAGACATGCGTAGAATTTACAATTTTGACCAATACAATAAACTAACAATATTTTAATCTTATAGCTTATAAATGACTGATGTCATGAAACACCAGACTCAGAGGGATCCAAATGCAGCGTGTGTTTATTTACAGGGTAGTCAGACAGGCAGTGGTCACAGACAGCAGACACAGTATAGGAGACAAGGCAAAACACAGAGTCCGGTAACCAGGCGGGAAGTCAGAGGCAGGCGGCAGACGAGACGAAATCCAGGAAACAGGCGATGGGTCAGATACACAGACTGGAACAGACTAGACATGGAAAACGCTCGGTAAAGCTCACAACAGTAATACAAGAGTTCTCCATCAGTGATAGTGAGAGTGGAGTATAAATGTGTGCTCCCTTTAAGGAGCGGCTATCAGACGCTTCAAAGAAGATCCAGGCAGGGGGCAGAGCGGAGGCGATCCTGGGGGAGGGACGGAGGGCCAGGCCCGTGCAGGGGAACGGGACCAGGACATAGCCACGACGGCTGGGCCGCATAGCGTAGGCGGACCTGACTGTGCAGGTGGCCAGGGCGGAGCAGGATGATTCTGCGGCCAGGGCGAAGCAGGATGAGTCGAAGTCCAGGGTGGAGCAGGATGAGGCAAAGGCCAGGGCGGAGCCCCCTCAGGCTTCCCTGGGTGAGAAGGCCTCTCGGGCAGCCACGGCGGAGAAGACCCCTCAGGAGGTGGTTCACCGGCGGTGCAGGCTCAGGGCTGGAATGGAACCAGGGGTGCAGGCACTGGGCTGGCAGTCTTGGGAGAAAGGAACCCTGGAACAGCGACCTTTATGGACTTCTGCGTTGAGATAAGTGGAGGATCAGCCATGCTGGAAACCAGATTTGAGCAGCAATAGACCGATCCGTCGGCAGCTTCGATAGTGGGCGTGACGTGAACATTCAGCATGACATGACTAGACCCTGGTTCAGTGAATGCTGCGGCGTCGTGGAGCTCCTTCTCCATCTTACAGTGAGAGCAGAACAACTCTAGAAGTGCCGTCTCCATATACTGCCTTAAAGTGCTGTGAGGCTCAGGGTTGGGCATCAATGAGCGAAGCGGTTCAGATAACCCTCCGTGGAACAGGTTCGTTAGGAAAATATTGCTCATACACGTGTAATGTGAAAGTTCGAAGAACTCCTTCACATACCACTCGAGAGATCGATCCTCTTGACGAAGTCGCATTATCTCAGCTCCCGTATCCATTCTCGGAATCGCTGTGTGAGCTCGTCGTCATGTCTCGCTGTTGAATTTTACCGGGAGAGCTTGGCATGACATCAGGATAGGTTCTGGGCTAACAACTGTGGAGACAGGAGTCTGCGATGGTCCCAGTGTGGAAACATGGAGACCGCGAACCATCTTGGGTTACACTTTATTTCGATAGTCACTTTAGATATTCTACTAACTATAAGTAACTTTTCAACTACATGTCAACTAACTCTCATTAGAGTATTAGTAGACTGTATTAGACTGTCAGTAGACTGGTAGGTTATGGTTAGGTGTTAGGGTTCGGGTTAGGAGAACAAGTTGACTTGTAGTTGCTAAGTTACTTATAGTCAGTAGAATATCTTTGGGGGACCAACGAAATAAAGTGTTAGTAGATATTAAGCAGAGAGACTACTAATACTCTAATGAGAGTTAGTTGACATGTAGCTGCAAAGTTACTTGTAGTTAGTTGAATGTCTAAAGTGGACTATCAAAATAAAGTTACCCCATCTTGGCCAACCTCTCCAACAACACGGTGAGTTGGTCCAGTTGATCTCGGTGTACGGCGCTCCGGTCCGCATTAGTTGGCTGAGAGGCATACAAGGCTGACATGCTGCTGGATCTGGAGATGGCGAAGTCTTCTGTCATGAAACACCAGACTCAGAGGGATCCAAATGCAGCGTGAGTTTATTTACAGGGTAGTCAGACAGGCAATGGTCACAGACAGCAGACACAGTATAGGAGACAAGGCAAAACACAGAGTCCGGTAACCAGGCGGGAAGTCAGAGGCTGGCGGCAGACGAGACGAAATCCAGGAAACAGGCGATGGGTCAGATACACAGACAGGAACAGACTAGACAGGGAAAACGCTCGGTAATGCTCACAACAGTAATACAAGACTTCGCAACCAGTGATAGTGAGAGTGGAGTATAAATGTGTGTGGAGCTGTGTGTGGAACTAGATGCAGGTGTGAGAGTGATCAATGGAAACAGGTGTGTGCGTAATCAGTTCAGGGTGTGTGCGTGAACAGTCCAAAGAAAGGCAGTGCAGGGGTGGAGCGCCCTCTGGTGACACTCGAGGGCAATCCAGCCGAACATCATCACAACAGATAATAAAAATTTTACATTATGCTATACTATAATAAATTATAATGCTATACTAAAAGTTAAAATATTCATTTTTTCAACTGAATACTTACTGACCTTTATTTGATCAAAAATACAACAAAACAGTAATATTATTACAGATTTAAAAGGTAGGCCTATTCATTTCTTTAAAAAAAAAACGTTTGAATGGTAGTGTTCAATAAACAATATTTATAATATTAATTTTGAGATTTGATAAAGATTACATTTACAGTTAAAGATTATGTAAAATAAAAAAATTAAAAAATATAACCAATACGGTACCAAATACCAACACATCCTTATTTACCCCTCAAATGGAACCGCAAGTATTTAAATGATAAGATATTGAATTCTGTGCAAAAAAAAAAGATAGCTTCACAACACGTCACTCAAGCAAAGCAGAATTTTAAAGTCTGAGGTACAAATGTATCTGGGTTCCATTTCCATCTCAGAGGTCTTCTTTTGAATGACTATAAGAAAGTCACACATCATAGATGGAAGGTGAGTGAGACCACTCAGCCTGATAATGAAGAGAGTCTAATAAATTATTGAGTTGCTACCCCTTTTACTCCATCTATACATTACAACAGCCTTTTGTGTTGTCTTTTCCCAAATCACGGTTATGCCTTTTCATTAGACACTGAAGCACTCACGGTTTCCTCTTTACTTAAAACTACTGGTCAAGTAGATTACCCTATAGAACTGTATCTAGGACAAACCGTAAAAGCTTTCTATGAATTAGGTTAATGGCTATTCTGTCTCAACACGAAACATGCATTTTACTGGTCTATAATTGCTAGTGGTAGCACCACTACAAATGTCTACAATGTTAATAACTGGAGGCTATTATTGGTAATACTACAAAAAATGACCACTTTCATATTTAGTGACTACCTCAGTAGGCCAGTGTCTAGTACAAGAATCATAAAGGAAGCATATCTGCTGTTTCAATTTGGAGTTAATGGGGGGAAACTACTAAAAACTGTTTTTTGGCAAAGTGAGTTTCAAACCAACAATGGAAAAAACATTTGAATTGGAACATTTCTGATATGAAAATGCATTTAATTATCTGGAACACAGTTTATTAACCAAATGGATCCAAAACAAGCCTAAATCTAAATAAAGTATGAAAAAGCTGTAACCAAGACCAGCAACTGGACAATTTGTTCACTAATATTGTGGACTGTTTTAAGAGTGTACTTGGATATTCTATTTTCAGTTTTATTTAGCCTATGTCCCAACTTTTGTGTAGTTTGTCACAGCCATCAAAATCAAAATTTGTTTATATTTATAAAATACACTTAAGTTGGTCAGTGAAATAAAGGTTAGTTTTGTCAGTTAAAATAAAGGTTAAAGAGAATTAACTTATCATAGATTCTTGATTTCTGTATTTGAGGTTGTAGAAGAACTAACACTGAAATAAACTCCTGGATAAAATCGATTTCATAAAGATGTACAGAACAATATTCGCTCAGACTAAATGATAAATCAGGATTCATAATGAGACATTATGCACTTGAACACTTCATAAATGAAACCTGACAGCAAACAAAATGTCACCTCAAATGAGTCACTTACTCTAGGATTTACTTTGTTCAGGGCACATGGAGCATATTTTACTGCTATATGAGACAAGAAAAGCTCTGCCATTAACTATAATGAGACTAATATCCTAGAGGGAAAAGTGACCCCTCACATCATACTTGTTAATTGCCTGTAATTCTACACACTAATAATGCCTGTACATTATCAGCCTATAATTTTCAGCTAGGACATTTTCTACTGGAAAAGGTCACTTGAAGACTACTAGTTCAGGCATGTATGGGGCCCTAGAAAAGGTTTTTTATTTTTATTTTAATAAAGACGCAATTTATTAAACTCAACACTTTTCCAGATGAAGTGATATGAATTAACTAACAAAGTCTCACAGAGAAAACCAAGCAGCAAATTTACCACATTTTACAATTACCCAGAACCAGCAAATTTGCTACATCAGCTCTGTCAGTCGCTAATTTTGACTTGATTACAATGTTTTGTATTGACATGGCTTTTCAAATTAATCTTCCTTCCCGGTGATTATTTTAGTTAAGCATAGTTCGACAGCATGATAAAAATCACAATTAACTGTAGCTAATTACCTTCACTTTTGTCACGATACAGAGGGAAGCAAACGAGGAAGTGATACGTAAACAGTTCTCTTACGAGGGGTTCTCTCGTATTGCGTAAGTTGCTTACGTTACGGGTAAAGTAATCTTTTCTCGAGATATTGAAGCCAAAAATTATCCTTAATTTTGCATTTATTGTCAATACAGTGCAGCAGCCAGCAGACCTAGAGCAGGCCATCTTGCGTGCTCATTGGCTGCCGTGCGGCAACTGCTGCAGCCTACCCCTGAGCCTCGCGCGTGACGTCGCGCCCTCTACGTGTCACAACCTGCCAGAATGGGGGTGGCTCAGCGTATAAAAGTCAGGCTCGGAAGCTGCATTACTGATTTCATCATCTTCAGCGAAGCTCTCCGCATCGCTGGACTCTGAGAGAAGCCGCCGCCGTTGAAACCAGCGACCAGCACACAGAGGAAAGAGCCTGAGGAAGCTGGTCGTCTTCGCCACCTTCAGCCTTCCGTGCCTGCTACGCCATCCGGCAATGAATAACCTTTTAATGCTATTGCTTTCTGTGAGTGTTCGCCGCTTTCTAGAAGAGCATGAGGCGTTTTTCTAAAAATGCCTCGCATTTCCTGTGGCTCGTGCAGAGCCCCGCCCAGTGCCGGAGACCGCCATGTGATCTGCGCTCTCTGCCTGGGCCCGGAACACGCAGCCCTCGCCCTGGATTCGGGAGGCTGCGTGCACTGGGAAGCGCTTCCGCTGTCGACCCTGCAGGCTCGACTTGAGGCCTTCGCTGTGGATACTGTCACCCCGCCCTCTGGACCGCGCAAGAAGAAGCGCCGTTCACAGAAGCGAGCGGAGCCTGAGGTCACACTGAAGAGCTCGCCGGATTACATCCCGCCAGCTTCTCTCTCTCCTTCTCCGCCCCTCCCGGACACGCAGCTGCCGGCTCAGGGGAGGAAGCTGAAGGAATTGACCCAGGTGACAGCTGTTCCATCCTGACATCGGACAGCTAGGAGTGGTCGAGTTCTCATCACTCCGCCTCCTCCTCGATCCGGGAAAGCTACTGCAGCGTTGTATTTGGCAGCCAACGAGCCGGTAATGCAACCCGCTAGCCTGCACACAACCGCTGTTGCTACGGCGACCCAGACAAATCTCTCAAAAGATGGTTGAGTCCCGCTGCGGCCGGACCACCATTGAAACATCTCTGTCAGCGAGCCGCGGTATTCGAGCACCGAGGGCGCGCCTGCCGCACCCAGACCTCCGGTTCAGTTTCACAAGCCCACGAAGTGCGGCGATCAGAACTCGGAGGCCATTCTGCCCCTAGCTATACATGTAAAAACATGGGAAGCGATTCCAGGGATATCAGAGTGGGTGCAAAGCACAATAAGACAGGGCTATTCACTACAGTTCACTTGCCGTCCCCCTCACTTTCGAGCTGGGACTGAGACGAAAGTGAAAGCGGAAGTAGCTACTCTGTGCAGAAATAGCCAAACTGCTGTGCAAAGGGGCCATAGAACCAGTACTTCCTTCTCTGAGCGAGTCAGGCTTTTACAGCTGTTTTTTTCTCGTACCCAAGAAGAACGGAGCTCTAAGACCTATCTTAGATCTGAGATATTTGAACAAAGCTCTCATGAGACGGCCGTTCAAAATGCTCACGACCAGACAAATCCTTGCGCAAGTTCGCCCGAGGGACTGGTTTATCTCTCTCGATCTGAAAGATGCATACTTTCAGATTCCAATAGTCCCCCGTCACAGGCCATTCTGAGATTCGCCTTCGACGGCCGGACGTATCAATACACCGTCCTCCCGTTCGGCCTGTCTTTGGCACCCCATACATTTACGAAGTGCATGGATGCGGCTCTCGCCCCCTTGAGAGTAAAAGGGCTGCGAATTCTGAACTATTTGGATGATTGGATGATTTTAGCACAGTCGGAGATAGAACTGTTATCTCACAGAACATTGCTTCTCAGTCATCTGGAAAGCCTGGGCCTCACGGTCAACTGGACCAAGAGCTCACTACTACCCAGTCAGTCAGTTTCCTTTCTAGGAATAGAACTGGACTCTGTGGCTATGACGGCCCGCCTATCGACACAGCGCGTGCGCGCGGTATTCAACACCTGGGCGCCTCTTTCCAGGAAGGCAGCATCGCTTCTCTGAAGACATTCCAGAGGATGCTGGGCTGTATGGCATCAGCTACGGCTGTGCTTCAGCTGGGCCTGCTGCGCATGCGTCCGCTACAACGCTGGCTGAACGCCCAAGTGCCTCACCAGGCTTGGGTTTCAGGCTGCAGACGAATCAGAGTGACTCAGAGCTACGTTTTGGCTCTGCAGCCCTGGTTAGTGGCCGACTGGTACCAGCGGGGAGTGAGAATGGGGGCTGTCTCACACCGAAAGGCATCTCGACGGACGCCTCCAACTTAGGTTGGGACCCGTCTTCGAGGGCAGACCGGTCTTTGGCCTGTGGTCAGACCAAGAGAGACGCTTCCACATAAACTTTCTGGAAATGATAGCGGTCGAGAATGCGCTCAATCGCGTTCCCGTTCATACAGGACCACCATGTGCTAGTCCGCTCGGACAACATGTCTGTGGTGTCCTACATAAACCGTCAGGGCGGTGTCAGATCCAGAAGCCTCTGCCATCTGACAGAACGCCTTCTTGTATGGTCTCAGTACTTCCTGCGCTCGCTGAGAGCTGCGCATGTACCAGGCCACTTGAACAACGGTCCAGACAAACTATCCAGGAATTACTTTCCCACTGGGGAATGGTCCCTGCATCCCCAGACAGTCCAGTTACTGTGGCGCTTTTTCTGCAAAGCGAAAGTCAACCTGTTTGCTGTCAAAAGAAAACGCTCATTGCCCGAGGTTCTTTTCAAAGAACGAGGAAGCGCTGGCCCAAATCTGGCCAAGCCTCCCACTTTATGCTTTCCCTCCGGTCTCTCTGTTACCACAGGTAATCAAGAGGATCAGGAAAAAGCGCCACTCGGTGCTCCTTATAGCCCCGCACTGGGAGAATCAAATCTGGTTTCCGGAGCTGTTGCGGCTGTCTCACACAGCCCCTTGGCCGATTCCGGTGAGGAGAGATCTCCTCTCTCAAGTCCGCGGCTCAATCTGGCATCCCCATCCAGAGCGCTGGTCTCTGCACGTATGGTTAATCAATACCCATTATGGATACGTATGGATACCCATTGTCCTGCCAGAAGGAGTGATGAACACGATTACGCAATCCAGAGCTCCCTCTACGAGGCAGCTTCACGTGTCTAAATGGTCGGTGTTCTCCAAATGGTGTGCTGATAGATATCCGGACTCACGAACGTGTGAGGTCTCGTGGTTGCTTGGCTTCCTTCAAGAGCTGTTGGATAAGGGCAGGTCCCCATCCACACTTAAAGTATATGTGGTAGCCGTTTCAGCGTTCGCTGAGTCAACGCGCGGTCAGTCAGTAGGAAGAAACAAGCTTGTCATCCGCTTCCTTAGAGGAGCCAGTAGGATGAATCCCCCGCGACCCCCGTCGGTTCCTATATAGGATCTTTCATTGGTCCTGGAGGCCCTGAAAGCTTTCCCCTTTGAACCGATAGACTCTGTGGACCTAAAGTACCTCTCGATCAAAACGTCAGTCAAACGTGTGGGGGATTTACACAAGCTATCTGTTAGCGCTGTGTGTCTTGAGTTTGGGCAAAATGACTCTTAAAGTCACCCTTAAGCCAAGACATGGTTATGTCCCTAAAGTGTTGGGCACCCCCTTCAGAGCGCAGATCATTTCTCTTTAGGATCTGCCAGCATCCGATAGTGAGGCTGATGTTAAATTCCTCTGCCCCGTCAGGGCGCTGAGGGCTTACATTAAGCGCTCCGCCTCTTTCAGGCATTCGGAACAGCTCTTTGTCTCGTTTGGTGGGCGCACCAAGGGTCTCGCCGCCTCGAAACAGAGCCTGTCCAGATGGATAGTGGAAGCTATTGCATCCGCTTATTGGTCTAAAGGTCTGCAATGCCCTTTGGGCATCAGGGCGCATTCCACCAGAGGCGTGGCCTCGTCGTGGGCTTGGTCGAGCGGAATTTCCATTCAAGACATTTGTGAGGCGCCAGGCGTTAGCTCTCCTGGTTGAGCTGCATTATATGGTGTATAGTTGTATGGACCGGCGACGCCGCTCTGTATACCCTGTATGTGCTTATAACATGTGCTGGCCCGCATTGCTGGCCACCTGTTTCCCACTTATCTATGTTTGCTGGGAATCCCTGGGACTCATAAAGTGGATGCTGGGCACACACGGTGTTGACAATTGGTTCCCGTAGCGTAAGCAACTAACGCAATACGAGAGAACCTCTCGTAAGAGAACGTACTCGGTTACATACGTAACCTCGGTTCTCTCTAGAAGAGGGAACGAGTATTGCGTAACCCGACCGTGCAGGCGCTACGAGGGATTTTCGCTCCAGCTGATGAAACCAGTGGTGCAGCTTTCAAGCCTTACTTTAATACACTAAGCCACCGCCATTCTGGCGGGCTGTGACGCGTAGGGGGCGCGATGTTACGCGCGAGGCTCAGTGGTAGGCTGCAGCAGTTGCCGCACGGCAGCCAATTAGCACGCAAGATGGCCTGCTCTAGGTCTGCTGGCTGCTGCACTGCGTTGACAATAAATGCAAAATTAAGGATAATTTTTGGCTTCAATATCTCGAGAAAAGATGACTTTACCCGTAGCGTAAGCAACTTACGCAATACTCGTTCCCTCTTCTAGAGAGAACCGAGGTTACGTATGTAACCGAGTATGTTTTATTGAGCAGTGACACAGATCCAAACAGTTATGCAGACAGGTGAGCTTGTGGCAGAGTGATAGAATTGATGAAGGACTTAGCTGGATGATAATACAGGTCTGTGTCTTGTAGATGAACAGAGAGAGAGAGAGAGAGAGAGAGAGCAGCAGGCTGAAGACGGATGGCTGAAGACAGGTTTCGGGTAAGGAATCCTTGAAGCGGTTAAGTACAGGTAGGTATCAGGGTAGAGTCTGTATGTGTTCATAAGGACAAGACCAGACAAGGGTGTGAAGGAGAAGAGAGTCTATAGTGTGTGCTGATGATGATGTGCAGGTGTAGTGAATCATGATGATGTGCAGGTGCAGAATTCTGGGGAGAGTGAACGAGTGGGCGGAGCGTGCTGATCTGATGACTCAGTTACAACTTTATATTAGTTCATATTACATTCCTGATTTAGATTGCTGCAGAGAAGAATTGCCAGTTTGATTTATTGCCCTGCTATCTGAAATAGGAAAACTAAAAGGGATACTCCACCCAAAACTGTAAATTCTCTCATCATTTACTACATTTACATGAGTAATGATGCTGATAAATTCAACTTTGCCATCACAACAGTAAATTACATTTTTTAAATATATTAACAGAAAACAGTTATAAAATATTTCACATTACTGTTTTTACTTGATTAAATAAATGCAGCCAACCCTATTTTTTTCAATGGCACTTTATACAGTTTACATTCTCTGTATGGGATTTACTTAATCCTTCTTGTTTTCCATCGAAAATATAAAATGTATGAATCAGGGTCCTTTTTTTCTTTTCTTTCTTTTTTTTTCTTTTAAATCAGTCAATGAACTTGTATGACACTAATTAGCATAGTTGTTAGTGTAGTATTGTTAGTTAGTTAGTAGCATTGTATTGCATCAGTTAGGATATATATGCCAAACGCTGCTCCTCCTGCATGGACTCCACCACCACAGCGGCGTCTTAATGTGAGTGAGCATATATTTTTAATCATAATTTATGTTCCTTCCTATTAGGCTAAAGTTAATCCTCTGGGATTGACAAACGCGCCGGCGCGTTTTGCTGGATTTTTTTACGTAGCAGCAAAATAGACTTAAAATATTAAAATAGACCCAGAAACAAGCTACTGTTACACCTTTGCTCAAGAAACCTTCACTTGATGTTAGGGATTTTAATAACTTTCGACCTATTTCTACCCTTCCTTTTATTACAAAAGCATTGGAGAAAACGGTTCTGAATCAACTCCAATCTCATCTTAGCGCAAATCAAATTCTTGAAACTTTCCAGTCTGGTTTTAAGCCTCTGCACAGCACAGAGTCTGCTCTTTTAAGGGTTTCTAATGATATACTGTTAGCAACCGATGCTGGTGACTCTGTGATCCTAATACTGTTAGACTTAACCTCGGCCTTTGATACAGTTGATCATAAAACTCTATTATCCCGACTAGAATGCTCTTTGGGCATCCAGGGAACTGTCCTCAGCTGGTTTAGATCTTATCTAACAAATAGAAGTTTCTCTGTTAAACTGGGTAATTTTTCTTCCTCGCCAGCTCAACTCTCCTGTGGAGTGCCGCAGGGGTCTATTCTCGCACCCATTCTTTTTTCCATATATTTACTTCCTCTGGGCTCCATTTTCAGAAAGCATGGCGTATCATTTCACTGCTATGCAGATGATACACAAATTTATTTCCCTCTGAAACGCAACAAAGATACTGCACTAAAATGTCTTTTTGCATGCATAGAGGAAGTAAAAATGTGGTTTTCTCAAAACTTCTTATTTATGAATGAATCCAAGACCGAGGTTATAGTCTTTGGCCCCCATGACAACTATAATAGCAGCAACATTGATCTGGACTATCTTGATCCAAAGTCATCTTGCATTAAGAACCTAGGTGTTCTCTGGGATCAAAACCTGAAATTTGAAAAACAAATCAATGCGGTGATTAGTTCTTGCTTTTTTCAGTTACGTCTTCTCTCTAAAATTAAATCCTCCCTTTCTGAGAAAACACTAGAGATTGCAATCCATGCGCTCATTACATCGCGGTTGGACTATTGCAACTCTCTCTACTTCGGCATACCCAAACAGTCTATTGCGCGTCTCCAATTAGTACAGAACGCTGCTGCAAAGTTCCTCAAAAGAAAACGCAAATTTGATCATGTTTCACCTATCTTAAAATCTCTGCATTGGCTACCTGTGCATTTTAGAATCGAGTTTAAAATTCTTTTATTTGTTTTTAAATCCGTAAATAATCTGGCACCGAGCTATTTGTCTGAGCTACTCTGTCCACACAACCCCACACGAAACCTGAGGTCTGGTGATCAGCGACTTCTGTCTGTCCCCAGATCTAGGTTAAAGAATAGAGGGGACAGAGCCTTTGCTGTTGCTGGCCCTAGGCTGTGGAACAGCCTTCCGGTTTACATCAGAGCTGCTCAATCTGTAACTGTTTTTAAATCCTCTCTTAAAACCTATTTTTTTTCTTTAGCTTTTAATTCATTGTGAGCTTCTGTCATGATTGTGTGGTTTGTCTTTGTTCTTTATCTTGTGTATTGTTCAGCACTTTGGTCAGCCCTGTTTGCTGTTTTTAAATGTGCTATATAAATAAATACAAACTTGAAACTTGAAACTTGAAACTTGAAAATACTCCGTTATTCATGGTCATAAAGACTTAAGAAATCTGAAAAAATAAACTGTGAAATGTCTACCAACTGTGTTTCCACTTACAATCAAAACAAAACATTGTGCTTTTGTAAAAAAGAAAATAAACCGGGTATGCTTTCTGCCTCTCGGTCTCCGTGAACTTTTTTTTTCTAGAGCACGTCTCTAAACTTAAACAAAATTCAGCGAATACTAGTCATACAGGCATAAGCAATATATATTAATAAACATTTACGTCTCTGCTATTAAATTATCTAATTCAAAACGAAAACAAATATTCTCTGTTTATGTAATCTGTATGAAAAGATAGAGATTTCAGTCGTTCTCATGTCAACTCATTATCTGCTAATGTGAACATGCCTACAGAGAGCGCGTGCTATTGAAACGCGGGTCTCAGGTGCTCGCCCCTGACTGTCCCTTTAACAGAAGATGTAAATGAATATATACTATTCCTCTTCATAATCGTAGACAAAAAAAAAAAATATGGTTAAAGCAGCTATCTGGAATGTTCTTTACAGTAAAAACAGCCAGAGACACCATGACTCAGCACCTCTGGAAGTGACCATCTGCAGAATTGGGGGCCAAAATGTTACTTGAACTATATTCAAATCAAAGAGTAGGTCAGTTTTAAAGGATAATTCCGGTATTTAACACCTTGAGTCTGTTTTGTAGTTTGTTTTGGATGAACTAGAGTGGTGAACACAGACATTTTGAAAATGGGTCCTGTCTCGACTTTTTGATTATTTTAGAATCGTCTTTGACCACTTCAGAGTGGCTGTCTATGGGCATGCACAAACATGTCCTTAAAACAACTCTTAACGTTCGTTTTCAAAACTGTGTAACTCACCGAGTGTTAGTGGTGTTCGTTGTA
Organism: Siphateles boraxobius; assembly: GCF_051911475.1. Lineage (NCBI taxonomy): Eukaryota > Metazoa > Chordata > Actinopteri > Cypriniformes > Leuciscidae > Siphateles > Siphateles boraxobius. The sequence goes on from NW_027509193.1 coordinate 11,326,021, forward strand.
TGTAGCGTGACAAATTAATTTGATGTTTTGTGTCTGTTTTATGTGGCAGCAGTCATCCGTGAGGGACTGCTGCCTTTATTTTTGTTTTGTATTTGTATATTTATTTATTAAAATGTGTTGATTGTTCGCCGGTTCCCACCTCCTTCTTCCCATAACATCTAACCTTGCTACACCTACATATGGTGCTGGTTATGTAAGTTTGCAAAAATGTAGATAGATTTCTATGAGTTCTATGTTCTTAAAAAAAGCTTCCTAGAAAAGAATCAATGCAGATTAGGTATAAAACACATCAAGGGAGTAAACCGCCTGAGGACAAAACGCAGATCACAACAAGACAGACAAAAAAGAAAGTTGGCCACTAAATAATACCATGAGCCTCACAGTTGGTGTATGTGCAAATAGTATCAGTCAAATAATGGTGCTATACCACTTCAATTGTGGCAGAATATTAGCTCATCCATTATCAATACAACAAGCCGCAAACGATTGTTTGAGCACAGACAACAAATGACTAATGGATTCGGGTTGCAGGCCTAGCACTTGTTGGCCACCGTACACCGACCTGTCAACAAGACAAGATCCATCTATAGCCTCAAAATAACTTATTGCTAAAAGAAAACTGAGGGAAAGGTCCAGTGTCCTCCCTGCCAGCCTACAGGCAATTTCAGTGGTGGGTCATGACCCAAAAATGGTTTGCAGTTCTGTTCTGATAAGGAAAACAATGCAGAATGGTAATAATAAATTGCAACATATCATATCATGCATATGTGGTGATCGCGACTCGGAGACAGGGACACCAAACAAATAAACCAACTACGCCAACTAGGAGCACACAAGGCTCACAGGCTCGTGTCGGTTTGAGTCAGGCATGAGACATGGGTGAGGTATACAAACAATAAAATCACTTTTATTAATTAAAATGATCCAAACAATCACAAAAAAAAGAAAACACCATCAACAAGAAGGATATTCAAAACTACACACCCTTGGCGATGGAAACTGGGGTCGGCAGCCGAAGTCACTCAACCCAGAAGTGCCTCTCTATTCTCCCAAATAAAAGAAACAAAGCAAACCACAAACACACGTGCACTCACACCGCACTCGGTCGAACACCACTGTTTGGCACAGCAAGCACTCCAAAATACCACCACCAAGATGAGGAGGGCTGCCGCCCTTATTTTCCTTGACGCCCAGGCCTACAATAACGAACACACATGTAAGACTCATACACCACAATAGAAAACTTAAACAATAATGTACACAAGGAGGAAACCCTCAACAAAAGAAAAAGAAAACAAAAACTACAAAAAAAACAATTATTAGGCCCAAATACACAGTGTTCATCTCATAGACTGTAAAAAAAGATGGACGACGCCCCTTCGTTCTCTTCCATTGGCGAGAAGTGAAGCCGCCATTGTCCCGATATGGCACTGACATCTTGGGACTTGAGTCTGCGCAGTTGCGATTTCGGGACCAGACATGCGCAGTAGTGAGCAGGAAGTAAAGCCGCGAAATCAACGTCCCGCTCTGGTCCCGCCCTCACTCTCGCTGAATCAATCGTAAGCACACGCCTCTGCTGCAGAACAATCCATTATGTCGGTGTAAAGCTCCAATCTCCTCAGTCCTCCAAAGATCCCGAAAAAAAGTCAGTGCTTCAGTGACTACTTTGCTCAGAGAACCTGTCAATCACAGCTGTCAATCATGTACGCCACAGCGCCGTTTTTATAGCATCAAATAACTAACTAAAAACAAACTTATTTTAAAAACAAACACTTGAAATTACATCAGCGCGATGAAAACTAAAGTAAATGACAGAAACTATCTTTGGAAAAAAGATATGTGAAGTGTAATTTAATAGTTTAGTTGGTTTCACGTCCCATTGAATAACATGGGGAGGCAGGGTTTATGAGCTATACTAGGACCGGCCACCGGGGGGCGATCGAGATGCTTTGGCTTCACTTTTCATGGCTTGTGCGGCACGCTTGGTTCATCTCAACACAGTACGATAACAAACATATTCCTTACACATGTAGAAAGATACATTCCAGATGATCGCCTCACAACATTGTTCTATACTACCCATTCACCACTTTATATTCAGGGTACTCTTAGAGGAATAGTTGGATAACCAGATATCCTGGACAGCATCAGAAAAATACAAACCAGGTGTTTGTTTATATCATACTGGGGTCTTGAAGAACGCTTGAGCCCAAAGAAAGAAACAGAGATTAACAAACAAAACAAAATTCACATGATAAGTACATAAACAAAGGGATAAAACTTCAATCAAAACTATAATGAACAGTGGTGACAGAGTGAGGAGCATCAAAAGCCACACAAAACCAGCTTATTACATTCTGGGTAACCAATATCGAATCCCGGGCAATGAAAGCATCCCCACCAGTTCTCATCGGATAAAAAAACAAACACAAGTTAGCGTTAAATGGTGCCGTTGAGATCAGCAACGTCATGAGAACGTTAGTCTTTTAAGGCTAAATAGCCCAGCAGCATATAGCATTGTACACTCACAGTCGTATGTGAAAGCAATTTTAAATAGTAGTCATGTAAGTAAGTTTGTGGTTGCTCAGCAGCTTATGTTGAACTGGACCTCTGATTCAAGCGTCCAACACTGGCATAGGAAACACACCTGGATCAAAACACAAGACAAAGAGGAAACTCACCAGGCGGAATTGAGGTCAAAACGAGGTATTAAATATAAAAGGTTGAAAGCATAACTGAAACAGCACGTTCTACAAGCCACTCTACGTTCTACCTTTCTAGCTCTCGCACACCATGCCGGAACGACAGCAATGACATGACATCATGTGTAATGCCGTCACAGGTAACGCGCACCAACCACATTTATAGTCCTCATAACTAGAGCTAAATCACCATCCAGCCGAGTGTTACTAGGCAGAGCAAATGCCTACTGCTACACATAGTTATGATGCCAAAATAAAAAGATATTAAAATGCAGGAGAAAGCACTTTCCATGTATTTTTTTTTTGTTTTTGTTGTCCCTCCTGAGGGAGGGAACGGAGACTTTACGTCAGAATAATTGATGAATTGTGATCTCGCCTGAGAGCCCAATCATCTTCAGGTGTAAACAAAACAAGCCAATGGACATTGGAATAGCATCGCGAACCACACCCAGTGAATCGGGTATGAATGGAAATGTGCTGCACTCACTCATTTAAGTTTTGCGCTAAGGAGCCAAGACTGTGTCCTGGCCATTCAGAAGTGGTTCAGCAATTGTGGTGATGGGATGTAACGTCTCTGTTCCCTCCTTCAGGGAATGGGGGTTACATTAGTAACCTAGACATCCCCTATCAGTCAGTCACGTGCAACGTTACGTTAGAACAACTGATGAATTGGGATCCCTACCAAAATGCCGCAATAGGGCTTTAATGCAGAGAGAGAGTAGATCACTGCTGTTCCCTCTTACACAAACAGTGAGACTATTTGGATAACACTGGGAAAGTGGCCTATTCCAAATGGAAAGGGACACTACGGAGATAACATCCTGCCCGTAGAGAGGTAACCTGTGAAGTTATTCATAAGGACTGACCATTAGAGGAGTTATACATATGAGAGGCCTCTGTGGTAGATCCAGCCTAACTACAGTGAAGTCAATACCAAGCAGAGACGGCAGGGCGGGCTCTGACCAGGGAAAGACACAAGCTCATCTGTGTCTTTAAGGAAGCTGTACATTGGAAGAATACACATGTGGAATCACCCGTAGGGTAATCACAACACGTGGGCTCCTAGTCTAGCACAGGGGTTGACCTTCTGGGCATACACACGAATGCTAGACCTTGCATATGACGCTTCCGCCGCGTCTGACTGTCGAGGGTGCTGGAGAAACTCCATGCGGGTTTCGCCAGTTGGGGAACTCACCTGTGGAGCAGTTAATGTCAATGTCAATGTCAATGTCACATTTATTTATATAGCACATTTCCAAGGCCAAGGCCTACCAAAGTACTTCACAGTAAAAAACACAATGATATTAGTCACAGACTGATACAATAAAAAAACACAATAAAATAACAAATGCAAAAGATAAAGGTACACATAGAATATAACATTCATCAAGGCAGCTCCCCTGTGTCAAAAGCTACTTCAAACAAATGAGTCTTCAGCAATGATTTAAAAGTGAACAGGCTACTAGCAGTCCGCACAGCTACAGGCAGTGAGTTCCAGAGAGTGTGAGCTGCCACTGAAAAAGCTTGATCACCACTGGATCTCCGTTTCGATCTAGGAACCTCCAGGACCATCAGACTAGCTGAACGAAGGTCTCTGGGGGGCCTATGCAACGTGACAAGGTCTGTAAGGTACTCTGGGGCTAACCCATTGATACATTTAAAAACAAATAGAAGAACCTTAAAATCAATCCGATACTTTACTGGAAGCCATTGAAGCAATGAGAGCACTGGAGTAATGTGCTCCCGCTTCTTCCTGCCACTTAAAAGATGAGCTGCTGCATTCTGTACAAGCTGCAGACGATAGAGCTCAGACTTCCCAATGCCTGTATACAAAGAGTTACAGTAATCAAGGCGAGAGGTAATAAAAACATGAATGACTTTTTCTAGGTCAGCCTGTCTCAGATACGGTTTGACTTTAGCTATCAGTCTAAGCTGAAAAAAAGCTAGCCTTAACCACAGCACTGACCTGCTTATCCAGTTTAAAAGCACTATCAACAATCACTCCAAGATTCCTGGCATGGGATCTTAATTGAGGTGCTAGTTGGCCAAGGGTAAAAACCTGAACCAACTCTGGACGACCAAACAAGACAACCTCCGTTTTATTCACATTAAGTTTTAAAAAGTTTAGGTCCATCCATATCTTAATATCGCTTATGCAGTTTATCACGGCCTGCAAAGATTCTTTAGCTTGAACCTTTAGCGGTAGATACACCTGCACATTATCAGCGAAGCAGTGGAAGGAGATGCCATGCTTCCTGAAAATTAATCCCAATGGTAGCATATACAGGGTAAATAGGAGGTCTACAACCCAACACATTTGCAAGGTTTTACAATCTCTGTGTAGTGCCTGTGTCCTCCCGTGTACTGGCTACACAGGCACTACACAGAGATTGTAAAACCTTGCAAATGTGTTGGGTTGTAGAGCCCGCAGCTCTACAAATGTCTATACAACGCACAGAGTGGGGTGAGCTCTCACCCCAAGGGGGCACAGCTGGTCTTGAGCTTGATACACCAAGACAATGGGATCCACAATCCAGTGGGCTATCCTCTGCTTGGAGACAGCCTTTTCCTTCTGCTGGCCTTCATAACAGACAAAGAGCTGGTTTGAGGTCCTGAAGCTCTGCGTGCTGTAGCATCTGGACGAAATCACGATGACTCTCTACATACAAACCGAAGCACTGAGAACTTTGTAAGTGTACAGACAGTTTAATAATAATATACTTTATAAAGACAGTACCATCGCGGAGCCATCTTTGGAAAACAGTCTCGACCAGTCGAACCACGAACGCCGTGCTACGAGCTGAACTGTGAATCTCACAGTTCAGCTCACTTAGCACGGCGTTAGTGGTTTGACTGGTCGAGGCTGTTTCCCAAAGATGGCTCCTGCCTGTGCTTCGGTTTGTATGTAGAGACCCTCATTAAGCTACCGAGTGAGTGTGGGGCTATTTTGAGCCTTGTTAGTGGTATTAACTAGCGATCTCTTTTTACTTATTATATGCCCCATATACTAGTGTTATAAGCTAAACAGTTTTTAGAGATAAAACTCTTTACACTCGATTATCATGAAAACAAATCCCAGAGAACATTTCAACCAGATGATCCCACAGTAGCTGCACGTATCTCAAACTGTCTGGCGGACATCTCGGCATGGATGAAGGAACATCACCTGCAGCTCAACCTGGCAAAGACTGAGCTTCTCGTCCTCACTGCCAATCCGTCTCTACAGCACGACTTCACTATCCAGCTAGAGTCATCCTCAATTATCCCATCAAGGTCGGTCAGAAATCTTGGAGTAATATTTGATGACCAGCTGACCTTCACAAACCACATTACAAAGACAGCTCGATCATGCAGGTTTGCAATGTATAACATCAGGAAGATCAGGCCTTTCCTAACTGAGCATGCAACACACCTTCTTGTCCAGGTCCTGGTTATTTCTAGGCTTGATTACTGCAATGCTCTTCTAGCTGGACTTCCATCATGTGTTACTAAACCTCTACAAATGATCCAGAATGCTGCAGCCCGCCTTGTCTTCAACGAGCCCAAAAGGGCTCACGTCACTCCTCTGTTCATCTCACTGGCCAATGGATGAACACGGTCCATTAAGATTCAGGCTGAAAAGAAAGTGCGACTCTGATCGGGCATTTACAGGGGGTCTTCTCAGTGAGAAAAACAACAATCAACCAACAGGCTCTACTTCAAAGCATAAGCGCGGCTTGTAGAGAAGGCTCATGCTGAAGTGATATTGTCTACCACTCCCGGGGGTAGATCACTTAAGTCCTCCGACCACACGTGGACGTTCCAGAGGACTGGATGTGGGTGCCATAAGAAAGCAGGTCCTTCCGCCACTTTGCATAGTGACTGTGCGAGCAGGCTCACTGGGGGAAAGGCATACTTGCATAGGCCCTGAGGCCAGCTGTGTGAGGCCAGTGCATCTGTGCAGAGGGTCCCCTCGGACAGGGAGTAAAACAACTTGCAGTGAGCGGCTCCGAAGCATCTCCAAATCAGCTGGACCGTCTGTAGGTGGAGTCGCCATTCTTCCGGGAGCTTGGGCTCTCGTGAGAGCTCGTTGGTGCACGATTGAGTTTGACTGGGATGTGAATGGCGCCAAGTGACCTCTGATGCTTCTGACTCCAGAGGAGGAGATGGTGGGTGAGTTGCAAAATGTGACGAGAGTTTAGTCTACCCTGCTGGTTGATGTACGGAATGGCCGCAGTGTTGTCCGTCCAAACCAGCACATGCTTGCCCTCTAGCAGCGCTCTACAGTGATGCAGGGCAAGATGCACTATTAGCAACTCGAGGCAATAGATGTGTCACTGCAGTCGAAGTCCTGTCCAGGAGCCCGAGGCAGCATGGGAACACCACAAGTGTAACACGGTGGGTGGGAGGGTAGTAGAGGGGGAGATAGCAAAAAATAAAAAAATCTTAACAATAAAAAAATTGGGGGAAGTGGTTATACCCTGACTGAGTAAGGTCAGTTTAAGTTTTAATCCAATGTGATAACGTTAAATAGCATTTTCAGGAAAAAGAAAATCCTCTCCTGGTCAAAATGACTCGAACACAACATGAACAGACCAGTAGAAAAAAAGATAAAAAAATACTATATTCCTCACATTTCGAGAAAAAAATGCTGCAACACAAACCAGACTGTTACTTGCAATACCAGAGGTGGGCTGATCACATCAACAGTTGTCTCATTTCAAATTCATATTTAGCAGCACTGAAATTAAAGCTTTAGCATAAAGTTCTGCCAGGAAGACTTTATGACTACGTCACTTATTACCTTCACATCTATCCAATCACGTTCTTATACTCGCTGTATAAAAGATGGGTGTGTTTGAGTTCGCAGATGCTGTCGTGACAACTACCTCCATCCTCCCCACCACCACCCCCAGGATGGTCCTGTCCATACCTCCCAGGGGGGTCGGCTGCGCCCCTGCCTTCGTCTTCAGGCAGGAAATGCAGATCTGCTACCCTTGGATTATTAACTACAGACAAAGAACTTTATAAATAATTGCTTGCTGGGCTGTCAATAAATTAATGCTTTGTTACATTATTATATCTCCCGAGTCTTTCTGGTAGAACTGTAGGTCCCTTGCAGCATCCTGACAGAGATGCTTTGTACAACTCAGCTTTCATAACATAAGAAGGAGAACATACATAAGCAAGTGAGCAGATGAAGCCCTTAAAAAAAATTATTTCACTTCTAAGTAATGCAGCGTGCAAATGTAGACTGTGTAGGTGTGCGACAGTGAATGAGATACAGAGAGGTACTATACTGTAGTAAGGCAGTGTTGCTGGCTCTCAAAAGAGCTGTTAAATTTGCTTTTTAAAACATGAGTTGGAAAAGAATCAGTATTCAACTGCAGCAAAAATCACACAACAAAAACTATCTGAAGCAAGTGCAAAGCACAAGGGAATATGAATTACTCTCTCCAACCTATATGGATGTGAGCCTTCAATTTAATATGCCAATGTTATACTTTTGTGTATCCTTTACACAAAACCTTAAATCTTTTTTTGTTGAGCTGATTTTTTTTTCTGAAACACCTTCGTCATACCAGCCACACAACATAAAAATACACAGCTGTGTCCCAATTAGCATAACTTGTAAAGTATGAAAGCACATAGACAATGATGTAACAATATGCCAGAATCAATGCGACAAGTAAATTTAAACATCACAGAATTATGAAGAATTTCTAAAGATTTAAGTGTTATTAAATTAAGTGTTTTTAAATATGAACTATAAGTAAGCATTAGATTACCATTCGCAAACATGAAGAAATGAACGAACATCGAACATCAACATGACCATTGTATTTTCATTGTATTCATTCATTGTATTTTTAGCTACCAATAAGACTGTAGAACCATATACTGTATGGAAGACGGTTTGAAATAATATTTTGAAACATTTTATGTTCCATTTGGGGGTGGTAGAGTATAGAAATTACACACTTCATATTCAAAGTCTTTAATTTTTATCACAGATTGTGCTATGCACAATATTTCATAGTTTTGTTCTTTTTTTATCCACCTTCCACAGAGGATGCCAACATTTCATCATAGGGCAACATTACATCAGGGTAATAATACAGCTTCCTTCCATGTTGTTTATCTTCTGTAATAAATTACTAAACTCCAAACCCAGTTCAAGGTCTGCAAACAAATAAAACCGTATGGCTGTGATGTACTGCTCCCTGGTTTACCCATGCATTGTAAATCAAGTTTTGAATTACAGTTTTGAATATGTCTCAAAATGTCATAGCATATAATGTATTCATCATGTAATCACTAACGAACACTATGAGTTCATTTACCTCTAAAAAACAAACAAACAAACAAAACTGTAAATTATACAGAATAAATCTTGTACAGTTTATTGTTGCTTCTTTTTTCTATCTCAGCAGTTCAGCTGTTTTCTTACATGTGTGAAAGTCAATGTTTTTGACTACTTGAAGTGCATTAAAAACGAGAAGTGAAATGCAAACACCAGAAGCAAGCACATGCCTTCTACTTCCAAATGCAATAATGGATCAGAAACTAGATTCTTCCCCGGTCTGAACTAACAGTGTTTCTCCTCGCGCCTATGGCTCTTCAGGAAGTAATGAAAGTATGTCAAAAGGATTTGGCTAAACTTGGAGGTATGCAGAATGGCAAACTAACTATGCTTTCAAGACCATAATTTCCTTTCCAGCATGCAGAGCCTTTCCTACTGATTCTGGATGCAGTGTGATGAGTATAAAGCACTGTATATGGCAACACAAAACACTATCAGGTATTGCTGAACACAACTATGGAGAGATTCATGATATTTTAACATTAATGCATTTGTTTACAAAGAAAAAAATTAATATGTTGTATAAACATGTTGTATGATGTTTTATAAACATATAAACACCCTTTAAATTTTATAATCCACCAGTAAGTTTGGACACACCTAAAAGAATTTATGCTCTATGTGATGGTTAAAAAAAAAAAAGTATATATATATATATATATATATATATATATATATATATATATATATATATATGTATTGATCTAAAACCTTTTCAGCCATAATTCCCATACTTCCATTTGTGTTTCATAAAGTAAATGACTATGTAACAGGTATGTGAAGTAAAATCCAAACGAGAGGAGTAAGGCAGGATGACAAGATTTAAGAAATGAGCGAGAACATTGCACTTAAACCACAATTTTAACAATGAACAGAACTGAGGAAACTGAGGGCTTAAATACACTGGGGTAAACGAGGAAAGTAAATGAACAACAGGTGTACTTAATCAGCAACTAGGAGAACCAACTGGAACACACTAGGAAACTAGGTCAACAGTAACAGGGCACACTGGCAAAAGAAAAAGCCTTGTTCTTATTCAGAGATGTAATTTGCATAATGTAAAATTATCATCATAATTGCAATCCAATGTAACAATTTACCAAAATTATTTATTCACTCTCATTTGAAAATTGTTAACTTGATAATACTTAAAACTACAGTTGACAAATAAATAATAACAGTTTGTTAACTTTCTGTTCAATTTTATACTAAGAATAATTAAAGGCCCGTTCATACCAAGAACGATAACATAACTATAAAGATAACTGTAATAACTATATTAGCGTCTGCTGCTTTAAATGTTTGAGCTCTTTAAACAGGATGGATTCTGATTGGCTGTCAGTGTTTTTATAATTCATTAGATAGAAAACAAAATTATTCTGAAAAATGATTTCAACGATATCGTTCCTCTGTGGTACTTACTCTTCTATTCTTTTAAATTTAGAATGATTGTTACAACTACATCTTTATTGTTTTTATTATAGCTATCGTCCCTGGTGTGAACAAGCCCCATGGATATTTTTTTTTTACTTTATGCTTTACAGTTTCATTCTCCAAGGAGTCACTGCCATTTCTGACAGCACCAGACAAGCCAGAGTCATCATTGGGTAGCATTGTTATTGTTACGGATTATGGCAAATCATTTGTCTAGTCAGGGTTAAGGCCGGATTAACTAAAAGAAAGGCAATGCATGATGGGCAAACTGACTAACAGATTAGAGAGTTTTCTGTTTACATATTTAAAATAACAATCAGGTCATGGCAAAAATTTTGCAGATTATCTGAGCTCTCAGAAGCATCCCAAAAGGGCAAAGCTTTTCATGTGATTTCGAGAGATTACAGGAAACGCTTTTCAGACAGATTTGGGAAAAGGCAGGGAACTTTTTTACCCTAATGCAAATGTGTTTTCACAATAGAATTATGAATGGAGTGTCAGACTGTCCGCCTATTACTTAAAAACATAATGCTACTGCTTCAACAGAGTTTGGTGCTGAATATTAAACTGAGATGAAATCCCAATGGATTTTGCTAAAGACTTTCTGTATCAAAGATGTTAACCAGCACTGGTGTGGACTCTTTAAATGTGAAGTTGCTAATGGCTCGTTCATGTTTCATTCTAATTCCATTAGACCTCATAGAAAAAGATTCCAGGATGAGGGTAAATTAAGGACTACCATAGCAAAAAAAGATGTTTCAAACTTGTTTTGAATTGCAGCTCGCATCCACATAAACAGCAATCAAAACTGACAGGCCACTAAAACACTGTGCGCACTGGCCAGAGCCATTTCTGGAATTCACATTAAATACCCAATGCCCTGTACATCATCGCACGGGAGACCATGAAAGTGCATGTGACGGAAAACTGTTAAGAGGCCTGCCTCGAGAGTGCTGTTTATTTTATATAGCTTAACTTTGAACACAAAGCCATTCCATTATGTCAGTGGGCAATGAAGCGTCTGTTTGTGGTTGGTGCTGAACCCTCAGTAATGAAATGCAATGGGATGTGCTTGACTAAAGAGACAGCATCCCATGTCAGGAGCCTTATTAATGAGCATGTTGGGAGAAAAAATAGCGTATAAGCCAAGCACTAAGTCTGAGTCTAAACCAAAATAAGGCTACAAAGTTTCAGCAAGCAGTAATTGGAAACCTTTTGGTTTTGTCTCGTCATATCACAACATGCTGGACTGAAGGGACTTACTTGTCAATTTAGCAGATAGAAGTCTGTCTTGTAGAATGAGCACTATTTGAAGAAACAAAATAAGGACAAATAATAAAGCATATTGTCTGTTTTTTCAACATACAACGGGGTAAACATGTCTGAGTGCACACTGAATTGCTGGGATCTGGAAAGAAGCAAATTTTAGGATTTGAAAATAAATGTAAACAAAGAAATGCAAAGATTTTAAAGGATGATATTTTATAGTGCTGCAATTAAAGAAAAAGACTGACATACCAAATACTAAGACATGTTAGATTTTCACTCAATTATGCTGATAAAATACACTAATACCATTAATTTTTGTGGTCAGTACAGTTTTTTTATTGTTTTTGAGAGAAGTCTCTCCAAGGCTGCATTCAAAATACTGTAAGACAGTAATATTGTATTTGTAACGGTCATCAGCTGGAGTGCCCTTTAGAGCAACCAGAGGGCCTCCACTTCAGTTTTTTGTTTTTCCCTCACAACTACATTTCCCATAACTCACTGCCGAGACTCATCATCACTGATCACATTCACCTGTTTGTCATTACCTTGTTTAGTTCACCTCTTATAAGCCTGGTTTTCACATTCAATCACTGCGTAGTTTTGTATGTTGATGCACTGCATCTCTGAGCATTTCTCTGTTTCCCCGTATTTCAGTTTTTGGACTCTCTGCCTGCCTCTGGATTATCAGTTTGCCTTGTTCCCAACCTTGTGTGTTTTGTTTGTTTGGACTGCCTACCTGGATTTTGACCTGTTGCCTGTACATTGGATTACGTGTCTGGATTGCCCCATTATATTAAAAGTTGCATTTGGATCTCAACATTCCTGTTTCAGAGCAGTTTGTGACAGTATTAAATGTAATACATTCAGTTTTTATGTGATAAATGGGTCAAAATAAAGTGGTAAATATTGTTTAGTACCATAAAATACCCTCAAAATACAAAATATTAATAAAAAAATATTATTGAAGAAAAATATTTATTTAAAAAAGAGCTACATTCATGGTATTCTGTCATTTATGACCAGCGAACCTGCCAAGTGTGAGCATCAAATGAACAGTCCCAGAGATTTAATGCATCCTTGCTGATTAAAATTATATAAACTGACCCCAAACAAAACAATAGTACTATTATCAATTGTAGTCTCTAACATTTGGACCCCACGGTATCTGTGTTTTGGATTTATCTTCCCATTACTAAAAATAAATAAATAAACTATTAATAACACTATAAATTTGCTGTTTAAAATGAATCTGCTATAAAGGACCAAAAATACACTCATAGCATTACCTTCTTCCTTGTGGAGGACTTCAAACCTAAATCCAAATATCTGTAAAGATCTGTACCATCTGGTTATGATGGATCAAAATTTTCTCTTAAGGAAAGCTCTGAGCTTTTACTTGATGCATCAGAGTGTTTTCATGTGCATTACATTATGGATAACTAACTCAATATGTATTCAGAACTGTTCTGTTCTCTCCAAAATTCCTATAAAATCCGTTTCAGTCTTTTGGAAACAAAGTTCTAAGCGTTGAAGACACAACAAGATAAAGTTTGTTCTAAATTAATCCATGGACACGGTATGTTTCCCATCAGAATAGGATCATAATGTTTATTTATTTAGAAGTAGTAATTAAAAAATTCTTCTAATTCAAAGGCCTGGTTTCACAGACAGGGCTTAGAAGTGAGGATTAGGCTTCAGTTCAATTGAGACATTTAAGTAGCTTTTATAAAAAAGAAAAAACTTACTGTGTGCATCTTGTAACGGCTTTTAGAGCAGTTACTCTGGTCTTGAGCTGTAGTACTACTACTATGCTCTAGGGGGCCCTCCAGAATTCTCTTCCTTTAGATAAAAAACAGGGAGAAGTAGAGTTGGGTATGTTTGGTTAGAGAGAAGCATGGCCTCTTTCTGCTAACCTTATGTGTAAAGTCCGGGTTGAGAGACTATGATTTTAAGCTCATCCAAGTAAGTGTTGTTCATTTTGTATTGTAATTTTTGGTTTTGCTGGTTCGCCATCTCATCTAATATATGTGGTATTAATGTTAGCCTGTATGTTGTTGTTTAGAAGAACTTCTTGGATATACCGCGTCCACAGAGTTATCGTTCTTATGCTACGGGATTGAGACATCTTCCCTTCCATGCTGTATGGGTTCTAATGGGGATACTAATTGATTATGCCAATATCATGATTTGATATATTGGCTCAGCACAGATCTGAGATGTTTGAGTGCTGCAAGGACATCATTCTTGCAACGTACCCTAAGCTAACACATGGATTTAATGAAGCGTAGAGCTTGAATTGAACTGCTGGACTTTTGCTCTTTTCTTGTTGGACCATCCCCACTCCTGGTATCACACCAGACAACACGGGTATATCTTCAAATGTTGACTCACTAGTTGTATATTGTGGTGTGACTTATCTGATATAAATATGGTTTGCATTTACCTCTGTGTTTGGACTTGGTTTGAGAGTTGCTGAATCTGATTAAAATAAATTTTAGTCAATGAAGTCCTCCCTTATAAATTTATTTGTGATTCAACCTTCAGAGAGTTCTCAGTTGGACGGTTACATAATGGCGCCCGAACAGGGACTCTAAGACTATTTTTCCAGATTTTCAGAACTCCAATCACTAACTCTCAAAAAAAAAAAAAAAAGTTATATTTTGGTAATATACAAATGTACATTGTCTATCATGGATAGGGATATAGTCACTCCCCAAATAGATTTCACAGCAGGGTCCTTTCATTCACGAAGAGAGCCAATGAGAGACCTGATTACCACATTTAGTGATTTATATATTAATTCGGATGAAGAGAGCGAGAGAGCTGAAGGTAATGATTCTGATGAAGAGGTCAATTTTCCTCCTCCACCACCCCCATTGACTGTTGAGTCTGACGGTCAATTATCGATTGTAAACTCTATGCTCAACACACGTTTCCTCTCTTTAGAAGCACATTTAACAGATTTGGAGAATGTCGTGAGTCGAAAAGTTTCGGTAGTGGAGTTGGAGAAACAATGAAGGAAGCTGGAGGATAAAATGTCATATCTGGTGCAACGTGAATGTGAAAGGGTGAAACGACAACTAGAGATGTTAGTGAAAGATCTGGGACAATCCATGGTTGACTGCTTAAAGAGAAGAGATCGGCAATTGGAACATAGGTTTCAATCCATAATACCTCATTCATCCACCCAGGTTGTTGCAAGCCAGAACCCCCTAGCTAACATCCAGTATGCAAAACCCAACAACTCTACCTATATTGAGCAGTCTGCTCAAAGCAATCAGTCTTCATTACAATACAATCGCCCAGTAAAGCTTGAATTCCCTAATTTTTCTAATTCTCAGGAAGATGATCCAGTTGTGTTCGTCGAGCAGTGTGAGGAGTATTTTTCTGTACGTCCATTGAATGAAGAAGAGATTTTAGCTTCCCTTACGGCTGTGCTAAAAGGAATTGGTGGAGGGAAAAAGTGGGCAATTGGAAACAGTTTAAGAAAAGATTCCTGAGTTCTTTTTTAAGTGAAGACCATGAGGAGGTAGCAGCTAGGAAGTTACTGGAAAGAAAGCAAGGGGTTAAGGAGAGCATCCGTTATTTTTCTTTTCATTACAGAGCTTTATGCCTTAGATGGAGAAAAGAGATGACGGAGAAGGAAATAGTTCAAGCAATTCTAAGGAACTGCAATCCCCGACTGGCCAGTCTGTTAAGAGGGACTATCAAAGATGTGGAGGAACTGGTTCGGATAGGAACTCCGATTGAGCGAGACTTCGATGAATCTAAGAGGTAGTGGAGTCAAGCTAATGGTGAGGAGCAGAGGGAAAAAACGGCCGCTGCCGAGCGTCAACGAAAACCTCCTTATGCAAGTAATCAAGTGATGCAAGCCTACCAGCCACCTGTATAATTACAAAATTATAAAAACATCGCCATTCCAATAGTCCTACAAGGCAGGTATGTTGTCTCCATTATTGATACAGGAAGTACCCTCTCGTTGTTCAAAGAGTCCTTGTGGAAACAGTTGTGCTGGCAAGAACCGTATCAATCAAGTGAAGGTCAATCTTTTCTGTTAGCAAATGGACAAAGACAAACTGCAGTGGGGAAGGTAAATTGGAAATGTGAAGTGCAAGAACAAGTATTGCCCTTGTCCCTTTACATCATGCGGGATACTGATTTGACTGTACCGATTATCCTAGGCATTGATTTTTTTACTTGAGAGCAGAATGGTACTAGACATTCTAGCAAGGCTCAGTACAGCTTACCTACTGAAGGAATTGAGGAAGCCAACTCTTTTCCCTTCCTTCATCACAGTGTGTACCCTTCACTGCACTTTTACCTTGCAATACCTTCTCCTGATGGCAATAACGAATCCAGACAGCAAATACAACAACTTGCCCAAGCAGCAGACACGGAAACCCATGTGAAGAAACAGTTGGAAGAAATGTTGCTAAGCTGGCCGTCAGTATGTACCCAGGAGATTGGGCGGACTAGTATTGTGAAGCACCGTATCATAACTACGGATGAGATTCCAGTGCGACGGCTGGCGTACCGGGTTTCTAAAGAAAAACAACAGTTTATTGACTCAGAAGTACAGGAGCTTCTAAAACAGAGAGTTATCCAACCATCCATCTCTCCCTGGTCTGCTGCGGTAGTGGTAGTACCGAAAAAGGATGGTGGGTCCAGATTCTGCATTGATTATAGAGGTCTAAACTCTAAAACTCACTTAGATGCCTATCCCATGCCTCAAATTCAAGAGATTGAGTCATTGCATGGAGCTACAGTCTTTAGCACTCTCGACCTTAAGAGTGGTTACTGTCAACTAGAGATGGAGTCAGACAGTAAAAAGAAGACTGCGTTTGTAACGTCAACAGGGTTATACGAATTTTCATGTCTTCCTTTTGGGCTGAAAAATGCTGCAGCTTCGTTTCAGAGACTAATGGAACATGTGCTACGAGAAATCAAAGGAAAATATTGCATGGTGTACATTGACGATATTGTGGTGTATTCCGAATCCATCTCTGAACATCTTCAACATTTGCATCAAGTTCTTGCATGTCTCCATAGAGCCGGCCTTACTCTCAACCTAAAGAAATGTCACCTCATTCGGAATTCCCTAAGGTTTCTTGGGCATGTTGTTTCAGGAAAAGGAGTGACTACAGACCCAACTAAGGTTACTCCAGTAAAGTCCTTCCCGGTACCACAAAATGTCAAAGAGGTGCAAAGATTTTTGGGATTAGCAGGTTGGTATCACAGGTTCATACCCCAGTTCTCAGAGAAAGCTGCTCCATTGCATTGTTTAAAACAAAAGAACGTCAAATGGTCTTGGAATGACCAGTGTCATCAGGCATTTGACATTCTCAAGCAAGATTTGGTACAGGCACCGGTACTGATAACTCCTGACTTCACTAAACCGTTACGTGTTCAGACGGATGCCAGTGACATTGGTCTAGGAGCCGTGCTCACTCAAGAGACAGAAGGAGAGGAACATGTCATTGCGTATGCCTCTCGCTTACTCAGAGGAGCTGAGAGGGCATACTCCGTCTCAGAAAAAGAATGTCTAGCTGTGCTATGGGCTGTGGAAAAGTGGAGACCATACTTGGAAGGAAGCCCATTTGAAGTTGTAACGGATCATGCTGCCTTAACATGGGCTTTTCAACATCCAAAACCATCGTCACGCCTTATTCGTTGGACAATTCGTTTACAAGGCTTCCATTTTACAGTAAAATACAGAAAAGGGCAGTGCAATGTAGTTCCAGATGTGTTGTCTCGTAACCAAGTAGCAAATAAACCATCTGACTTGCTTTTCCTTACGACTGCTGCCAAATCCACTGATCAACCATGTAACCTACCCGTAGACCTTACCCAAATTGCGGCATCACAAAGTAGTGACAGTGAAATTCAAGAGTTGATATCTAAAGCTGGAAAGCACTCATCAGTGGATGTTACTCGAGTGCAGTATATGATAGAAAACAACTTACTGTTTCATAGTGTTCCTGATGGGAAAAAATGCCAGAAACTCCAGCTGGTCATACCTGAAATCCATCTGCAAGATTTCTTACACTATGCACATGACAATCCTCTTAGTGGGCACTTGGGAAAGTTAAAAACGTTGCTAAGATTGTTGGAGACTGTATATTGGCCCAGTATTCGAGGCGATGTATGGAAGTATTGTAAGAACTGCCATACTTGCCGAAAATTCAAACCTTCACAGGAAAAGCCATCTGGTCTATTACAAAGCACTCAAGTAGTAGAACCAGGATACATGCTTGGGATTGATCTTATGGGTCGTTTCCCCAGGAGTAGTAAGCAGAATGAACATTTGCTTGTGGTGGTGGATTATTGCTCAAAGTGGGTAGAGCTGTTTCCGTTAAGGACCGCCAAGGCACCACACATTGCCAAAATTCTGATAGAGGAAATCTTTACCAGATGGGGAACTCCTGAATATCTAGTGTCAGATAGAGGAACCCAATTTGCCTCTCAGTTAATTAATTCAGTGTGCAACCAATTGGGAGTTGTACAAAAGTTAACCACTGCGTACCACCCACAGACAAATCTAACTGAGCGAGTAAACAGGAATTTGAAGACCATGATAGCATCCTATGTGGAGGAGCATCATCGCCAATGGGACAAGTGGTTGGCTGAATTTAGGTTTGCTATAAATTCAGCCTGGCATGAAAGCACTGGGTTTAGCCCCGCCAAGGTTGCTTTGGGAAGGAAACTTAAGGGACCAATGGAAAGGGCTTTACAGCTAAATCCTAACCCTAGCAACTCTATCCAACCTTCTGTGGAACGTCAGAAGGACCTAATCCAAAGGGTGAAGGAAAATATTGCACGAGCACAAGCCAAGCAGAAAAAATACTACGACCAACGGCACCAGCAGATTCAATATCAGGTTGGAGACATAGTTTGGGTGCGAACACATCCTTTATCAAAGGCTGAGGAAGGATTTATTGCTAAACTTTCCCCAAAATGGAAGGGCCCTGCTAAAATTATTAAGAAATTAGGCCCCGTAAACTACCAAGTCTCCCTAATGTCCAATCCATCCAATCTTGATACCTATCACATTCAGAATCTTAAAATTTGCCATGGTGAGCAAATTTTTCACTGAGCAGGGGGATATGTAACTGCTTTTAGAGCAGTTACTCTGGTGTTGAGCAGTAGTACTACTACTATGCTCTAGGGGGCCCTCCAGACTTCTCTTCCTTTAGATAAAAAACAGGGAGAAGTAGAGTTGGGTATGTTTGGTTAGAGAGAAGCATGGCCTCTTTCTGCTAACCTTATGTGTAAAGTCCGGGTTGAGAAACTATGATTTTAAGCCCATCCAAGTAAGTGTTGTTCATTTTGTATTGTAATTTTTGGTTTTGCTGGTTCGTCATCTCATCTATATGTGGTATTAATGTTAGCCTGTATGTTGTTGTTTAGAAGGACTTCTTGGATATACCGCGTCCACAGAGTTATCGTTCTTATTTTACGGGATTGAGACATCTTCCCTTCCATGCTGTACGGGTTCTAATGGGGATACTATTTGATTATGCCAATATCATGATTTGATATATTGGCTCAGCACAGATCTGAGATGTTTGAGTGCTGCAAGGACATCATTCTTGCAACGTACCCTAAGCTAACACATGGATTTAATGAAGCGTAGAGCTTGAATTGAACTGCTGGACTTTTGCTCTTTTCTTGTTGGACCATCCCCACTACTGGTATCACACCAGACAACACGGGTAATATCTTCAAATGTTGACTCGCTACATGTGGTGTGACTTATCTGATATAAATATGGTTTACATTTACCTCTGTGTTTGGACTTGGTTTGAGAGTTTCTGAATGTGGTTAAAATTAATTTTAGTCAATGAAGTCCTCCCTTATAAATTTATTTGTGATTCAACCTTCAGAGAGTTCTCAGTTGGACGGTTACAATCTTAAGACAAAACAATGCCAGTGATATTTTAAGATATGTCAGTGCAAGTTGCTTTCAGTTAAAACAGCTCAAACACGCATTTTAGTCTGGGACTAGGGTTAAGGCTTGTCTGTAAAATTTTAGGTCTTTAAAAGTGCATTTTCAATCAAACACATATATATATATATATATATATATATATATATATATATATATATATATATATATATATATATATATATATATATGGAATGGATTTCAAACCCTAGCTAAAATAAAAGCTAATAATAGCTAGCGGTTTTAAGAGTGGTAAGCTGGTGCTTGAACAATTGAACGTTTGCCTAAGGTCTGATTCACATCTCTGTTCAGTTTCCTATTTCCCACAGTGCCTTGCTTGCCTTTTTAATTGTGCCTTTTTTGGATTGGTTGAAACACACTGAAGGACCTCCTGTGTGACTGATCTGGAGGATCTCATGGGATGTCCTTCCAAGATAAACTCACTAGCAGTACACTACACACAAAAACAACAATTCTCTCTCCAGGACCAACACGGACCCCTTACTGTTGAGGGATTGAAGATTCTGCAGAATTTTGTGCTGGTTTGATAACCAAAAATATGTGGAGGATGACTAATATAAATGCACATAAATTTGTATGATAGAGCATACCATGGCTTCTTCACAAATAGTTCACATAACTTTAAAATAATAATAATATTGCTGTTAAAAAGGTATGCTTGAAAAAAAATTCTGCATGCATATCATGTTTCTTGTGAGAAATGTTTGTATTTTCTGGCCTCTTTAATGCACAGCATGTATTTAATTCCATAATAAGGTATATTATAATTACTCCATCTTAGAAGTACTACCCAAACACAAAGCCAATGCTGGGTAAAAAGTAGAACTATTAGCAACTTTTAATACATAATTCACTATGATTCTAATTACCTTTTGATTGAAGTCATTCAGAAACAGCCTGTGGAATTGCTTCAAATTAGTCATACATTTATGCTAGTAAAGACAGATATACTGTATTTAGCGTGCTACAACACACTCAAGAAACCACCCAAGGCATTTAACTTTATTATTATTATTGTAAGTCTTTTTTAATATGACACATGCATATTAACTTAACATCCAAAGTTGTAAATCCACAGCTCTGTTGACTTGCTATCTTCATTTGGAAGTGTAGACTAAAAAAGTAAGTGTTCATTTAAATGTTATTTATTTATTTTAACTGAAATTGTCTACAGTGATAGCACACATATGGTGATAGTACAAAATAAGTTGAGACTGTACTGGCGCTATTCCACAAATGTCCAGGCATCTGTGTGGGGCTTTTTTGTTTAACTATTTTATCGAAAGGTTGATGAACCTTGTGTTCTTGTAAGCCAGCTATTTTGTGCTCTCAGCTAACACTATCAGCTCAATAAGTAATTGTATCTTGTGTTTAGGGTTGCAAAGTTCAACTTCAGCAGAAGATAATAACGGACATTATAGGGACTCTTTTAATGCCACATATGTCATTTGGGGCAGCAAAGTGACTCAGTGGGTAACACTGTCACCTCACAAGCAAGGAGGTCCCTGGTTCGAGTCCCAGCTGAGCCAGGATACCTTTGTGTGGAGTTTGCATGCTCTCCCTGTGTCTGCGTGGGTTTCCTCCGGATGCTTTGGTTTCCCCCACAATCCAAAAACATGCAGTATAGGAGAATTGGAGACACTTGTTCGTAAAATGTCCGTAGTGTGTGTGTGAGTGCAAGCCATGTAATGGGGAGGGTTGGGGAAAGCCCTGGCTACCTTTACTGGAAAATTATCGCCAAGAAAATTTGTGAACACTCTTCCGTGTAGTGATGGCAAAATGAGGCTTCCTGAACCACTGAGACCTCGCAGACCATTGCTTCACCCAAAGGTTCATTACTCAAAGCTTCATTCAGCATTGCTCACTAGTGACACCTAGCTACTGTGCAAAGAAATAGCAGACCAATTAATTCATTCTGAAACAATGACCTGAGCAGACTTATGATGTCAGTATACCCCCCTGTTCTGTTTTATTTATTTATTTTCTTCTCACTGTTAATGTCTGTAACCTTTCATTTGCAATAATAAAAATACCTGAGCAGACATTTGTCCATTGCCTGGGTATAAAATAAAATATGTATATTTCTGTCTGAATTTACTTCTGCAGAGACAACTGTCTCTCACACACACAGACAGACAGACAGACAGAGTTAATTAATTATTCATAAATGGTTTGGATAGTGACAGTATGAACAACAAAAGTGACACTGTGTTGAGTGCAGTGCTTATGGTGGAGGGAGTGTAATAAAGTAAAGTGCAACAGAAAAGTGTGGGGTGGTAAAGGTTAAGAATTGTTTCTGGTGATTTTGTGCATTGAACTGTTACTATTTTTGTGCAGTGTTGTGCTTATGGGACTGGGGACGTAGAGGAACGAAGGAAGGATTAAAAATTATTTTTATTGAGGAACAGAATTTTTTCAAGTGTGTTGGGGCTTAGACGATTCCTCTTCTTGGACAGAACCTCTCCAGCCTTGGAAAAGATCCTTTCACATGGAACAGAGGATGCGGGGGAACATAAAAATGCCAGGGCCAGATGGTATAAATGAGGATACTGATGTTTATGTTGAGCCCAATATACCAGTGGATCCTCAGATCTTGTGAGATTCACTTCAGATAAATATCAGTCCACTTCTACAGTAGCATCTGCTGTTGCACTTGAGCTCCTTCTACCGTGTTCAACCGTGCTATCCAGCAGATGCCAAAGGTCACCTAATAATAGAGGTACAAAGAAAAAATACTCCATTAACAATGGTTCACATTACTAATCACCAGTGTTGTGCAAGTTACTTCGAAACTGTAATACATTATATATTACTTGTTACTGTTATTTAAAAGTAATTCATTACCTTACAATATTACTGTCTCAGAATTGTAATGCGTTACATTACTCCTGTATTACTTTTGAGTTACTTTCACCAAAATAACTATACAGAAGTAGAACTTAACATTCTAAAATGACTAGGGGTGTAACGATATGCGATATGAAACCGAAATCGCGACACTCAGATCCACAAACCTGCAGAATCGCGACACACCCCTTCCAACTCCCAGCGTTATCCATACCGTCCAGATCCAATGCTACCACATCTTTAAATTACTATTAGTATTATTTGAAGTTAACTTAACATTATAAAATACGTAGACCTACACCACAAAACTAGTTGAGGATAAATTATTTAAAATTTGGGAATTCCAGCTTTATGGACATGACATTTGCAGTCAAAACTTGAAATATAAATTCTCAGAAAATGCATTAATACCAAAATATTGAAACGTCTGTTTATCCATAGGCTCCTCCCTGAAAGGAGTCCAGACATTAGAAAAATATCAGTCTACACATGCGGTTTATATTTAATATTAGGGAAATAGACAGTCATGCGTGACAAAAAAAATCTTTGACTTTTAGGAGGCAACGATTTTTTTTGTTGTAATTCTGTGAATTACACTGCGCAAATCGGATGAAGAAGGGTTGGCTCTCCACAGAACATAAAATATTCATTTTATTTTATTTTTCGTGTTTGCATTTATGAGGAAAAAACAATGTTACAGACGTGACAGTTCTCCGCTACGGACGCGACCACTCTGAAGCGGCACTAAAAGACTGCTTTAAAACTTTCACAGAGGCCTTACACAGAAGACACAAAGCCTTTCTTTAAAGTAAATTTCGTTTTGTATTAAAGGTATTGTAGGTAGAAATCCCCAAAAATACTTTTTCCAATTTTTTTCAAACTGTCTTTATATATCAATGCATAATTAAAATGTAAGTACTCTGGAAAATAAATTATAAAAATCGAGTGTCTGTAGTTCTCTCAGGACTGTAATAAACACAGCTCATTATTCCATTCGGGACGAAAGAAATGATTGGCTGGGGCGACTGTCACTCTCCCTCGCTACCATGGATACCACCTCTGCTGATACAGGAGGAGCCCAAATGCGCGCACCCGTTTGAAGAGACACGGAAGCTAGTAATAACAATTATGGCAGAGAAAGAACAGTCAAAATTCTCAGTAACGTTACCTGCATATACTGTAGAGGCAGCGAAGTCAGACAAGTTAAAAAAAGGAAGACAGTATTTGAAAAGGCTATGAACAAAAAGTCTTTGGATAAATAAAGAAATCATACGAGAGTCAATATCGGCGTGGCTTTCCAGCGTCGGCGACTACTGAGGGATCTCAAGGGGCTGAAAAGTGACTCCATGATGGCTTTATTTCTGCTGGACAGGTAATCTTGCTGTTTTCATTTTGAGGGCATTTATTTTTTCATGAAGCATGTATCATTAGCACACGTAGCTACCTAATATAGCTACCTAACGTTACGTAGCATAACTAACGGTACTGGCTTAGCTATGACAGTGTAACTTTGGTGTCGACTGGTATAACGTTACTGTTAGTGAGCCAGGGTTGAGACGATAAATAAGCAATAGGCCTATCTGCAGTTGAAAGCTGTTTTGTTTAATTTCGCCAAATCTAACTTTAGGTTAAAAAGTTTAGGGGATCTATTTTTATACCTAGCTTTACCCTCTGCCTAAACATTGTTCCTATTTTCACCGTGAACGTTTTGTATTAATTGTATCTTAATTTTAATCAATGTTTCATCAACCATTTGCCTGGATTTAATAAATAAGAAGTAGGCTAAATATAGCAGACAATTATAGATAATCACGACATGGAGGCGCCAGCGCGTGAACTGGAGCGCGTCTCATAAATGAACCGAAACTCAGCGTATAAGGTAGCTTATTCACGGACCTGAAAAATATATATATATATTGAAATGTCTACTTGTAAACAGAACAATTCAAAACGAAAGAAAACAGACTGCTCTCTGCTTATGAAATGAAATGTGCATTTCTCTCTGGTGCATTCACTAGCCTACTGCGAAGATCGCGTGTCAGCATCGTCTACTTCATCTTGACTTCATTAATAAACAATTAAAATGTCTCCTTCTCCTATATTTGACATATTCATAATCATTGCTTTTGCCGGTTCTTTGTGACAGCTTTTAGGTGCTTTATCGGCAGCGCCGCCGCCCTTACATGAACGCGTCACCACCGCATCAAAAACATGATTGCGTGATGAAAACATGAAAAATACCACATAAACATAGCCTAACTGTTTAGAAAGAAAACACAGAACGAATAGCCTAATGCGCATACGTCCATCTCGCGAATGTACAGTCTTCTTCATGCCATCTTCACCGCTCCGCTTTTCCACTGGCCAGCGCGAGCAGAGAGGCCAAAATCATGCCTCACGGCACTCCTGTAAAAAATAAATCGCTATACAAATATATCAGACGCTGCCATTTAGTCTTTATTTACATACTTGGACTCCACACGCGGCTATTGACTGACCACGAATAGGTAATTTAGCCTACTTGCATTTTTCATTCGTTAATGTCTCGCGGTTTTGCTGTTTTTTTTTGTTTTTTTTACAATTAAAACTAAAAGTCTGTTGTAACGCAAGCCTTACTGAACATGTACCGAGTAAAATATTACTGAAAATTGATTAGTAATGCCTTACACTGCTGCGTTACAGCAAAAAGTAATATGTTACTGTAATGCATTACTTTTGTAACGCGTTACTCCCAACACTGCTAATCACTAATGTGAACATTCACACAACAAACACATATAGTACTTACTGTTGTCTGTGGATTGGCCTGCTTCTGAAGAGGCTGGCAGCTGAGTTGGGGGTATATTGGTGGAAGCAGAATGGAGACCAGAACTTCTGATTACAGTAGCGCATTCAGATTTTAATCTTGATATGCCTTCTTGCAGTTTCCCTTGACTTAAGAATCCCAGTTTTTTGAATCTGGGATCCAATAACGTGGGTATGGTCATCACATTTATTGATTCTAAATGTACTGCTTGTTCCCTGACCCTCCGTACAAGGCTGTCACCCAGCTGCCTTGCTGGATTGGACTTGAGGACTTCTGGCTTACTCGTTACAGCGTGATTAAGCATCTTCATCAAAGGAATCACTTTGGAGGCAGACACCCTTTTCTCTCCTGAAAGCTCTACTGTAGCCTGGCGGAAAGGGGCAAGAACATGTAAAGCATCCTGGACTGCCTCATACTCCAGGGCTGTAGGAGGGGTGATGTCGGTCTTTAGAGAGGCCAGGGCTGCCCCCACTGGCTCTCTCAGCTGATAGAGACGTTCCAGCATGTTGTAAGTGCTGTTCCAGCGAGTATCCACTTCAATTATCATTTTCAGAACTGGTCTCCCCATCTGCTCCTGTACTTGGGCCAGTCTCTCTTTTGCTGTAGTGCTTGTTCGGAAATAGGTCACAAGTTTCCTACATTTGGTTCGAATGTCGTTGAAGCTACTGATGTCATCAAAAGATTTCCTCACAATAAGGTTTAGTGAATGTGCAATGCATACCGCATGCCTAACATTCAGTGATCGTACACATGCTATCATGTTGGCTGCTGCATTAGTTACCAGGCACTTAACTTTATCCTTTATGCCCCACTCCTCCATGAGCTTGATATGTCCAGTAGCTAAGTTCTCAGCAGTATGGCTCTTAGGGAAATGCTGTACACCTAGTAAAATAGTGCAGAGGCTGTCATTGTCTATAAAATGGCAAGTCACTGCTAGGTAGGCATCCATGTTTAGCGATGTCCACATGTCAGACGTAAGGCTTATAGCCTGAACGTTCTGCAACTGCTCTCTTGCCTTCTCCTTAGCCTCCTTGTACTTATGATCAACCATGACCTTCAAAGCCTGTGGATAGAAATAAATGCAGTTACTCTTACTTTTAACTTCTTAAATAATGATGAACCACTTTATTAATCACATACCTTTCTAGTTGGGATCACGTAAGTGGGATCCAACACATGCAGGAGCTCCCTAAATCCATCATCATCCACAATGGAAAAGGGTTGGGAGTCCTTGATGACCATGTTCACCAGGGCCTCATTCACCATTTCTTTTTTGGCATCTATAATAAAATAAAATGCAGGTGTATTGTAGGAGCCTAAAACATTATTTAAATAATGTTTTTTAGTGATTATTATCAATTACTTTGACTACTGTGTGGATTGGTAGTAGTCTGTGCATGCTCGTGCAGTGCTCGATAATGCCTGAGCATGGAGGACGTGTTATTGCTGTATGTCAGATCCTTTAGGCACAGCAAGCATTTCACCTTGAAACATAAATGAATAGACATTAAATATAATACAGCCATATAGTGAGGATTATCATATAAAGACAGTAAAATAATAATAATAACAATAATTATACAAATTGTGTTTGTACCTTATTGTGAGCAACCATTGCAAAAAACTCCCAGACAGGGGAGGATTTCCTCTTTCTTGCTGGCTCCATTACAAGGAAAAAGGAAGAGGTCACAAAAAGCAAACAATTCCAAAAGGGCAATCCAAATCAAAAAGCAGTCCAGTCCAAATCCAAAAATCCAAAGCAATCCAAATAATCTTATCTAATTAATATAACAATACTATAATATAGCTACTATAATTAATACTAACAATATACTATAACTAATCTAACCTGATATAATGTAATAATATACAGCCCTAACATATATATTGAACAATAACGACGATGAAACAACTCTCTAACTCCAACTCTCTAACTCTAACTCTCTGACTCTCTGACACTACTACAACTGATTCTACTACTCCTGCAACACCAACAAGGAGGCGCGAGTTTCGAACCCCCTTTATCCGGAAATGACACTCAGACCGAACCGATGACGTATCCACACAAACCGAGGCCTCGTTTGTCATTAGTCACGTGATTTTCACGTTAACAACACAAGCTTCGAATCGCGGCTTCATCTGGCACACCCATTTTTGCTCGACACAAGCTCCGACGCCTCGCTTCAAATGTCACATCACTACTTCCGTGTAAATTGATAATCTATGTAAAGTGGGGGGAAAAAACCTCTAAAATCAGCCAAGACCACTTACATCAAATTAACAGATTTGCTTCAGATTGTCAATTAGTATGTGCATATGAATTGTGGTTCTGTTCTAGGCAAACCGCCCCATCTATCCAAGCCTGGACAGGGCTGATAGAGTCCCAATTAAACCCCCCAAAACAATATCAATGCCAAAAACTCCCTAATCACCTGATGCTGAGCACTTAATCATCACTGTAAACCACCAGCTGAAGAATGATGAGAGCACATCAGTGCATTATTAACTGAGAAATGGGAGACTTTCACAAAAGAAACAACAAAAACTTTACAGTACATGCAGAGAATATGCACTACAACACATTATTTAAGACATGTTTTTTATCCAAGTAATTTTCGAAATGTAATTAATATCTTGTAAATAGAAATATTTTCAAAAATAAAGAAACATTCCAAGAGTAACACAATAGGCCTACTTGAACACGTCCAAAAAGTGGGCCTAAGGTAAACAAATCTTACAATTACAATACAAGATTGACCCAAAAGCACCATATCTTTGGAATTACGCAACAAAAATGCGGTGATTAAACCCAAAACAAATCAATCAAATTCACTAATTAAAATAACGGTATGCAACGCCAAACAGACTCTATAGGTGCAGTCACGTTAGAGAAATTTAGCTTAAATAAGCTCTATTGTCGATTGTCAATGCTGTACATAATAGACAATACAGAAGTCACTTTTAAACCAAGAATGTTTCTGTTTGTCAATGAGGTGGATCTGCATGACCAACTCGAACCCATTGTGAAATCTGCTTGGGACAATGTTTCTGAGCGGCAACTGATACTGTACATACAGTGAGAATATACTGAAAATAAAGTGAGCTGTATATATATATATATATATATATATATATATATATATATATATATATATATATATACACTCACTTAAAGGATTATTAGGAACACCATACTAATACTGTGTTTGACCCCCTTTCGCCTTCAGAACTGCCTTAATTCTACGTGGCATTGATTCAACAATGTGCTGAAAGCATTCTTTAGAAATGTTGGCCCATGTTGATAGGATAGCATCTTGCAGTTGATGGAGATTTGTGGGATGCACATCCAGGGCACGAAGCTCCCGTTCCACCACATCCCAAAGATGCTTTATTGGGTTGAGATCTGGTGACTGTGGGGGCCATTTTAGTACAGTGAACTGATTGTCATGTTCAAGAAACCAATTTGAAATGATTCGAGCTTTGTGACATGGTGCATTATCCTGCTGGAAGTAGCCATCAGAGGATGGGTATGGTGGCCAAAAAGGGATGGACATGGTCACAAACTATGCTCAGGTAGGCCGTGGCATTTAAACGATGCCCAATTGGCACTAAG